>NW_022170819.1:20035960-20210583 GCF_008802855.1 Photinus pyralis
AAAGTGTCATATATTACACTTGCAATACCTGCTCTCCTGTTACTCGAGCAAATGTTATTTACTTTTCTGCAAAGTTCCTATCGCTCCTTCTAATCGCCTTTACTTTTCAATATCAGGAGCACAGCCCTCTTGATTGCACAACACATTTAATTTGCGCTTTTTTACCTGATGAAGCGATATCGAAAGCTCGATTTCCCGTTGTAAGCTAATATTTTGTTTTCCGAAATTCATTACGAACGTTAAATGAAGAAATTCGGATGGAAATGGAGAGGGCAAAGGTCGAAGTTCCGTAACGGCGAACGGAAATAGTAGATCCAACGGCGTCGATTAGATAAGGAGCGCTAAGTTATGACGTTAGAGCGTCTTAACCAATTTCGGGCGTCTGTTCTCGGCGCCGCGTCCACCTCAACTCGATTTTTCATAATCGCAGCGAGGGAAATAAATAGATCTTCGACCAACAGAATATATACCGACCGATACAGATTGCTCTAGATGACGATATAATAAATATTACGGCTGCACGTGTATAAAAAGGCAGTTCTCTTGATATTACTGTACTCTTTTATTATTTATATTCTCTAAACGTTTCCCGGTCCAATTTTCATTCTTATTAAATTACTCCGACCAACGATTTTTTTGCCACGAAACGTTCCTAATAATTTCCACTTTCCTTTTCCTTCTGGATTCGCAAGGCACTCAAAAATCGCGAATTTGTGTCAACCCGAATTCGTCCTCTGTCACAGGATTGATACTTAACTGTAACTTATAGTTCTATGATCATCTCCACGTCTATTCTATGTTGTTTTTTAATCATTGCCCATCTGGCAGTTCTTTTGTTAATATTTCATCGCACGGGGAAAGATCTCCCGGAAACTTCCGATACTCAATCCGTTACTCAAATCTTAGAATTAGGCATGAAAATGGAAACACGTATAAATTGTGCACAACTCTTGTGCAGATAAAACGGCATTTTTTTTACCGAAATAGCTATCACCAACGGATATATTTCTTGCAGACGTCTCAATCGCCCTTTGTGAATACCCTTTTCCGACAGTCCGTTCTTGAGGCATAATATACCCGATCACGATAAGAGGTCGAGGAGGAGGGCTATGGTTGGTAGAAATTAATTCCTTTCGTTGAGACCTTTTATTAGAGTACCATGAAGGATAAAACTAGTTCCACTCCCCCCTCCTCCCCCTCCACCCCGTACTTTGATAAGAGGGCAGAAAGAAGGGAAGTCGTTGGTAGAAAACGGTTCCTTTCGTTGAGACCTTTAATTAGAATACGAGAGATAATTAAATTTTTAACACCTCGCAACAATAGCACATTTTTTTTAATTCTTAAAAAAATGCGCTAAAAATGAGAGACCTTTTAGCAGGGTAAACTTTGGAAGACCTTAGGAGATGACTTGTTAGATTTCAGGCGAGTTTAGAAGACTTTAAAGAGACCTTAGAAGACATTGGGAGATTTTGGGAGACTTGCGAAGCTGGGCGCCGTGGAACCTTGAGACCTTGGGAACGTTAGTAAATTTTAGAAGACTTTGGGAGGACATCTATGAGAGTGTAGCATATTTTAGGGGATTTTAGGAGGCTTTAGACGACTTCTAGGAGGATTTAGGTGAATATTGGGACTTTGGGAGACCTTTTTACACCTTTGCGAGACTGTTAAAGGTCTTTACGGGAGAACATGCTTTTGTGGGAGTCTTTAGAAGACATGACAAAATGTTGGGAGACATTCTAAAATGCGTTGGGAGACTTTCCTGGCAACTTTTGTAGACTGGGAAGCGGTGGGAGATTTTGTGACATTTACTTCGGAAAACTTTAGAATTCTTTTTGAGACTGGGATTTTCAGTTACCTTCCCTTCCCTTATGGAATCCCCCCCCCCCCCAAGCCATAAATAAGACTGTGGGAAGATCGGGTGACTGGGAGGAGTAAAGGGGCTTTGGGAGACTTTAAGGACTTTTATCAGCAGCCAATGGGAGACTTTTATGAGACACAGTTTAAGCGATGCTTTGCGAGACGGGTTTAAAAAGGTTTTTGCGAGTCTGTTTTTTAAGAGGAGTTTAGGAGACCTTTTAGTGGAATTTAGGAGTTGAAACGGTGTTAAGAGGATTTGGGAGACATTCTTCGGCATTTTTAGGCTTTAGATTCTGGCAGGTTTGAGGGGCTATTGATAGACTGTAAGAGACTTTGAGGATTTTTAGGAGGTTTGGGGATGGTTTAAGATACTTCTCTAATGGACTTTAGGAGACTTTGGGAGACCGGAAGATCGTAAGAGTTTATAAGAGGCCTTAGAAGAGTTTAGGAGGCCTAATACACTTTAAAGTTTTTGGACGTTTTAAGAGACTTTCTGATGATTTAGGAAAAACTTTAGTTGGATTTTAAACAATTGGGGGGGGGGGGGGGGGTAGTCTACAAACCCCCCCCGCCCCCTTCCGTAAAAAGAAATTTCATGATCCTCTTGCCCTACAACCATTATCATCATTAAATCATTCATATATCCATACGAATGGATACCCCCTCCCCTCCAGACCCCACAGTTCTGTATTTTCAACTGAGTCCTAAGAAACACTATTCGGAGTATAGAATACCACCCAGTATACTCCATATCATAGTGTAAAAATACTTACACTATTATACGATTGCAATCTTCGCATACGGGGGGGGAGGGGTTCGCCCCCCCTCCCCGGTTTTATATGTTCAAGCGACTACTAAATAACACATCGGGACCAGGTGATATAGCCTGAAACCTTAAACCAAAACCTGAAACTTCGAAGTATAAATTGCTTAGGACGTGGAACTTAAAATTTGTAGTCTTAAACCTGAAATCTAAGAAATCTGTAACCTGAAACTTAACCCCCCCCCCCCTTCTATACTTTCAACCAAGATGAGTAGTGCTTTTTAGTACTCGCCCTGTACATTTGGTGAGGGGAGCTGGTATACAATACTTGTCAAGATACCTACTCGGTTATTTTTTAAGTTTGGGGAGGGGGGGGGGGAGATACCCACCAGTCACAAGTACTCCCCAGTAAAAAGAAATTTGATGATCCTCATTCTCTACAATCATACTTTTAAAAAATGACAAATTATTCACTTCAAATTGGCCAAAGAAGAAGAAAAAAAAAGATAATAAATAAAACCTGAAACCCAGATCTCGAAACCCAAAATCCAAAACTAGAAACTCGAAACCCGTAAGCCACATGCGTAAATCCGATTGCCGAAACCTGAAACCGAAAACCCGTAGTTCGAAACCCAAAACCCTAAACTCGAAAGCCGAAAGCGAAAACCAGAAAATCGAGACCCTAAACCTAAAGGGTGAAACAGAAAACCTGAATTTAAAGTAACCTTAGGTCCGAGCTTAGGTCAAAACCTAAGCCTTAGGACCTGGAGTCTGCAACTTATACCTTGAAATTTGAAGTTTAAAACCTAAACCCTGCGAGAAGAGAACTGTCTAAAACCTGAAATATCACGCTTGACACCGGAAACCTGAAGCATGAAGCTTAAAACCTTAAACCAAAACCTGAATCTTCGAAGTATAAAACTTGAAAACCTGAAATCTGCGGTGTAGACGGAGACTGAAACCTGTCTTGAAAATTGAAACCTAAAACCTAGAGTCTAAATCCTGGTACTTGAAGTTGATGAGCCTAGTACGTGAAGTCTAAAACTTGGTAGTCTCTAAGATTTAAGGTTTGAAATCTGTAGGCAGAAACCTCAAGTCTGAAATCTAAAACATGAAACCTGTGGTCTGAGACTTAAACTCTAAAACCTAAAGCGTAAAACCTGAGACCTAAAGCCTAAACGTTATTCGTATGGAGAGATTCCCCCCCCCCCCCCCTCCGAGTTTATAAATGTGACACGTCTCTTAGTGAAACGGAGCCGTTGCTGATTCTGGAGCATTTTCTCCTACTCTTATTTCTGGAACCGGAACGTGTTGTTGATGCTGAACGGGCGACATTCAATATAGGCACGGATTCTGATCAAGGCTGGCAGTATAGAAATTACAGGAAGCTTTCTCCCCAATTTAAATTTCAGGTTTTACTGGACCTTGACACGGGTGCATTTAATGTTTGATAAACCCACACCTTAAGCGGTAAGAATATTGTCTCGATGTGACCACCGAATAAGGTCGGCAAGGACGACTCTTAAGGGAAACTTCCACCCCGTTCAAGCGACTCCTCCTCAAAGTCAGTTGAATCGGACTGTAGGCACGGAGATCCGATCTACAGTGGCTGTGTTATTATTAAAATTCAGTCACTGTAGATGGCGACATCTAACGGAGGAATTTTATAACACATACTACAGGATGTTTCTAATTTCTACGTTACCACTTTTATATATTATTGCAATTGATGAAAGAAGACCTACTCGTTGATTATGTTTTCCTGGTATCCAGAGAAACTTTTCAAGAGTTTTCTAAGTGATAGTTCGTGTATCGGGATCATTATATTCTCCTGATCCCCAAAAGCCTTTCCCAGATGAAGGTGTTGAAATATTTCTTGTGGTGATGGACAAAGATCTCCTTGTTCATTATCTTCTCCTGGTAGAGAAACTTTACTTATAGTCTGTATATTAGGAGCTGAAACACCTGCTTACATTGTAGGTTCCTGATGCAAGATTCGTAAAGGTTTAAACCAAAAGAAGGCGTTGAAAAATTTCCTTGTTCATAATGTTTTCCGTTCGTCTCTCTGTCTGTCCTACTTTTAGAGGAATGGTTCTATAGTCCTGGATGTTTTTCTGTAATATGTAACCTATACATTGAATGTGTGATAGACGGCCGTCAAATTTCATTGTCTCAAGGAGGGGCGGGGGGGCCTCCATGAATAATTTCCTGGGATGCTGTTTTTGTATGTAAAACGTACATAACTTTTACATGCAACAACCAACTAGTCTCAGGCGTGATGGAGGGGGGGGGGGGAACTGGTTTTATCCTTCATGGTACTCTAACGAAAGGTTTCAACGAAAGGAATTAATTTCTTTATTTCTTGATATTCTGTCTTGTTTGCTCTTTTCCATCGGTACGTATTTTCCTTTATTCCGTATTCTAGCGCTTTCATCTGTTCTCTCTATGTCATTTGTTTTAACTTCTTTTATCGTAGCCTGCATCTCATTAGACATTCCTCTGTCCTTTCCTTGTCTCATTACCATTCCTTTTATTGTCATATTATTCGTCACTCTCTGGTCTTGCTATCTTATTTTACCAGTTCTTGTTTGTCCCCATTGGTCTTCATTTTCATTTCATTTTCTCCATCAGCTCTTCTATCTCTCCGTTAGTCTATTCTGTCGCCTTTTTTATTTCCCTCGCGCCTTCCATTAGTTTTCCATTATGTGTTCCATTGTTTCCCTTTTCCTCTTCCACCTCTCTCTCTCTCTTCTCTTTTTTCTTCTCGATATCATATAATATTTTTACTCTTCTCATTTTTAGCGCATTTTTTAAGAATGTGCTATTGTTTGCGTTTTGTCCGTCCGTCCGGACCCACTTCTGCGTATTGAACTACTTTTATGGGAATGGTCCTAGAGTGCAGAAATTTTTTCCAATATGTACCCTATATCTTGAAGGTGTGCCAGACTGCCACCAAATTTTGTTGTCTCAAGCCCCCCCCCCCCCCCCCGAATTATTTCCTGAGATGCTATTTTTTAATGTAAAACGTGCATGACTTACATTCGACAACTAACTGGTCTCAAAATTTGCATACGCATGCCTTTGGTGGTGCCAAGTAAAATTTTTGAAAATGGGGGGAGGGGGCGGTGGGGGAACGCGCGTTCTACCCTTCATGGGTATTCTAATGAAAGGTCTCACCGAAATAAATTGGTTTGTACAAACTATAACTTTCCTGCGCGACTCTTTTCCGAGATCAGTAGGTGGTAGGAACAGTTTGTCGCAGGTTGGTATCCACAAAGGGCGTCCAGGCCCACTTCCGAGGTTTTGAACTACTTTTAGAGGAATGGTCCTAATTATTTTTTGCAATATAGCGCATACATTGAAGGTGTGCCAGGAGTCCGTCAAATTTCACTGTGTAAGGGGGGGGGGGGGCTCCCATGAATTATTTCGCGGGATGCTGTCTTTTATGTCAAACCCACATAACTTTTACATGCAACAACCAACTGGTCTCAGAATCTGCATACGCACGCCTTTAGTGGTGCCAAGTAAAAGTTTGGGGGGGTGGGGGTGGGGGGTTAACACTCATTCTACCCTTCATGGTATTCTAATGAAAGGTCTCGCCTAAATGAATTGGTTGGTACTCACTATAACGTTCCTGCGCGACTTCTTTTTGAGAGAGCCGGAAGGAGGAGGAGGGAGGGGGGTAGAAATTAATTTTATCTTTCATAGTATTCCAATTAAAGGTCTCAACAAAAGGAAGATTTCCCTTTCTGACTTGTTATATAAAGAGGGGTTTGGGGGGGGGGGGGTGAACTGGTTTTATCCTTAATGGTACTCTAATGAACGGTCTCAACCAAAGTCCTCCTTGACTTCTTATCATGATCTGATATATTTCCTTTTGTATCTTCTCTTTTTTCTGCTGGTGATCTTATAACATTCTTACTTCTCTAATTTTTGTAATATTACGGTAGGAAGCGAGGTGGCACCGCTGTAGGTATACGAGTCGACTTTATACGTTGAATTAAGAAAATCGGAACGCGTACAGCAAAAACACTTCTGCATAATCTCACAATTTTAGGCAGTTATCTCGCGATTTATAATCGGTAGACGTATCGCGTTAACTCAGTTAAAAGTTTCGCTGGAGCGATATATTCCGGGCCTGAATGCCTTAAGATACACGAACCTCACTGAAGACACATTATTCACTTAGAGGGTGATACTAATTGTCTTATACTTACCCCTTGCATAATTAAGACGAGAAGTGGGACAAAAACACACGGATTGATTACTTACTTTAACGGCTGCAGGTAAACGGCCTTTCAGGCACCAAATAAATCAATCATAAGCAGAAGGTAATTGGACGCCTTTGTGCGTCTCGAATTGACTACCGGCTGATGATTGGAAATAAAACTGGAAGGATAACAACAAAAATTTAAGGAGCTAAACACAAAAAGCTCTATAAATAATTGCTTCTTTGCTTTCACTTACACATGTTATGTGCGCGATGTCTTTATATAAAGGAATCGACAGGGTTGAAATTCCCCCTTTCGTGCTTCCACTATAACGATAATTAGGTTGGGGTGAAAGCGAATCATCATTTTTCATTCGCAATTTTTCTTGCAATATTGAACGTGTTTTAACATTTTCGTCTAGGAGAGGCGCGTTTTAATTTAATTAAGGTACGTACGCCCCATTCGCTCGAAACGAACCGCGAAGGCACCACCATAAAATTTTAAAACCATTAAAAATCGGGACGTAAATTAAAATTGATTCACTTTTAATGGACGCAATTTTCGGCCTTTTTTTCGCAAACGATCAATCATCACTTTAATCGAGCGTAAATTACTTCGCGAGCGCTCCTCGTATATGCCCGCGCGCTCAAGAGAGAGAGAATATTTTAAAATGGCATAAATTCTCGGCCAGTAAATAAAGATTACCATAATCTCAATCCAAATATTCCTCGGCTCAATCCCGAGGCAATAATTTTTGTTTATGTCGGCGATATGTGCGGAATACCATATCAAATCGATTATGTTTTAGTTTTGTATTCTAGTGACCATCACGTTCAGAATGTTGGTAACCTTGTTCCACTTATTACGTCGGGGCTTTTATTTCTTCTTTTGTTATTCTCTTGTTTTTTCTTTCGCTTTTTTTTTATCAACAATTCAATGCGATTGGCTTATTGTAAAATGTTAGATTGGGGAGTTTGTGAACGAAATCAGAAAATAAACGAATTTGTCAAAACAAACCTCAATTTCATTTCTCGACATTTGCTCGAAAAATGAGAACTCGATAATTGTTACTTCCGAGCTGTAATAGTCACTTTTAGAGCAGTTAACGAACTTGTGTCATCAAAATTCAAATGTAATTGCAGACAAACTTTTCTCTACAGCAGGAATAGCACTATACAGGGTGGGCCATTAGTGCGTGGGGGAAAGATTGTGTGTTAATAACGCACACATTAAAAATTCACTGTCGGAGCATGGACTCTTAAGACTACAACCTGAAAATATTTTCAACGACATTGCAATTGTTATACAGGGCGATTTATATTAAAGTAGTAGTCGTGCATTCGATCTTCAATTTGAAAAAATAGGCCCCGGAATGTGCCGAATTCACCTTCGGTTTCTTCGACAATGGCAACTTCTTACTACTTTGGTATGAAATGTGCCGAACTTGCCTTCGACTGACTCGGCAATGGCCACCGGCTACTTTGTTGACTTGTTATCGTTTAAGTTAATGGATTCCCTCTCGCCGCAAATTTCCGTATACCGCTAAACCGTGTGTTGATTCGCATAAATGAAGCTTCGGCTTCAGCAACTGCGCCGCCTCGCATCACGTGTTTCGAACACGTCGGGCATAGATTGGACCTTCAACTGGTCGGCATGTCTCGCATATTTCAAATAAATAAGAAATTTGGTACATAGCTTCGGCTTCAGCGGCTGCGCCGCCTCACCTCGCCTATTTAGACAACTTGGGTCATAGCTTCTTCTTCCGACAGGTCGGTCTGCTTCACTTGAAAAAAAAATCAGATATTTGGTACATAGCTTCGGCTTCAGCGGCTGCGCCGCCTCGCCTCGCGTATTTCAAAAGCTTAGAACACAGCTTCCTCTTCCGACAGGTCGACCTGCTTCGTTTTATTTTAAAATTAGACATTTAGTACATAGCTACTGCTTTAGCAGCCGCCTCGTCTCGCTTGTTTCAAAAACCTAGGAAATAGCTTCCCCTCCTGTCGTGTCGATCTGCTTCGCTTATTTAAAAAAATTATCAAAGTCCTCGTTTGAGATCGAAGGGACTTCAGCGCATTTTTGTGTGGCTGATCAGTGTTTTATTAGCCAATATTGACTCAACCATCAATAACAGATCTTGTCGAAGGCTACTACGTTCACTAACCGCTTCCCACTTTCCGCGTGCACCCGCAATTCGCTTTTAAAGTTTTGACTCCACCATCAGTAAGATCGTGTCGGGGGCTACCACGTTCCCTTTGACGGTACCCACTTCCGACGTTCCGTTCACCCGCAATTCGCGTTTGAAGATTTGACTCCACCATCAGTAAGATCGTGTCGGGGGCTACCACATTCCCGTTGACGGTACCCCCTTCCGACGTCCCGTTCACCCGCAATTCACTTCTATTGGCGACACGAGAAAGAGAGACAGCGATTCAAGATTTACGAAAAGTTAAACCGCGTGAGTTCGCAACGGAAGGTAAAAGGCGCCCGAAGTTGACTACTTCTCGAAGACGCGCGCGCGCGCCTCGCAAAAGGTCGTTAATTTCGCCCCTAGGACAAAAAACAAAATTCCGCCACGCAGGAGTTGTGCGCGTTTACAACATCTTTCCGCCGACACCAATTTGAAAAGAATCGGACCAAAACTGTAGTAGAAGATAGGAAAAAACTTAAAAACCTTCACGTTAGTATACTACGCTCGAGGATGACGCCCAGATGTCGCCAACCCCACATCATGTAGCCATGTCCCTAAGGTTGACAAATTTCACGACCCTGTAGATACACGTACACCCGTTGCCTTTCTACAAGAGTTCTTCTACGCGCCCACATTTGCTGCCAGCCAGCCAGCCAGCCAAAGTGAGATTAAAAGCTACTTTTTACAAATAAATTTGCAAAAATGCGCTAAAAAATCAGAAATTTGGAAGATAGGTTTAGCTTCGGCGACTGCGCCGCCTCGCCTCGCATGTTTCAAAACTTTAGATCACAGCTTCTTCTTCCGACGGGTCGGTCTGCTTCGCCTTTTAAAAAAAGTCAGATGTTTTTTTGTACATAGCTACGGCTTCAGCAGCTGCGCCGCCTCGCCTCGCTTGTTTCAGAAACTTAGGACATAGCTTCTTCTTTGGACGGGTCGGTCTGTTTCGCTTTTTTAAAGAAAATAAGATATTTGGTACATAGCTTCGGCTTCAGCGGCTGCGCCGCCTCGCCTCGCATGTTTCAAAAACTTAGGACATCGCTTCCTCTTCCGACGGGTCGATATGCTTCGCTTTTTTAAAAAAAGTCAGAAATTTGGTACATAGCTTCGGCTTCAGCGGCTGCGCCGCCTCGCCTCGCATGTTTCAAAACTTTAGATCACAGCTTCTTCTTCCGACGGGTCGGTCTGCTTCGCCTTTTAAAAAAAGTCAGATGTTTTGTACATAGCTACGGCTTCAGCAGCTGCGCCGCCTCGCCTCGCTTGTTTCAGAAACTTAGGACATAGCTTCTTCTTTGGACGGGTCGGTCTGTTTCGCTTTTTTAAAGAAAATAAGATATTTGGTACATAGCTTCGGCTTCAGCGGCTGCGCCGCCTCGCCTCGCATGTTTCAAAAACTTAGGACATCGCTTCCTCTTCCGACGGGTCGATATGCTTCGCTTTTTTAAAAAAAGTCAGAAATTTGGTACATAGCTTCGGCTTCAGCGGCTGCGCCGCCTCGCATGTTTCAAAAACTTTAGATCATAGCTTCTTCTTCCGACGGGTCGGGTTGCTTAGCTTTTTAAAAGAAAATCAGATAATTGGTACATAGCGTCGGCTTCAGCGGCTGCGCCGCCTCGCCTCGCATGTTTCAAAAGCTTAGGATATAGCTTCCTCTTCCGACGGGTCGGTCGGCTTCGCCTTTTAAAAAAAGTCAGAAGTTTGGTACATAGCTACGGCTTCAGCAGCTGCGCCGCCTCGCTTCGCTTGTTTCAAAAACTTAGGACATAGCTTCTTCTTGGGACGGGTCGGTCTGCTTCGCTTTTTTAAAGAAAATAAGATATTTGGGACATAGCTGCGGCTTCAGCGGCTGCGCCGCCTCGCCTCGCATGTTTCAAAAACTTAGGACATAGCTTCTTCTTCCGACGGGTCGGTCTGCTTCACTTTATTAAAGAAAATAAGATATTTGGTACATAGCGTCGGCTTCAGCGGCTGCGCCGCCTCGCCTCGCATATATCAAAAACTTAGGAAATAGCTTCCTCTTCCGACAGGTCGGCTTGCTTCGTTTTATTTTAAAATTGGACATTTAGTACATAGCTACTGCTTTAGCAACCGCCTCATCTCGCTTGTTTCAAAAACCTAGGAAGTAACTTCCCTTGCTGTCTGCTTCGCTTATTTAAAAAAAATCAGAATTTTGGTAGATAGGTTTAGCTTCCGTGACTGCGCCGCCTCGCCTCGCGTGTTTCGAGCACTTAGGACATAGATTGGACCTTCAACTGGTCGGCCTGTCTCGCATTTTTCAAATAAATCGGAAATGTGGTACATAACTCCGACTCCAGCGGCTGCGCCGCCTCGCCTCGCCTCGCCTGTTTCGAAAACTTAAGGCATAGCTTCCTCTTCCGACGGGTCGATATGCTTCGTTTTTTTAAAAAAGTCAGAAATTTGGTACATAGCTACGGCTTCAGCGGCTGCGCCGCCTCGCCTCGCATGTTTCAAAAACTTTAGATCATAGCTTCTTCTTCCGACGGGTCGGGCTGCTTAGCTTTTTAAAAGAAAATCAGATATTTGGTACATAGCGTCGGCTTCAGCGGCTGCGCCGCCTCGCCTCGCATGTTCCAAAAACTTAGAATATAGCTTCGTCTTCCGACGGGTCGGTCTGCTTCGCCTTTTAAAAAAAGTCAGAAGTTTGGTACATAGCTACGGATTCAGCAGCTCCGCCGCCTCGCCTCGCATGTTTCGAAAACTTAGGACATAGCTTCTTCTTCGGACGGGTCGGTCTGCTTCGCTTTTTTAAAGAAAATAAGATATTTGGGACATAGCGTCGGCTTCAGCGGCTGCGCCGCCTCGCCTCGCATGTTTCAAAAACTTAGGATATAGCTTCCTCTTCCGACGGGTCCGTCTGCTTCGCCTTTTAAAAAAAAGTCAGAAGTTTGGTACATAGCTACGGCTTCAGCAGCTGCGCCGCCTCGCCTCGCTTGTTTCATAAACTTAGGACATAGCTTCTTCTTCGGACGGGTCGGTCTGCTTCGCTTTTTTAAAGAAAATAAGATATTTGGGACATAGCGTCGGCTTCAGCGGCTGCGCCGCCTCGCCTCGCATGTTTCAAAAACTTAGGATATAGCTTCCTCTTCCGACGGGTCCGTCTGCTTCGCCTTTTAAAAAAAAGTCAGAAGTTTGGTACATAGCTACGGCTTCAGCAGCTGCGCCGCCTCGCCTCGCTTGTTTCATAAACTTAGGACATAGCTTCTTCTTCGGACGGGTCGGTCTGCTTCGCTTTTTTAAAGAAAATAAGATATTTGAGACATAGCTTCGGCTTCAGCGGCTGCGCCGCCTCGCCTCCAATGTTTCAAAAACTTAGGACATAGCTTCCTCTTCCGACGGGTCGGCCTGCTTCGTTTTATTTTAAAATTGGACATTTAGTACATAGTTACTGCTTTAGCAACCGCATCGTCTCGCTTGTTTCAAAAACCTAGGAAATAACTTCCCTTGCTGTCTGCTTCGCTTATTTAAAAAAAATCAGAATGTTGGTAGATAGGTTTAGCTTCCGTGACTGCGCCGCCTCGCCTCGCGTGTTTCGAGCACTTAGGACATAGATTGGACCTTCAACTGGTCGGCCTGTCTCGCATTTTTCAAATAAATCGGAAATGTGGTACATAACTCCGACTCCAGCGGCTGCGCCGCCTCGCCTCGCCTCGCCTGTTTCGAAAACTTAAGGCATAGCTTCCTCTTCCGACGGGTCGATATGCTTCGCTTTTTTAAAAAAAGTCAGAAATTTGGTACATAGCTTCGGCTTCAGCGGCTGCGCCGCCTCGCCTCGCATGTTTCAAAAACTTTAGATCATAGCTTCTTCTTCCGACGGGTCGGGCTGCTTAGCTTTTTAAAAGAAAATCAGATAATTGGTACATAGCGTCGGCTTCAGCGGCTGCGCCGCCTCGCCTTGCATGTTTCAAAAGCTTAGGATATAGCTTCCTCTTCCGACGGGTCGGTCTGCTTCGCCTTTAAAAAGAAGTCAGAAGTTTGGTACATAGCTACGGCTTCAGCAGCTGCGCCGCCTCGCCTCGCTTGTTTCAAAAACTTAGGACATAGTTCTTCTTCGGACGGGTCGGTCTGCTGCGCTTTTTTAAAGAAAATAAGATATTGGGGACATAGCGTCGGCTCCAGCGGCTGCGCCGCCTCGCCTCGCATGTTTCAAAAGCTTAGGATATAGCTTCCTCTTCCGACAGGTCGGCCTGCTTCGTTTTATTTTAAAATTGGACATTTAGTACATAGCTACTGCTTTAGCAACCGCCTCGTCTCGCTTGTTTCAAAAACCTAGGAAATATCTTCCCTTGCTGTCTGCTTCGCTTATTAAAAAAAAATCAGAAATTTGGTAGATAGGTTTAGCTTCCGCGACTGAGCCGCCTCGCCTCGCGTGTTTCGAGCACTTAGGACATAGATTGGACCTTCAACTGGTCGGCCTGTGTCGCATTTTTCAAATAAATCGGAAATTTGGTACATAACTCCCACTCGCCTCGCTTGTTTCGAAAACTTAAGGCATAGCTTCCTCTTCCGACGGGTCGATATGCTTCGCTTTTTTAAAAAAAGTCAGAAATTTGGTACATAGCTTCGGCTTCTGCGGCTGCGCCGCCTCGCCTCGCATTTTTCAAAAACTTTAGATCATAGCTTCTTCTACCGACGGGTCGGTCTGCTTCGCTTTTTTAAAGAAAATAAGATATTTGGGACATAGCTTGGGCTTCAGCGGCTGCGCCGCCTCGCCTCGCATGTTTCAAAAACTTAGGACATAGCTTCTTCTTCCGACGGGTCGGTCTGCTTCACTTTTTTTAAAGAAAATGAGATATCTGGTACATACCTTCGGCTTCAGCGGCTGCGCCGCCTCGCCTCGCATGTTTCAGAATCTTAGGATATCGCTTGCTCTTCCGACGGGTCGATATGCCTCGCTTTAAAAAAAAAAGTCAGAAGTTTGGTACATAGCTACGGCTTCAGCGGCAGCCGCCTCGTTTTCCTTATTTCAAAAACTTAGGACATAGCTTCCTCGTCGGAACAAAATGGTCGACTAGTTAACGTCCTATTGTCATTCGCATCGTTACACCCTGGATATGACACAGCCAATCGCAGTAAAACATTCAAATATCTCGCACAAATTCAAATTTACTGCAACAAAACCGCATATTCAAACTAAACTAAAAACCCTCCACAAAATAGTACTCAATTTATAAGTTTAATTAATAATTAAGTTTAATTAATTACAATAAAGTGCAACGTAACATTGCAATGTCTAGATTAATAATCATGTCCGTCCCTGCATCACCCCCATGCGGACATTTATATTATGATCATAAAGGCTACTTGCAAATAGTATATCTCTAATTCAATTGATTAATGCTAATTGAAAAGAATTACCTTGTATTCCAACAGTGAGTTCGCACTTTTTGTACATTGTGAAACACTTCTACAATTTTTTTAATGCATGTTCACACAAGTATTCGTAAGATTCTTAAATAATTGTATTTTTTGCATATTTTTATGTATTTCCAACGTATCCTACAATCAAAATTAGGTGATCCGAAGGTAAATGTCAACGTCATATAGCAATACTATTTGCGTACGAAGACTTACATCATAAAAAGTCCATTCGCCAAAACAATCACAATCTCGATTATGACAGTTGTCGCACTCTCCTACGCTAAATTACAGGTGGTCGACTTAACTGCGCTGGGGGCTCTGGCGGTTCTCAAGAAAAATCAACTTCTCACTACGTTACATTTTTTTATTGGCACCCATCCCCTGACGTAAACCGTTTCCACCAATGGAACTAATTTTACACAACCAATCAGATTGCTTGACGGTCTTAAATCAACAACTCGGAGTAATTTCATGCCGACGCGACGCAGAATCCTCGATAACGACTGCAAAATAAACAAGATCTTACCTGTTATTGGCACTAATCACGCCATATCCCACTGGCTCCTCAAGTTTTTAAGGTGTTAACGTGATCTCGTTACAAGTGGCACAAACGGCCATTTAATAATTTATGAAAAAATCTACGACCTTGATCTGATCGGACGATTTCTAGGTACAAAAAAAAACGTATTTAATTTATTTTTGATCTAAGTTGGTGTCCCATTTTCGACAATTTGATAGGGTTCGAGTGTTATACGGTGGTTTGCTCAAATGAAAGTTTTGTTTTTTAGTATAAGAGGTGTACATCATGATATTGTAGGTAGATTTCTCCAAAATTTGGACGCACTATTGTTTTTTCGGTCAATGGTTACCGGATACCTATTAGAAAGCGTCAGTCTGTCGGTAGATAAGGCAGATTTAATTGGGTGTACGTGTCTGTTTTTGATGAGCTGGATCCGTTTTGTGACTGCTTTCGTCGAGGGTTCTGGCAGAGAAATGACGACACCGAGTTTTCTCGCAGTTGCAGTAAGCAGTAATCGGGGGGTTGGTGATGGATATGGAGACTATTGATAGAACGGATCAAGATGACCGCTGAAACAGATTAGCCGCGATTTTGATGGCGTATTTGTTAAATAAAGAAATGGGAGGGTTAAATCGAGAGAGGTTTTCGAAGGCATTCCGGGTTGGGTCGCTAAAGGCGTTAGGTCTGCTGCCCACATTAAAAAATGAAGCGTTAGGCGTTCAGCGTAAAACCACTGTGGCGCTCGTTAATAGTGAGTGCAGAAGAGATCGCGTTAAACTGTGCGAGTATCGTGTCGCGGAAAACTCAATTCTCACACCCTGTGACTGTCATATGATTTCAAGTGATTTTAAATCTAAATTCGCGTATTCTGCTGACCATGTACTTGCCATACGGATTCATTACGTCGTAGTAACTTCACCTTTTTTTATCTTATATCTTGTGCTAACTTTATTATTGTATTTCGTGGTGTTGGCTGGGCCGAAATGGCACAAGTTCAATGTTGTAATCAACTCCCCGTCACTAATTCGTTGAGCATAAATCTGCCGTACAGGTTCGTCGCATCTAAATATGCGGTTAACAAATTCTGAAATGCAGAAAATGTCAAACACAATTTCTAGCCAATGTGTCGTAATGTGTCAAACACTGCGTGTCATTCAAAGCTTTCGAATTACAAGTGATCAAATGTCGATTAATTGCGGATCAAATGAGGACCAATTGCGGTAGTTGTTCAGTAAATGTCAAACGAATGTTGAAGTGGTCAAGTCAATTCGTCACATTCGCGGCGATCATTCTCCTACACAGCGTAAAATTCCCAAAAGAGTCTAAAAATAAGATATCTCCCCAGTTTTGCCTGTGTACAGGATAAAAAACATGATAAAGTGAAAAAGAAACCCCGCGAATTTAATTTGATCGTCACAGAGACTTCATTTTCGTAGTACAGGTGGAAAAAAGAGCGTCAAAGAAGTGAACGGAAGTTTTATAGGAAATCGAGGTTCAGTAACCGCCTCAGAACTTGTGAAATTCAATTCCCAAGTAGTTTATCGGAAAACCAACAAACTCCGTGACGTACTCTTAGCATTTTTGCGGCTGTCTCTCATCTCCCCTTCGCGCGGGCCGCCCCCCACCGCCGCCCACAGCGCGCGCGAAGTTGTTTTGCTTATTTTTACAAAACGATATCAATCAATCATTACGACATTCTACTTCTGATATTAGAACAAAAGTTGCCGGATATTGAAAAAGTTCGCCTGGCGTTCGCTAACGACGTCGAAAATTTCATCCTGTCTCCGCAGATTCGTCAAACGCCGTTTCGCCGTTATTAAATGCGGGAAAAAAAAGCGAGAGAGGGGGACGCCCTCTATGGTAACTCATGCAAAACATTAAGTGCAGCTAATGGAAGAGATCATTAGCAATACCTAACCTAATTGTTGTAATTACTCGAATAATTACTGGCAGTTACAACACCGCCCCTCCTAATAGAGAGAGAACAACGAAGACGCAACCGTCGGTATTTAGGGACAAACTCCATTAGTTTAAAGGAGGGTTTGGGGAAAAAGTCGTACTTCATAGAGAGCATCACCTGATGACGTCGTCGGGGGGGCCGAAAACAATTACATCGCAGCAACAGATGCGAAAACAACAATAAAAGGAAGTGCAACCTATCGGCGCGCCATAACTTACTACAAATGCTTGATCAGAGAATTACACCTTCATCTTGGCTTACAAAGTTATTACACGATTCCAATTAATGCGCTAATTGTAATTTCTTCCAAAACATCGAATGTAACTCGGGGGGATTATTAGTTTGCCGCCTGTTTCTATGACGTCTCTCTCCGAACTTGTTATAATTGGCCTGGTCCTCGTACCTTAAAACTGTGCGACAACGTCGTCGGCGGCGACGACGTTTGTTTTTCATCTAATTATTTCATAATTGGATATCTTCTACACTAATGAGCGTTGCCATGAAACAACTCGTCGAATTGCTCAAGATGTTCTCGACGTTTATTTATTTTGTTCGGCGTTTACTAACGCAAGAACGGCGAATTGGATAAAGATAGTTGTGTGCAAGTAACCAACCGTCGCGTTTCCTGGTAACCATACGGATTCATTACGTCGAATTATTTACTTCGCGTTTTTATCTTATGCCTTACGGATACTCTTTCTATTTCATTTCGTGGTATTGGCTGGATCGAAATGAGCACAAACATGGCGTTGTGTTCAACTGCCCGTCACTAATTCATTGGTCATTAACCTACCGTACAGGTTCGTTGCATCTAAGTATACGATCATTGCTTTGAATTCGACGAACCTCGGCCTTATCCGAACAGGCACATAGGACACAAAGTAGGTTATAATTTTGACTTCAAATCGTAATCACATATTAAACATATACAAATAGTCGACGAAGAAATTTTCGACGAACCGCGGCAAATCAGTGGTTCTAATTTCGATGAAGCAGATGAGATTTCGAACCCTGAGAAAACACATGGGATAGGTTTTGTGATAAACTTAACGCCAATATTAAATTACCGATGTTCGTCGAATTGCGCCATTTGTATTAAACGAGAACCAGAAATTGCCTAGGTTCTTCGAATTTGTTTTTGGTTCGCTTGTAATTGGAATATGCATGAGATATTAGCTTACTGGCAAGGAATTCGAATGCGACAAATCGCCAGGTTTCGTCTAATTGCACTCTTTGTGTTAAACGAGAACAAGAAATTGCCTAGGTTCGTCGAATTTGTTTTTGGTTCGCTTGTAATTGGAATATGCGTGAGATATGGACTTACTGGCATGGAATTCGAATTCAACAAATCGCCTAGTTCCGTCGAATTGTGCTCTAATTGCGCCTTTTGTATTAAACGAGAACAAGAAATCGCCTAGGTTCGTCGAATTTGTTTTTAGTTGACTTGTAATTGGAATATGCATGAGATATTAGCTTACTGGCAAGGAATTCGAATTGGACAATTCGCCAGGTTTCGTCGAATTGCGCTCTTTGCGTTAAACGAGAACAAGAAATTGCCTAGGTTCATCGAATTTCATTTTGCTTCGCTTGTAATTGCAATATGCATGAGATATTAGCTTACTGGCAAGGAATTCGAATGTGACAAATCGCCAGGTTTCGTCTAATTGCACTCTTTGTGTTAAACGAGAACAAGAAATTGCCTAGGTTCGTCGAATTTGTTTTTGGTTCGCTTGTAATTGGAATATGCATGAGATATTAGCTTACTGGCAAGGAATTCGAATGCGACAAATCGCCAGGTTTCGTCTAATTGCACTCTTTGTGTTAAACGAGAACAAGAAATTGCCTAGGTTCGTCGAATTTGTTTTTGGTTCGCTTGTAATTGGAATATGCATGAGATGTTAGCTTACTGGAAAGGAATCCGCGAGGGAATTCGCCTTTTGTATTAAACGAGAAGAAGAAATTGCCTAGGTTAGTCGAATTTGGTTTTGGTTCGCTTTTATTTGGAATCTGCTTGAGAAATTAGCTTACTAGCATGGAATTCGAATTCGACAAATCGCCTAGTTTCGTCGACTTGCGCCTTTTGTATTAAACGAGGACAGGAAATTGCCTAGGTTCGTCGAATTTGTTTTTGGTTCGCTTGTAATTGGAATATGCATGAGATATTAGCTTACTGGCAAGGAGTCGAATTCGACAAATCGCCTAGTTTCGTCGACTTGCGCCTTTTGTGTTAAACGATAACAAGAAATTGCCTAGGTTCGTCGAATTTGTTTTTGGTTCGCTTGTAATTGGAATATGCATGAGATATTAGCTTACTCGCAAGGAATTCGAATTCGCGAGGGAATTGCGCACTTTGTGTTAAATGAGACAAAAAATTGCCTAGGTTCGTCGAATTTGTTTTTGGTTCGCTTGTAATTGAAATATGCACGAGATATTAGCTTACTCGCAAGGAATTCGAATTCGACAAATCGCCAGGTTTCGTCTAATTGCGCCCTCTGTGTTAAACGAGGACAGGAAATTGCCTAGGTTCGTCGAATTTGTTTTTGGTTCACCTGTAATTCCGATTTTTTGGTTATTTTTGGGATTGGCAGATTTTTTAATCTACGAGTATTTGTGCATAGGTTAAAAATTAGCCCCTTCCGGGCATTTTAGGGGAAAAAAATGCTGTTTTTTTCTTGTTTTTGGAATTGACCGATTTTTCAATTTTCGAGTATTTGTGCATAGGTCAAAAATTAGCCCCTTTCGAGCATTTTAGGAAAAAAAATGCGATTTTTTGCTTGTTTTTGAGTTTGGTTGATTTTTCATTCTACGAGTATTTGTGCATAGGTCTTAAATTAGCCCCTTCCGGGCATTTTGGTGGAAAAAATGCAATTTTTTGCTAGTTTTTGGGATTGGCCGATTTTTCAATCTACGAGTATTTGTACATAGGTCAAAAATTAGCCCCTTCCGGGCATTTTGGGGAAAAAATGCGGTTTTTTGCTTGTTTTTGGGATTGGCCGATTTTTTAATCTTCGAGTATTTGTGCATAGGTCAAAAATTAGCCCCTTCCGGGCATTTTAGGAAAAAAATGCGATTTTTGCTTGTTTTTGGAATTGCCCGATTTTTCAATCTACGAGTATTTCTGAATAGGTAAAAAATTAGCCTCTTCCGGGCATTTTAGGGAAAAAAAATGCGATTTTTTGCTTGTTTTTGAGTTTGGCCGATTTTTCAATCTAGGAGTATTTCTGCATAGGTCAAAAATTAGCCCCTTCCGGGCATTTTAGGGAAAAAATGCGTTTTTTTGCTTGTTTTTGAGCTTGGCCGATTTTTCAATCTACGAATATTTCTGCATAGGTCAAAAATTAGCCCCTTCCGGGCATTTTAGGGAAAAAAATGCGTTTTTTTGCTTGTTTTTTAGTTTGGCCTATTTTTCAATCTACAAGTATTTCTGCATACGTCAAAAATTAGTGCCTTCCGGGCATTTTAGGAAAAAATACGATTTTTTGCTTGTTTTTGAGTTCGGCCGTTTTTTCAATCTACAAGTATTCCTGCATAGGTCAAAAATTTGCCCCTTCCGGGCATTTTAGGGAAAAAAAATTGATTTAGGAACTTGAAGAAGAATTGGGTGTGACAAATCGCCGAGGTTCATCGAACTATTGAATCTTGTCGAAGGTTTGCCGTAATCAGAATTGAAGGCGAGTTCGACATAATTTTTTGTCAAAGACGCATACCCCTTACCTTAGATGCGTTACATGTTTGATCGACGCGATTGCTCTACTGGTAAAAAGGCGTCGTTTTTTATTAATACAAAACACAACTATGATCATGAACTGTTTTTAACTTGGGCATTAATAGAACTTCTCTTTTGTTTCAGGTAAGCATAGCAAACTTGTTACCGCTATTAATAGGTAAGTACATAACTCGTTTTGGCGTACGGATCGAACCCGATACGAGAAGAAATTTTTTTTTAATAAACGCCAATTAATTTATCACTATTTGCACGGGCGAATCTCAATTTTCGGCGATCGATTCGTAGCAATTTCGAACGAGAAGGACGATAATTGCGACATTTCCTCCACTTGCGGCCATTAAAACGGGTAGGAACTTTTACGACCCCCGGAGTTTTAGAAACGTCTTCCTTCTGTTTAATTATTTACATTAACTAACGCAGTGATCCCATTAATTTGATTCTGTAATTGTTTCCTGCTTACTGGCCCAGAATTGAGTGAATCATTCGAAGTGTTCTTAATCGTATGCCATGTTAATTACTCGAGAACGCGCCTCGAATTTTTCGCCCGTTTCACCTGCGCCGATTCGAAGGGCGACGACGGGAGAAGGAAGGATATCGCTGACTGGGGCGGTTTTCGAAACAAAGTGTGTCAGTTTAAAAGGGTGGAATTTTAGAGGGCTGTTGGGAATTTCGGTTAATGAACTGTCCTATTGAAACTCGCCGAGTGCTCTTCAATTTTCAAGATACTCCCGCGAATTTAAAACTGGGTTATTCTTCGCCCTCTTAGGTTTACAGCTTTCAATACCTACGCTTTCGAATAATTCTGAAGGGCTTTTTTTAGTACCTGTCGCGGCCGTCGGGCACCGGCGGTGTCGCGCCGCATTTTGTTAAAATGTAAATGCTGTTTGCTTTTCATTCGTTGCGACCTGCGACGTTTCGTTAACCTGCCTGGAGGGGCTTTTAATTAAAACTCGTCTGTATCAATTTTTGCCTGCAGCGAGACAAAAAAAAAACAGATTTTTGCGTGAGTAATTAAGAATTTCGACGCTTTCGGCGCGCTGAAAATAAGATTTTTATTGAAAAGATTAAAGAATCGGAAATGAAAGGAACGTACGAATTTGTCTTATTTTGAAACAATGCCGGTCCCTTTTCATTTTCGCAGCTGCATTATAAATAAAGAATCTCATCCTTTCTAACTTTCTCATTATATTAATTACGTTTCAGTTACTCCTAGTATAGATTATGAACATTCTTGTACTCCGAGAATAAAAAGCGCTTTCAAATTCCAAAGGGGAAATTATAAGCGCTAATGAAACTTCATTCGTTTGAATCTTTTGCTGATTTCGCAGTCGTCTTTCCGAATTAGACACTGCCAAACTGCGGCAAATATCACCCTTTCCGATTGCAGTGTTTTTCAACCTTGGTATGAATTCTTATCAAAAAACTATTGAAGTTCAAAGAACTTATGTGATGTACCCAAGCACCGAAGTCTCTTACATAAAGTTTATGAAATACATTGTTAATTGGCCGGACCTTCTCCAGTCCAGAAGGTATCTAAAGGTCCTGGGTACGGTAACCTTAGAGGAAAGTTGTATTTGGGGATTCATATTTCATATATATTCACCCTGTATATTAAAATCTAAATAGATGATAGCATATTAAATTCCCTTTTTAGATCACACTAGGGATATTTAAAAAAATTCAAAAATATATAACAAGAATTATTTAGTTATATTTTTGAAAAGAGAACAAATTTTTTTTAGAATAAAATATACAGGGTGTTCCATTTACAAAAATAAGGTTAGGACCGCAAACTTTTTACATGTTCACGTATGCTTATTTTGCAAACGGCAAATATAGTCTTTCTTAAATTCCTTTTTAAAAATATAAACACACTAGGGGTTAAAATAATTCAAGTGATCCAAAATTAAAAAAAAAAACAAAAATATATTTTAAAATATTTTTTTAATCTTTTTGAATTTTTAAAAAAATGTTTGAAAAGATAATTTCATATACTCTATCTTTAGACTTAATATACAGGATGAAATTTGTAAAAAACTTTTGGTTCTAAAAGTATCCTCCTCGTGGGTGTTTAAAAAAATACGGCGTTAGTGGGCATTTTTGGGAAAAAAACGCGATTTTTCTCCTATTTTCTGGTATGGTCGATTTTGCAATCGGCTTGTACATAAGCCAAAACTTAGTTCCTTGTGGACATTTTAAGGATGCAATTTTTTCTCCTATTTTTGGGTCTGGTCGATTTTTAGGGGAATTTTTCGAAAGAAAAATTTTTTTATTTGACGGTTTTGTTCGTCTGTCCGTCTCTTCCTTATCTAACTCGAGAACGAAAAGAGAAGGTGATGTCAAACCTTCGCCAATCGATTTCTACGAGTTCAAGGATTAGTGCTATTGAATATGAGCCGGATCAAAAGTCTGGTTTTCGAAACGAGCGGAGTGACAAAAAATTCCCCTACTGAAAATCCTATGCGATTCTTCGCATCTTGTTTAATCTACGAGTACTTGTGCATAGGTCAAAAATTAGCCCATTTTAGGGAAAAGACGCGTCTTTTTTGCCTATTTTTTGGTATAGTCGATTTTCCAATCTGCCTGTACATAGGTCAAAGGTCATAGGGGCATTTTAGGGATTTTTCTCCTGTTCTTGGGTTTGGCGGATTTTTCAATCTAAGAGTATTTGTGCATAGGTCAAAATTTCCCCTTTTTGGGCATTTAACAAAAACGATTTTCCTCTATTTTTGGGTTTGGTCCATTTTACAATCTAACTGTGCGTAGTTCAAGAGTTTCTCCTTTTGGGTCTTTAAAGAAGCGGTTTTAACTCGGGTTTTAGTCTATTTTTGACTTTGGTGAATAGTTCAAAAATTACCCTCCTTGTGGTTATTTCAAAAAAACGCCTATTTTGTAGGTTGGTGTATTTTTCAATATGTTTGTGTACAGTTCAAAAATTAACCTCCTTTTGTGGGGTTTTGTGAATTGCTCAAAAATTACCCTTCTTGTGGGTAGGTGTTTAAAAAAAATGCGTTTGCTTATTTTTAGATTTGGTCGATTTTGCAATCTATTTGTGGATAGGTCAAAAATCACCTATCATTGTGGGTAGTTTCGGTTTCCCCCATTGGATAGGTAAAAAATTACCACCTAGTGGGTTTTTAAAGAAATCTGTCTTCGCTCATTTTTGGATTTTGTGTCGATTTTGCAATCTTTTTGAGGATAGGTCAAAAATGATCCTCCTGTATTAAAAAACGGTTTTCGCTCATATTTTGGATTTTATCGATTTTGCATTCTATTGGAGGATAGGTCACAAATTATCCTCCTTGTGGGTATTAAAAAAACGGTCTTTTCTCATTTTTGGATTTTGTCCATTTTGAAATCTATTTGAGGATAGGTCGAAAATTACCTCCTTGTGAGTATTTAAAAAAAGGGCTTCCCCCATTTTTGGGTTTGGTCAATTTTGCAATCTATTGGATGATAGGTCAAAAATTACCCTCCCTGTGGATATTTAAAAAAAATGGGTTTCTCCATTTTTGAGTTTGGTCTATTTTGCAATGTATTTGGGGATAGATCAAAAATTCCCTATCATTGTGGGTATTAAAAAAACGGGATTCGCCTATATTAGGGTTTGGTCTATTTTCCAATCTATTTGTGGGTATTTAAAAAAAAACGGTTTCCACTTATTTTTGGATTTTGTCGATTTTGCATTCTATTGAAGGATAGATCAAAAATTACCCTCCTTGTAGGCATTTAAAGAAAACGGTTTTCGCTCATTTTTGGATTTTGTGTCGATTTTGGGATAGGTCAAAAATTACTGTCCATGTGGGTATTTAAAAAAATGGTTTTCGCTCATTTTTGGATTTTGTCGATTTTGTGATCTATTTGGGGATAGTTCGAGTTACTCCTTCTTGTGGGTATTTAAAAAAAACGGCTTTCGCTCATTTTTGGATTTTGTCGATTTTCCAATCTATTTGAGGATAGGTTGAAACTTGCCCTCCTTGTGAGTGTTTAAAAAACGGGTTTCTCCCATTTTTGGGTTTGATCATTGATGATAAGTCAAAAATTGCCCTCCTTACATATTAAAAAAACGGTTTTCACTCATTTTTGGATTTGGTCCATTTTGCCATCTGCATATTTGTGAATAGCTCAAAAATTACCCTCCTTGTGGGTGTTTAAAAAAAGGTTTTTGTTTATTTTTGGATGTTGTAAATTTTGTGTTCTATTTGCGGATATGTCAAAAATTACCTATCATTGTGGGTATTTAAAAAACGGGTATAATCCATTTTTGGATTTAGTCGATTTTGAAATTTATTTGAGGATAGGTCGAAAATTACCCTCCTTGTGAGTATTTAAAAAAAGGACTTCCCCCATTTTTGGGTTTGGTCAATTTTGCAATCTATTTTGTAATGGTCAAAAATTACTCTCCCTGTGGGTATTTAAAAAAATGAGTTTTCCTATTTTTGGGTTTGGTCGATTTTGCAATTTAATTGCGAATAGCTCAAGAGTTACCCCTTCTTGTGGGTATTTAAACAAAACGGTTTTTGCTCATTTTTGGATTTTGTGTCGATTTTGCAATCTTTTTGGGGATAGGTCAAAAATTACCCTACCTGTGGGTATTTAAAACAATGGGTTTGGTCGATTTTGCAAGCTATTTGCGAATAGCTCAAGAGGTACCCCTTCTTGTGGGTAATTAAAGAAATCTGTCTTCGCTCATTTTTGGATTTTGTGTCGATTATGCAATCTTTTTGAGGATAGGTCAAAAATGACCCTCCTGTATTAAAAAAACGGTTTTCGTTCATTTTTAGATTTTGTCGATTTTGAAATCTATTTGAGGATAGGTCGAACATTACCCTTCTTGTGAGTATTTAAAAAAAATGACTTCCCCCATTTTTGGGTTTGATCAATTTTGCAATCTATTTGGGGATAGGTCAAAAATTACCCTCCCTGTGGATATTTAAAGAAAATGGGTTTCTCTATTTTTGGGTTTGGTCTATTTTGCAATCTATTTGTGAATAGCTCAAGAGTTACCTCGACTTTTCTAGTGCGTTTCTAGCGACTTTTCTAGGGACTTTTCTAGTGACTTTTCTAGTGATTTTTCTAGTGACTTTTCTAGTGACTTTTCTAGTGCCTTTCTGGTGACTTTTCTAGTGACTTTTCTAGTGATTTTTCTAGTGACTTTTCTAGGCACTTTTCTAATGACTTTTCTAGTGCCTTTCTAGTGACTTTTTTAGTGACTTTTCTAGTGATTTTTCTACTGACTATCTACTGACTTTTCTAGTGACTTTTGTGTAGTGACTTTTCTAAGGACTTTTCTAGTGACTTTTCTAGTGCCCTTCTAGTGACTTTTCTAGTGATTTTTCTATTGACTTTTCTAGTAATTTTTTAGTGAATTTTCTAGTGACTTTTCTATCGACTTTTCTACTGACTTTTCTACTGACTTTATCTACTGACTTTTCTAGTGACTATTTTAGTGACTTTTCTAGTGACTTTTGTAGTGATCTTCATGTTGCACTCTTCCTCCTGCACTCTTCCTGCTGCATTTTCCCTTCTGCACTCTTGCTGTTGCAGTCACCTTGCTTCACTTTTCCTGTTTCATCCTTCCCATTGCAGTTTTCCTGCACGCACACACACGCGCACTCTGACGCGTACGACCACCACAGTAGAGTTTCAAACCTAGTCGCTAGGTACTTTTGTGGTGATTTTCTAGTGATTGTTCTATTGGATTTTTTAGTGACTTTTCGAATGACTTTTTTTTAGTAATTTTTCTATTGAGTGTTCTAGTCACTGTTCTAGTAAGTTTTCTAGTGACATTTCTAGGGATTTTTCTAGTGTCATTTCTCTGACTTTTCTATTGACTTTTCTAGTGACTTTTCTAGTGCTTTTCTATGACTTTTCTAGTGACTTTTCCATGGACTTTTCTAGTCACTTTTTTAGTGACTTTTCTAGTGACTTCTAGTGACTCTTCTACTGACTTTTCTAGTGACTTTTCTAGTGCCTTTCTAGTGACTTTTCTAGTCACTTTTCTAGTGACTTTTCTAGTCACTTTTTTAGTGACTTTTCTAGCGACCCTTCCAGTGACTTTTCTAGTGACTCTTCCAGTGACTTTTCTAGTGACTCTTCTACTGACTTTATCTACTGGCTTTCCTAGTGACTTTTCTACTGACTTTTCTACTGACTTTTCTACTGACTTTTCTACTGATTTTATCTACTGACTTTTCTAGCGACTATTTTAGTGACTTTTCTAGGGACTTTTCTAGTGATCTTCATGTTGCACTCTTCCTGCTGCACCTTTTCTGCTGCAATCTTCTTATTGCACTTTTCCTACTACAATCTTTTTGCAGAATTCTTTCTGCTGCATTTTCCCTTCTGCATTCTTACTGTTGCACTCACCTTGCTTCACTTTTCCTGTTTCACCCATCCCATTGCACTTTTTCTGCACGCACACACACGCGCACTCTGACGCGTACGACCACGACAGTAGAGTTTCAAACCTAGTCGCTAGGTACTTTTGTGGTGATTTTTCTAGTGATTGTTCTATTGGTTTTTTTAGTGATATTACTTGTCTTCTAGTGACTTTTCGAATGACTTTTTTTTAGTAATTTTTCTATTGAGTGTTCTAGTCACTTTTCTAGTAAGTTTTCTATTAACTTTTCTAGTGACATTTCTAGTGATTTTAATAGGGATTTTCTAGTGGCTTTTCTCTGACTTTTCTATTGACTTTACTAGTGACCTTTCTAGTGACTTTTCTAGTGCCTTTATATTGACTATTCTAGTGACTTTTCCATGGACTTTTCTGGTCACTTTTTTAGTGACTTTTCTAGCGACCTTTCCAGTGACTTTTCTAGTGATTCATCTACTGACTTTTCTAGTGACTTTTCTAGTGCCTTTCTAGTGACTTTTCTAGTGCCCTTCTATTGACTTTTCTAGTCACTTTTTTAGTGACTTTTCTAGCGACCCTTCCAGTGACTTTTCTAGTGACTTCTACTGACTTTATCTGCTGGCTTTTCGAGTGACTTTCCTAGTGACTTTTCTATTGACTTTTCTAGTCACTTTTCTACAGAGACATGGAGAGAGGAGATAGCGCATGAAACTGCGCGAAGTGACAAAACAAGGGGGCTGCCATTTTGACACCCATTGAAGCGCGAAATTTGAACAGGACTATAAAGGTTTACTGACGCAACCCAGAGACATCTAACGCAATCTTCATACACTACACTCTATTCGGCAGCAGCTCCGTAGGAAGAAACTAATATCTCAATCCAAATGAACAAAAGAAAATGCCAGTGACGTTGACGTTACAAAATAAACACTTAAACCTCGAAAAAAGCTCTCCTAAACACGAACACAATCTAAAATAACACCACTATAAACACAACATGACACAACGGGTGTAAAAATGGCAGCGCCCATGAGGTCGCACCCTTTCTTGGATGCGCACTCGTCGATCAGCGATCTCCTCTCTCCATGTCTCTGCTTTTCTAGCGACTTTTCTAGTGATTTTTCTAGTGGCATTTCTAGTGACATTTCTAGTGACTTTTCTGGTGATTTTTCTAGTGACGTTTCTAGTTACTTTTCTAGTGACGGTTCTAGTTACTTTTCTAGTGACTTTTCTAGTGATTTTTTAGTGACTTTTCTAGTGACTTTTCTAGTGACTTTTCTAGTGACTTTTCTAATGACTTTTCTAGTAACTTTCCTAGTGACTTTTCTAGTGCCTTTCTAGTGACTTTTCTAGTAACTTTCTTAGTCACTTTTCTAGTTTCTAGTGACTAGCTTTTCTAGTGACTTTTCTTTCCTAGTGTACTTTCTTTTTTCACTAGTGACGTTTCTAATGACTTTTCTAGTGACTTTTCGGTCATGAAGAATCGCTGGAAAATATTTTCTAGAAGTTCTAAAAATGACCAACAGAGGGCGTAACTGCCATCTTAAATTTTAAAATTGCATTTTCATTCAATTTCGCATAATAAACTAAACATTCTTTTTTCACATTTTTAAAGAGAACCAGTTTATCTATCATTTTCGTAAAAACAAAAACTCAGTTATTTCAAAAACAAAGATGGCGCGGGGCGTTCAATTGTTTTTGCAATAACCTGCTTTAACTTCTTAACCGCCCTGTGGGTATTTAAAAAAAACGGATTTCGCTCGTGTTTCAATGTTGTCGTTTTTACTATGTATTTGTGAATAGCTCAATAGTTACTCTTCTTGTGGGTATTTAAAAAAACGGCTTTCCCCCATTTTTGGATTTGATCAATCAAAACAGCGCACAATCTAGGCGAACAAAAGTGGCCCATAATTCTCGGTTGATATTTTAAATAGGAAAATAAAACAACATTGTTGTCGTTGGATGTTGATTAATTGTTTGTTGTTGTCATGGTGAAAAAGGCGCAAAATTTGCCTTTCAAGCCAATAATAAAGTAAAAGTAATTTATGCATAAGTGAACTGCTGTAACCTGACCCGGGTCGTCTAAAGTTTGTCCATAACTCATTTCATTAGGGGCGTAGAAATTCCATTCCATTGGCGCACAATTTGCCCTTTTCATAAGGAAGAATGCATTTGCGCACAAGTCCACGACTATCTAAAGTTAGCCGAGTCTAAATTTTACATATTTTTCGGTAATGCTCAAATTTTTATTGGAGCGGCGCATACTTTGCGCTTAATATTGGAGTAGGTGAAATGTGATTTTTTATACATCTGCTCTTGAGAACCGTTTATTTTAACCGTTGCATTCCATCGGCCCTGACCTGCGCATATTTTGTGCGCGGTTCGTGTATGGAACAATGACCAATTGATATTCAGGCGAAACTTGTTTTTAATTAGGATTGATCGTGTTTATTACTTGGAGGGCGCATATTTGGCGCTTAATGTTGGAGTAGTAGGACTGTTTTGTTCGATCGGCGCATAATTTGCGCTTGGTTTTCGCGTATGAAGTGAAGGTTTTAAGGGAAGCCTTGTTTCGACTGTTAATATTAGGGCGCATATTACTGTTAATGATGGCGCATAATTGCTAATGACGCGCAATTGACGTCTAATGCATATAACGAATGTACGCGAACCACGAGGAAAGTGCGCGATTGCGTGCTATTTACACGCGAAAAGAGCTCAGTTGTACGTCGGAAAAATGTGTTTCTCTTGTTCAATTATTTACATATTACGCAGTAAGCGAAGGACACGAAAACGTCGTAAAGTGTACAAGAATTTTAGAACCTTTGTTGCTTTTTACGCTTTACGTGCTTAAAATGGAATAGATGATGGTGAGGGGGAGGGGGGATCCTTCTTGTTCATCAGATTCCTACACCAACTATTCAAATTTCTTCCCGAGCGCCTCGCGTTTATTGAAAAATTAATGTTCCGCCCCGCTTTATTTATCGTGCCGCGCGTGTTTCGTGTCAGTGACGAAAGCTCGCGCGTAAACCGGGCGACAGTCGAAGAAGAGAAAAAAGAGGACCAACGGCGGCCTTCGAGGGAAGTGGGTTAACGAAGTTTTCGGCATCAGTCGCACCATCTTCAAGCGGGACGGCATCGACCTCGAAGCCGGGTCATTTGGGCGCTATCGATCCGGCGAACTACGACGCCGTCTGCAACGCGTACGCAGGAGTACAAATTCGGGCATTGTCTCCCGCGTTTAATTGCCCCCCCCCGCCCCCCCCGCGGGCGCATAACCTAGACAACAATTTTTTCGTACGACTGACCCCGCGCGCGTGTACGGTGCCCCTCGTTCCCCGAAATTTCCACCGGCTCATCCTGAATTATTAAACGGTTATTGACGGACGGGCGAAAAAACGGTCGCGTTGACGTATCGGTCATAAATTCGCATTGCTCCTGAATATTTTACGGTCTAATCAAACACCATGATGCGTATTTTATATTTATGCATGTGTACGGTATTGATTTTCGCCCCGTCTCATCCGCCTCTCCCTCGCTCTCGCGCGCGCCCCTTCGCCCACCCCCCCCCTTTCTAAAAGGGCCCATTTATATTGATGTAATTCTAAAATGTCGTACTTTTATAAGGCATTAAAAGGAACGTGCGGAGAAGTCGAGCAATTGGCAAAATTAAAGAACGCGACGACGGTGAACGTAAATTTCACTTCGAATGCGATTTTAATAATATAAAGGGAGAGTTTAATGTCGTGTTAAATAGTATTATGGCTTCTTTACACTTGTAATACTTCCCGATCGTCTCAATTACGTCATTCGCTTAATGACATGCGGATGAGGGTACATGGAATCTGCGAGCATTGTGAGGAAAAGCATTTGTTTATACTAATTATACGTTAAAGTGAAAGTTTACAGGTTATGATTGGCCTAATGGGCCTCCCACATCATTCATTAGGAACCTACAAACTTTCATAACAATGCTTTACTATTTTCTTGCTTAACCAATGTGAACAAAATAGTTCTGGACCTCTTTCTCTCTATTGCCTTTTCTTCTTTTTCTTTGTTTCTAATGTTTTCTATTCTTTTAATAGTTTCCTTTTTTTCCTTTTCGTTTAATATTTTTACCTGATTTTTTTCGTTGTTTCTTCCTATCTATACATTCTCGTATCATATGATCTTTCTTCTTCTCTTTTTCGCCTCATAATCTGCATTTTCTTCCCTGAAACTTCTTTGAACACTGATTTTTGTTTTTTCTTGTTAAAACGCTTTAAAACTTTCTCGAAAGTGACCTAGACAAGATCTTTTCTTGAAATATCTTCCATACTTCATTGACACTTCTTCCTTGAAACTGCTCGGAAAGTTCTGTAGTTTTTGTATGTAATTTCTAAGAAACTTTCTTGAAATTTCCTCTTCAAACATTTTTTAGGAAACTACAGAAGTTTCACAGAGGTTTCTTGGAAGCGTGTCGAGTTTTAAAGAAGACAGAAAGAGATTTTCTGAAGAAGTTTCAAGAAAGCGATAATCCTATTTCAAGAAAGATTTAATGAAATCTCAAGCAAATTTCAATTTTTAGGAAACTTTCAAGTTTCAAGAAAGGTTTCGTAAATTTTCGAGAAAAATTCGAGAAAGTTTAAAATATGTTGCAAGTAAATCTAAGGTTTCAAGGAAAATTCCGAAGAAACCGGAAGGGAATGCCAAAGAGCTTTGACTAAATTTCAAGTTTAAAAAAGGCGCAGGGAAACCTTCATTTTTTAAGAAACTTCGACAGTTTTAAGGTAAGTAGTTTCAAAAAAGTTTTAAGGAAGTTTACGAAGCTTCAAAAAATTTGCAAAGAACTGCCCATAAATCATTTAAAAATTTGTCAAAAAAGCTTCAAGGAAGTTCAAAGAAAAGTCGAGTAAATTTCAAAGAAGCTGCAAGAAAACTTGTAACAAAATTTTGAAAATTTTTAAGAAATTTCGAATAAATTTCAAGAATGTTTCCATAAGAATCAAAAACATTGTTATGGAAGTTTCAAAGATTCAAGAAAAAATTGAGGAAGTTCAAACAAATCTGTGAACATTCGAAACATTTGCAAGTGCGATAGAAGAAAGTTTCAAAAAATTTCAGAGAAATTTTGTTTCCACAAAGTTTGTATGACTTTCAAGAAAGTTTTCAAGAAGGTTCAAAAAACGTCCCGTTAAGTTTTCAAGACCAAGAAAGCTTCGAAAGCATTTCAGGAAAAAATTAGTTCAATGAAAATTTAAAAAAGCTTTCAAGAAAATGTTTCAAGAAAGTTGTAACAAAATTTTGAAAAATTTTTAAGAAATTTCGAATAAATTTCAAGAATGTTTCCATAAGAATCAAAAACATTGTTATGGAAGTTTCAAAGATTCAAGAAAAAATTGAGGAAGTTCAAACAAATCTGTGAACATTCGAAACATTTGCAAGTGCGATAGAAGAAAGTTTCAAAAAATTTCTTCCAATGATAATTTGAAGTTTAAAATGTTTTAACGTCTGATTCAAGAAATTTTGGAGCAAGTTTCCGAGGAACTTTAAGGAACTTTTGAAGAAGAAAAAGAAGGGCACTTCAAAGGAACGTTAAGCATTGTAGCTTAGAAAAAAATTCGAGGTTTCTTGAAACTGTTCGGAAACTTTTGTGAACCTTTTGTAGTTCCATAAAAATTGTTTCAGAGTTTCAAATGAAGCATCATCGATTTGACAAAAAAAGCTTCAGGGAGTTTCGAAGATAATTCGGGGAAATTTCAAAGGAGCTTCAAGAAAGTTGTAACGACATTTTGAAAAATTTTTAAGAAATTTCGAATAAATTTCAAGAATGTTTCCATAAAAATCAAAAACATTGTTAAGGAAGTTTCAAAGCTTCAAGAAAAAATTGAGGAAGTTTAAAAAAATCTGTGAACTTTCGAAACATTTGCGAGTGCGATAGAAGAAAGTTTCAAAAAATTTCAAAGAAATTTAGAAGGATGTTTCCACAAAGTTTGTATGACTTTCAAGAAAGTTTTCAAGAAGGTTCAAAAACGTCCCGTTAAGTTTTAAGGACCAAGAAAGCTTCGAGTAAGCATTTCAGGAAAAAATAGAAAATGGTTCAATGAAAATTTAAAAAAACATTAATGAAGTTTAAAATGTTTTCAATAAAAGAGTTTCAAAAAAGTTTCAATAACGTCTGATTTCAAGATATTTTGGAGCAAGTTTCCGAGGAACTCGTATGGAAGTGTCAGAGAAACTGTAGGAAAGTTTTTAAGGAACTTTTGAAGAACCCCTGAAGAAGCTTAAAGGAAGTTTTAAAGAAAATGCGGGTAAATTTCAAAGAAGCTTCAAGAAAATTTTAACGAAATTTTCAAAAATTTGTAAGAAATTTCCAGTAAATTTTAAGAATGTTTGCATGAAAATGGAAAAAGGCTTAAGGAAGCTGTAGAAAAGTTTCAAAGAAATGTTTGAAAATTTTCAAGAAAAATTTGAGGAAATTTTCAAGACGATATACACTTATCTGGAACTCAATTGAGACTTATTTGAGCATTTCTTCGAAACTTTTTTACAACTTTCTTGAGCTTTTTAAAAACTTCCTTTATGCTTCTTCTTCCGGGCTTCTAAAAAATTCTTCCTTTGAGAGTTCCATAAAAGTTCCTCAGAACTCCAAAATTTCTCAAAATGTCTATCAGACGTTCTTGAAACTTTTTTAAAACTTCCTTATGGTTTTATTGAAAAAATTTTTAACTTCATCAATTTTCATTGAACTTTTTTCTATTTTTTCTTGAACTCGATTTTTCCTCGACCATTAAAACTTCAGGGGACTTCTTTGAACATTTTTTAAAACTTTGACTTTAAATCATATAAACTTTGTTGAAACGTCGTTCGAACCTTTTTGAAATTTCCATGAAACTTTCGCAATGAGTTTTCCAGATTTTTAAAAAAATTAAAAATTTTTCTTGAAAATGTACGAAAATTTCTGTGGAACTTTTCTGCAGCATCCATGAAGCTTCCTTAAGACTGTTTTTCGATTTTCGTCGAAAAATTCTTGAAATTTCATGCAAAATTTTCCAAATTTGTCATGAAGCTGCTTGCAAATTTTCTTGAAGCATCTTTAAGATTACCCTCAATTTTCTTGAAAAGTCTTTGCAGTTTTTTAAAATTTCCTTTGACAAATCGATGGTGCTTCACTTGAAACTTTGAAATCTTTCTTTTAAAAATCATTCTAAAAACACCCTTGAAATTTTCTTGGTACTTTTTTGAAATCCCAAAACAACTAAAATCTTTCTCAATAGTTCCTTGTAACCTTAGGATGTATCTATTTTTAAACGATTTCTCAAAAATGCTTTGAAGATTCTTGCAAGCTTCTTTGAATTTTCATTGAAGCTTCTTTGAAACTCCCTGAGACTTTCTTTCAAACTTTATCGTAACTTCCTGAAAAATAAACTGTGCAATTCGCAGTTTCTCGAAACCTATTCCGAACTTACCCTAAACGTCCTTTATAGTATCTTTAAAGTTTCCTTGCTGTGAGTTTGGAAGAATTTTTGAAGAAACTCGCGATGAATTTTCAAAAAAGAGAATTTCATAGTTGCAAATGAAGCATCATCGATTTATTTAAAAAAAAACTTCAAAGGGAGTTTCAAAGAAAATGTCAAAGGAACTTCACGAAATTTGCAAGGAGCTTCAAGAAAGTTGTAATATTTTCAAAAAAGTAGCAAGCGAGTCCCCAGAAGATTTAAGACGCTTCGAAAAAACTTCAAGGTAGTTGCTAGGAAGTTTCAATGAACATTTTGTACCGAAGATAAAAACGACATAGAAGGATCGAAAAAGCTTCAGGAAATTCAAACAGTTTGTTCAAGCAGCTTCTTAGTTTTTGTAAAAAAAATTTTCCTGCGAGTTTTTTGAAACTTCCTTATTCTTATTCTTTGCAACGTTTCCTGAAACTTTCTTAAAGCGCCCTGTGTCTTTTTTTAAATATTTTTAGTGCTATTTTGACGGTTTTTTGAAATTTCATGAACATGAAATGATAGGTATGTTATACACTTTTCTGGAACTCAATTGAGACTTACTTGAGCATTTTTTTAAGTTTCTTAAGTAGGTTCTTGTAATTTTGCTGTTCCCAATCACTCTTGAGGTTTGAACATTAAAAAAAAATGGATTTCTGAGTTTCAATGGAAATTTAAAAAAGCATTGATGAAGTTTAAAATGTTTTCAATAAAAATATAAGGAAGTTTTAAAAAAGTTTCCGAGGAACCCGTATGGAAGTGTCAAAGACACTAGGAACTAGCACAGAAACTCTAAAAACGTCTTTACAAATTTTGGAAAAAACTTGCAGAATCTTTTTTGAAGTTTAAAAAAAAAAAGAATTTTTAAATTTTCTTGAAACTTTCCTTATATCTTGCTTAAAATGAAATTTTTTTAAGCTTCTTTTATAATACCTACCTTGAAACTTTCTTGAGACTTTTTTGACACATTCTTGAAATCTCTAAAGCTTTTCTTATCATTTTTTGAAATTTCTTGCACTTTTTTGAGAAACTTCCTTGAAATATGAGTAATATCTTTAAAACGTTCCAAAAATGTTCTTTCTTTTTCCCCTTTAAAGCTCTAGAAACGATCACATATATTTTTTGAATTCTTCGATGCAGCTCTCCAGAACTTCTTCCAAACTCCTCTCGAGGGCCCTTCAACCTTCTCGGTAACTTTTGTGAAGTTTTTATAGTTCCCTAAAATTTATTTGAAAGTTGAGATATCTTTGAAATGGCACATCCTTAAAGTCCTTTTTCTTTTTCTCTAAAAGTCTAGAAGCTTCCAGGACTGAAATCTTTTTTGAAACATTTCGGAACACATTCCTGCAGGCTCTTTTTTGATCCGTCTGATTTTCTTTCAACTTCTAAGAAACTTCTTCACATCCTTGCAACTTCCATAAACTCCTCTTTCTTTTTCTTATTTTGCAATCTCTAAGGTTTCAAACGATATCAGGGCTGCATTGCATGATTCATGTGGGGTCCCCTGTAACTAGTAGTGTAATGGTCATGGTCCGTCACATCAAAACGTCGTTACCCATGGGGCTCTTAAGATTTTCGGAGCGGGAAAGAATCGAGGCTACTAAAAAACTCAAAAATGTTCACGCACAAAATCCGATTATGATGAACTGGTGTACGCATTCATTGTTGCAATACGGCGATTATGCGCCCTTAATATTTCTGTTGTTTCCTCTTTCGCTGACGTTTTTATTTCGCAGCGATTATGATCGCATCCAATCGCGAATTCAGAAAGGATTTGCAAGTCAAACATCCATACAAAGTCACCCCATAATGTTCTCTTTTTATTTTCTATTTTATTGCTGTATGTTAATTTTTTTACAGGACCATAAAAACGGTCCCATCGTAATAATGTGTCTTTAAATTTCTTTTCGCAGTTTTATCTTTGCGTGCGTAATCATAAACACCCTTTTTCCTCCACTGATTTATCTACTTATTTTTCGGCCCTCCCAGAATTGAACTTGAGCCCTAAGCGGCGGCGGTGCACTAAAAAAATAAATGATGTACAAACATTGCAACGAATGACGTGTAAAAAAGGAAGCGGCTCTAAGAATAATGAAATTTCCGTAGCAAAGTGACGGGACGCATATCCTCGCTCTTTTGCGAAGGGACGCTTTGATGTCGGTTTTTTGGGACTAACGCGGTTTTTTTTTCGGGCGGATGACACGTGCCCTTTCTCCCTCTCTCTCTCGCTCTGCGCGGTAAATAGGCGAGTTGCGTAATTTGAAATAATTTAGTTATAGAAATGGGTCGAATTAAAGTAATCCTTTTGTATGTGGCAGCGCCCGATTTCACAATAGCTTAGCTTTCAGTGTGCTTCCTTGTATAGGAAACCAACAAATTTACAACAAAGCTGGTGAATTTGCGGATTTTGGTTTGGCAAACTTAATGGAATTTCGAAGCTTCCTTCGCCAGTCGAAATGGTTTTATTTAATCTCGACGATCCTGTTTTGTAAACCTCCGAATTGTCGTCGCCGTCGTCGTACGTCATATTAGATTCGTTTCCCAATTTCGCTTATACCGACGTTCGGGCTAGTGAGGTGCGAGATGATTAATTAGTCACGTGTCTTCTGTTTTGGGGTGTTCAGTACCTGCTGAAATCACGTACGAGTGGCCGTAATTATTTATGGTGCCATAATGATCGGGGTAAGGCAAATACGGCTGATCGTAAGTGCGATAATTGTACGTTGGGTAAACCGACAGTGATATAAGAAACATCCACAAGAGAAACCAACACTTGGATTTGCCATTGCAACTCTACTAGGAGGCGCAAATCACTAGATGTACCTACCACAAGGTTCCGTATTATATAACGAACTCTCAATCACTTTAAAGTGTCAGTAATCCGAAACCTTCTGTCGTGTCTGCGTTTACAATAAATGACATAAAAAGGAATTCTTTAAACACTCTCTAGGTCTCTTCAAATACGGCAATACACTAAAACAAACGGCTTCGTACCAAACGTCCACCACCAAAAAAGCTCGATCAACGTCTTCTTCTCTACTTAAAACAATTTCCCTCTTCTTTCAACTTCCGTCTACACTTCTTTAACAAAATGCCGCTCGGATTTGCTCCTAATCCCAATTTATACACATTTAAAGTCAAAATAAATATACAGGGTAGCGTTTTGCGTTTGGATGACATTCAAGTTATGACACCATACGTTGATATACCTAAACTTATATCTTGCATCAGGAGAATATGATGCGCGAAGAGAGTTTCTGTTCCTAATACACGGATTATCAGTTACCAAACTCTAGTGAACTTTTTCTACCGATCAGGAGAACATTATGGTCTAAGTTTCTCCGTAATCCACGGAAATATTTCAAGATCACACCAAATCTCGATTAGGCGAACATAATGTGCGAGTATCAGTTAGCAAACCTTTGTACACATTTTTTCAGGTTATCCAGAGAACATGACGGTCAAGGATGTCTTTTTACAACACCCCGAAATATTTCGGTACCTTCAACTTTTACAAATCTTATATCAGGAAAATATAACGTGCTCTTTATCAAGAGAATATGATGGTCGAGGAAGTATTTTCCATCACTCACGAAAATATTTCAACACACTTCTTTGTCTTAAACTTTTACAAAAGTTACACCTAGAAAATATAATGTGCGAGAAGGTGGCTCTGCTCCTGATACATAGAGTACCGGATGGAAAAATCTTTTAAAATTTCTCTGAATACTAGAAGAACATGAAAGTCGAGGAGTTCTTTTTTCATTATTCACAGAAATATTTGAAGACCATACTTTCGTCTTAACCTTTACAAAGCTTGTATCAGGAGAATACGAGGAGGTGCTTCTGTTTTAATACACAGAGTACCAGTTGGGGAATTCTGTTTCTGTTCGTAATCCAGAGAGTATCAATTAGCCAATTCTTGTAAAATTTCTCTGGCTACCAGGAGAACATGATGACCGAGTACCTCTGTTTAGGTCACCAACAAAAATATATTCAGAATTTATCTTGACTTAGGAGAATATAATGTGCGAGGAAGTACTTTTGCTTCTAATAAACGTATCAGTGAGCTAACTTGTAAGATATCTTAATCAGGAGTATATGACGGTCGAGGAGGTTTTTTCCATCACTCACGAAAATATTTCAACACACTTCTTTGTCTTAAACTTTTACAAAAGTTACACCTGGAAAATATAATGTGCGAGAAGGTGACTCTGCTCCTGATACATAGAGTACCGGATGGAAAACTCTTGTAAAATTTCTCTGAATACTAGGGGAACATGGAGGTGGAGGAGTTATTTTTTCATTATTCACAGAAATATTTGAAGACCATACTTTCATTTGAACCTTTACAAAGCTTGTATCAGGAGAATGTAACGTGCGATTAGGTGGTTCTGTTTTAATACACAGAGTATCAGCTGGAGAACTCTGTTTCTGCTAGTAATCGACGTAGTATCAGTTAGCTAATTCTTGTAAAATTTATCTGACTACCAGGAGAACATGATGGCCGAGCACCTCTTTGTAGGTCACCAACAGAAATATCTTCATGACCTTATCTAGACTCAAACTCTCGCAAATCAGGAGAATATAATGTGCGAGGAAGTACTTCTGCTTCTAATACACGTATCAGTGAGCAAACTTGTAAGATATCTTTATCAAGAGAATATGATGGTCGAGGAGGTATTTTCCATCACTCACGAAAATATTTCAACACACTTCTTTGTCTTAAACTTTTACAAAAGTTACACCTGGAAAATATAATGTGCGAGATGGTGACTCTGCTCCTGATACATAAAGTACCGGATGGAAAACTCTTGTAAAATTTCTCTGAATACTAGGAGAACATGGAGGTCGAGGAGTTTTTTTTTTCATTATTCACAGAAATATTTGAAGACCATACTTTAGTTTGAACCTTTACAAAGCTGGTATCAGGAGAATGTAAGGTGCGAGGAAGTACTTATGCTTCTAATAAACGTATCAGTGAGCAAACTTGTAAGATATCTTAATCAGGAGTATATGAGGCTCGAGGAGGTATTTTCCATCACTCACGAAAATATTTCAATACACTTTTTTGTGTTAAACTGTTACAAAAGTTACACCTAGAAAATATAATGTGCAAGAAGGTGGCTCTGCTCCTGATACATAGACTATCAGAACCTTTACGAAGCTAGTATCAGGAGAATGTACCGTGCGAGGAGGTACTTTTGTTTTAATACACCGAGTACCAGTTGGGGAACTTTGTTTTTGTTCCTGATCCAGGGACTATCAGTTAGCCAATTCTTGCAAAATTTCTCTGCTTACCAGGAGAACATGGTGGCCGAGTACCTCTTTTTAGATTCACAGAAATATTTGAAGACCATACTTTAGTTTGAACCTTTACAAAGCTGGTATCAGGAGAATGTAAGGTGCGAGGAAGTACTTATGCTTCTAATAAACGTATCAGTGAGCAAACTTGTAAGATATCTTAATCAGGAGTATATGAGGCTCGAGGAGGTATTTTCCATCACTCACGAAAATATTTCAATACACTTTTTTGTGTTAAACTGTTACAAAAGTTACACCTAGAAAATATAATGTGCAAGAAGGTGGCTCTGCTCCTGATACATAGACTATCAGAACCTTTACGAAGCTAGTATCAGGAGAATGTACCGTGCGAGGAGGTACTTTTGTTTTAATACACCGAGTACCAGTTGGGGAACGTACCAGTGAACAAACTTGTACGATATCTTTATCAAGAGAATATGATGGTCAAGGAGGTATTTTCCATCACTCACAAAAATATTTCAACACACTTCTTTGTCTTAAACTTTTACAAAAGTTACACCTAGAAAATATAATGTGCGACAAGGTGACTCTGCTCCTGATACAGAGAGTATCGGATGGAAAACTCTTGTATAATTTCTATGAATACTAGGAGAACATGGAGGTCGAGGAGTTCTTATTTCATCATACACAGAAATATTTGAAGACCATACTTTCGTTTGAACTTTTACAAAGCTTGTATCAGGAGAATGTAACGTGCGAGGAGGTACTACTGTTTTAATACGCAGAGTACCAGTTGGGGAACTCCGTTTCTGTTCGTAATCCACGGAGTATCAGTTAGGTAATTCTTGTAAAATTTATCTGGCTACCAGGAGAACAAGATGACGGAGCACCTCTTTTTAGGTCACCAACAGAAATATTTTCAGGACCTTATCTTGACTTAATCTCTCACATATCAGGAGAATATAATGGGCGAGGAAGTAATTCTGCTTCTAATACACGTATCAGTGAGCAAACTTGTAACATATCTTAATCAGGAGTATATGACGATCGAGGAGGTTTTTTCCATCACTCACGAAAATATTTCATCACACTTCTTTGTCTTAAACTTTTACAAAAGTTACCCCTAGAAAATATAATGTGCGATAAGGTGACTGCTCCTGATACATAGAGTGCAGGATGGAAAACTCTTGTAAAATTTCTCTGAATACTAGGAGAACATGGAGGTCGAAGAGTTCTTTTTTCATCATTCACAGAATTATTTGAAGACCATACTTTCGTTTGAATTTTTACAAAGCTTGTATCAGGAGAATGTAACGTGCGAGGAGGTACTTCTGTTTTAATACACAGAGTACCAGTTGGAGAAACTTTTACAAAAGTTACACCTAGAAATATAATGTGCGAGAAGGGGACTCTGCTCCTGCTACATAGACTATCAGAACCTTTACGAAGCTTGTATCAGGAGAATGTACCGTGCGAGGAGGTACTTTTGTTTTAATACACAGAGTACCAGTTGGGGAATTCTGTTTCTGTTCGTAATCCAGGGAGTATCAGTTAGCCAATTCTTGTAAAATTTTCCTGGCTACCTGGAGAACATGGTGGCCGAGTACCTCTTTTTAGGTCACCAACAGAAATATTTTCAGAACTTTATCTTGACTTAATCTTTAACATATCAGGAGAATATTATATTGTGTGAGGAAGTACTTCTGTAAACGTATCAGTGAGCAAACTTGTAACATATCTTAATCAGGAGTATATGACGATCGAGGAGGTTTTTTCCATCACTCACGAAAATATTTCATCACACTTCTTTGTCTTAAACTTTTACAAAAGTTACACCTAGAAAATATAATGTGCTAGAAGGTGACTCTGCTCCTGATACATAGAGTACCGGATGGAAAAGTCTTTTAAAATTTCTCGGAATACTAGGGGAGCATAGAGGTCGAGGAGTTATTTTTTCATTATTCACAGAAATATTTGAAGACCATACTTTCGTTTGAACCTTTACAAAGCTTGTATCAGGAGAAAGTAACGTGCGAGGAGGTACTACTGTTTTAAGACAGAGTACCAGTTAAAGAACTCTGTTTCTGCTCGTAATCTACCGAGTATCAGTTAGTTAAGTCTTGGAAAGTTTCTCCGACGACCAAAAGAACATGATCACCGAGGAGGTTTTTTTACATCACCAACAGAAATATTTTCAGCATATAAGGAGAATATAATGCGCAAGGAGATGGTCCTGCTTATAATAATAGACGGATTGTCAGTTAAAAAACTCTTGCAAATTTGACTGGCTACCAGGAAAACATGACGGTGGAGGAATACTGCGGTTTTTAGTGCATTTTTTTAAATATAGGATAGGATAGGCCAGATTTTAAAACTCATTAATAAATCGCAAATACAAGTTTGGGACATTTCGACCGACTGAATAATCAACGATCGGACGAAATCGTTTATTGGAACATGGCGTCACCATACAGGTTAGTTACATCAAAATAATTCTATTCAGGTACGGGGTCAACAGAAAGTTTATCACGAACTAATTAATTGAACTCATTTTCATTACGCCATACATATTTTCTCGTCCGCAAGCACTCCGTAAATTTCCATACGCATTATATATTAATGCAAAAAGGGTCGAAAAGTCGACCTCCCTCCTTCAATATTTACATTCGCCGCGTATCCCCGCGCGACCGGAAAATTATTTATAAGTTATTACAAAATGCGCACTTTAATAAAGGAGTGGAAATAATACATTTCGAGGTCGTAACCGATCCCAACAAAAGCTCACGCGAAATAAACAATCTCGACCAGATTTTACGTGTCCATTCAGACGTCTGTAAAAGCTCCAATATATGCAAGATATGAAAAATAAAGTTTATTAAAAAGGGATCTCTCTCGCAAATAAGAACCTGGGAAAACTATATACGCGAAGTGCTGATAAATTCCGGCGCGAGGAGGGATGCAGGTGCATCCTCCCAATTGCATGAGATTACTATTGTTGGGGGATAATAAACGTTTCCGTTTATGTACGATTCGTCTAAGTAATAGAAAATGAAGAGAAATGAATCCATAAACTTCCCGAGTTTTGTACTTTACATATACGAAATTGCTGCTTTCGAGGGGAAACCTGTGCACTTCTCTTATTCAATTATTGTTATGGATCTGGTGCACATGCTCTTAAAGTGCGCATAGAAACAAAACGTTATTTAAAACGACGAAAGCGTGCATTCACCCGTTGAGCTTCCAACTGCCTTTTCCTAGGCTCTTAAATTAACTGAATCTGCAAATTGCCGCCATTTCGAAAGATTGTTTAGTGTAGAAGAAAGAAACCGTTGTCTGGTATAGCGCGGAAAAAATCACAATACAAAAGCTAACAATATTTAATTACCGTTTCCGCACCATTTTTTTTAAATTCAGATAATACGTTAATGGTATGTTAACGCGTCCATAGACGATTGAAGACTAATAGGAAATAGAAAGTATTCTTAAGAATTAATGTGATTAGGAAAAAACAAACACGTAACTAATAAGTGACCTTGACTTGTGTACCTTGGCTAATGTCTTTCATTTCTGAAATTCTGTTTTCTTTCTTGTAATCATTGAAGACCCTAGAGCTACTCTTTTGTTTAAATTTCGAATTTGAAAAGTTTTTAATGTTTTAATTAAATTCCACTCGTCTTCCATTTCTTGCGTTTTATTTATGGTTGTTTCAACTGATCCTTATGACGACACACACGCATCTTCGAGAAACTGCCGTGGGTTTTCGGTTAGTTTTGGCGGAAGTTTTTATTTTTGGTTTTGAGTTGCACAGTAGCTTCTCGTCTGGGTTGCTACAAGCTTCTATCAAAATTTGAAGAAGCTTAAAAAAATTTGTAACGAATTTTCCAGAAATCATTCCAAAATGACGTCAAGAGGCATTAAAACAGGTTTGATATTAAACTTCAACGCAAAAGTAATAGTTTTGAAACCGAGTTCGGCACAAACCTAGGCAGAGTAAAGGTTTTGCTTACCCCATCAGACCGTTTACTCTGCCTAGGCCTTTAAAACTTTCACTTTTACAATCCTTCGGCCCATTCGGCTTTAAAACCGGTCTGATATTAAAATTCAATGCAAAAAGTAACAGTTTTAAAGCAGTGCCGAGCGAGCCGAAGGCCAGTTCGGCACAAACCTAGGCAGAGTAGAGGTTTTGCTTACCCCATCAGACCGTTTACTCTGCCTAGGCCTTTAAAACTCTCACTTTTATATTCCTTCGGCTCATTCGGCTTTAAAACCGGTCTGATATTAAAATTCAACGTAAAAAGTAACAGTTTTAAAAGCAGTGCCGAGCGAGCAGAAGGCGAGTTCGGCACACACCTAGGCAAGGTAGAGGTTTTGCTTACCCCATCAGACCGTCACTCTGCGTAGGCAAATTGCACTTTTACATACCGTTGGCCCATTCGGCGTTATAACACGCCTGTTGTTAAACTTTAACGCAAAAGTAATAGTTTTGAAATTAGTGCCTAGGCAGAGTAGAGGTTTGACTTACCCCATTGGACCGTTACTTTGCCTAGGCGTTTAAGACTCTCACTTCTACATACCCTCGGTCAATTCGGCATTAAAACAGATATGTTGTGAAACTTTAACGCAAAATTAATGGTTTTGAAATTAGTGCCTAGGCAGAGTAGAGCTTTGACTTACCCCATTGGACCGTTACTTTACCTAGGCGTTTAAGACTCTCACTTCTACACACCCTCGGTCCATTCGGCATTCAAACAGATATGTTGTGAAACATTAACGCAAAATTAACAGTTTTGAAATTAGTGCCTAGGCAGAGTAGAGGTTTGACTTACCCCATTGGACCGTTACTTTGCCTAGGCGTTTAAGACTCTCACTTCTACATACCCTCGGTCCATTCGGCATTTAAACAGATATGTTGTGAAACTTTAACGCAAAATTAATAGTTTTGAAATTAGTGCCTAGGCAGAGTAGAGGTTTGACTTACCCCATTGGACCGTTACTTTGCCTAGGCGTTTAAGACTCTCACTTCTACATACCCTCGGTTCATTCGTCATTAAAACAGATATGTTGTGAAACTTTAACGCAAAATTAATAGTTTTGAAATTAGTGCCTAGGCAGAGTAGATGTTTGACTTACCCCATTGGACCGTTACTTTGCCTAGGCGTTTATGACTCACTTCTACATACCCTCGGTCCATTTGGCATTAAAACAGATATGTTGTGAAACTTTAACGCAAAATTAATAGTTTTGAAATTCGTGCCTAGGCAGAGTAGAGGTTTGATTTACCCCATTGGATCGTTACTTTGCCTAGGCGTTTAAGATTCTCACTTCTACATACCCTCGGTCCATTCGGCATTAAAACAGATATGTTGTGATACTTTAACGCAAAATTAATAGTTTTGAAATTAGTGCCTAGGCAGAGTAGATGTTTGACTTACCCCATTGAACCGTTACTTTGCCTAGGCGTTGAAGACTCTCACTTCTACATACCCTCGGTCTATTCGGCATTTAAACAGATATGTTGTGAAACTTTAACGCAAAATTAATAGTTTTGAAATTAGTGCCTAGGCAGAGTAGAGGTTTGACTTACCCCATTGGACCGTTACTTTGCCTAGGCGTTTAAAACTCTCACTTCTACATACCCTCGGTCCATTCGGCATTAAAACAGATATGTTGTGAAACTTTAACGCAAAATTAATAGTTTTGAAATTAGTGCCTAGGCAGAGTAGAGGTTTGACTTACCCCATTAGACCGTTACTTTGCCTAGGCGTTGAAGACTCTCACTTCTACATACCCTCGTTACATTCGGCATTAAAACAGATATGTTGTGAAACTTTAACGAAAAATTAATAGTTTTGAAATTAGTGCCTAGGCAGAGTAGAGGGTTGACTTACCCCATTGGACCGTTACTTTGCCTAGGCGTTTAAGACTCTCACTTCTACATACCCTCGGTCCATTCGGCATTAAAACAGGTATGTTGTGAAACTTTAACGCAAAATTAATAGTTTTGAAATTAGTGCCTAGGCAGAGTAGAGGTTTGACTTACCCCATTGGACCGTTACTTTGCGTAGGCGTTTAAGACTCTCACTTCTACATACCCTCGGTCCATTCGGCATTAAAACAGATATGTTGTGAAACTTTAACGCAAAGTTAATAGTTTTGAAATTAGTGCCTAGGCAGAGTAGAGGTTTGACTTACCCCATTGGACCGTTACTTTGCCTAGGCGTTAAAACTCTCACTTCTACATACCCTCGGTCCATTCGGCATTAAAACAGATATGTTGTGAAACTTTAACGCAAAATTAATAGTTTTGAAATTAGTGCCTAGGCAGAGTAGAGGTTTGACTTACCCCATTGGACCGTTACTTTGCCTAGGCGTTTAAGACTCTCACTTCTACATACCCTCGGTCCATTCGGCATTAAAACAGATATGTTGTGAAACTTTAACGCAAAATTAATAGTTTTGAAATTAGTGCCTAGGCAGAGTAGAGGTTTGACTTACCCCATTGGACCGTTACTTTGCCTAGGCGTTTAAGACTCTCACTTCTACATACCCTCGGTCAATTCGGCATTAAAACAGATATGTTGTGAGACTTTAACGCAAAATTTATTGTTTTGAAATTAGTGCCTAGGCAGAGTAGAGGTTTGACTTACCCCATTGGACCGTTACTTTGCCTAGGCGTTTAAGACTCTCACTTCTACATACCCTCGGTCCATTCGGCATTAAAACAGATATGTTGTGAGACTTTAACGCAAAATTTATTGTTTTGAAATTAGTGCCTAGGCAGAGTAGAGGTTTGACTTACCCCATTGGACCGTTACTTTGCGTAGGCGTTTAAGACTCTCACTTCTACATACCCTCGGTCCATTCGGCATTAACATAGGTATGCTCTCGGGTATGCTGTTAAACTTTATATGTATGTACAGAACTTTTTTGTTATGCTTGCACGCTTTAAAAAAAATTGCAGTGTGACATCTCTCTCTTTTTCCTCTACCGCTCCCTCTTCAGTCGGATGATTCAACTTACATTATGTGGAATCGGGTTTCACTCGTTCTTCTCGCTCGAGCTCTAATGAGTGATTTACTGCAGCTGGCGCGAGCACATGTTGTTACTGCCGATCATTTGCATACTTCTGCTTTATGAACCCGGAAGCGCGCTTCAAATGCAACCACCACCACCACCGCAAGATGCAAGTGTCCCATTTCGTTAAATCTCAATATCGCCGACCTCCAAAAAAAAAATCGCGACTCCAGGCGATAGTATCGGCGACGACAGAATCCTATTGGACCGACTGATTTTTATTTAGATATCGTCGCGCAACCGACTACATTAAGTTCCTAATGAAGAGTTTTATTACGGTGGAAGTTTCATTACGAGCAGGCAGCGTACTCTTTTTATGGACGCCTGTAAACTTGAGAACGTGTTTTAAAAAATGTAAAACGAGACGTTAATGGAGGTTTTTATATCGTACTTCATATTTTTTACTAATAAAATCTGCCTCTTCAAATTTAATTCTTGCGATTTAAATGTAATTTAACGGGCTCCCGTTACGGCCGCCAATTTTATGAATATTAATTTTTAATTGTTACTCGTGTAATACGCCGCCGTTAACTCGTTTCTTTCTGTTTTAGGTAAGCGGCCAATCAAGTTCAACATGTAAGTAGCCTGGTGCCGTCCAAATTCACACACTCACTAATTCTAACCATTTCGATTATTGGAGTTGTTTACGCGTGATCTACCTTGGAATTGGATGGCCATCCACGCCATCAATAGAAGTTTTAACCTGAGATAAATTTCGAGAAAATGTATTCTTGCCATTCTGCAATCCTGATACAATTAACAGAAAATAAACGATTTTCTGCGATCCTGACACAATCTTTACATTTTCGATTAGGAGAACATAACACGTGAAATTTTACATCCTTCCACGTTTCTGCTGCCCTGGTTACTTTATACAAGAAAAATTGTTATCAGGACAACGGGATAGTGAGAACCCTTTTTTTGGTTTACAGTATTTTTAAAAGACATGTATCGTATGAGAACATATGCGAACTTGTTCAGCGTTCTGATATACCTAATGACTTATAATTGAGATAAACATTAGAGAATGTGACTCAAAATTATATACCTTGTCAGGAGAACATACTTCTGCTATTCTGATATAACACAAATATGTATCAAGAGGGAAAATCAGAGAATGTGAGACTACTTTCCTCTTTTTTTCGACAGCGACTTTTAAAAGACGAACATTTCTAACCCAAAATTACTTCATATTGTTCTGCGATCCTGATACAACGTATTAAACGGCAGAACATAAGAGGATTTGACATAGTGTATGTTCTTAAAATTGTACTCCTCCTTGATATCCTGGGACAACTTAGTGTATTTTACATCTTATTTCTCTTCTGCGATCCTGATAAAACGTGTAAGATCATGTGTGTTAGCGTATGTTCGCTAAATTATGCACTTTCGTAATTTTCTGTGATCCTGGCATACTTCTTAAATGGGAACTTTCCATTTGTTATCTTGGTATAACCATTTAACAAAAATTGAACTACTCGTCTTGGTTGAAAGTATAAAACCGGGTGGGGGGGGGGGGGGGGGGGGGGGGGGTATATAATCCGAATGCGAATGATTAAATGGGGCCCCATACATTTCACCGCACCGGTTTTTTCATTGCCTTCAACCTCTATACTATATAATCGATTCCCAACGCCAGATGACGCGGGTCCAAATTAATATTCAAGATGGCGGATGGAGAGGCAGACAGACAGACGGTCTAAAATGGCGCCCGAGAAAATTGAGTATTTAGAGACCAATAAAATGGCGACCGATCCAAGATGGAGGATTTAGTGACTAATAAATTCGCGCCCAACAAAATGGCGGGATTAGAGACTAATAAAATGGCGGAGTTAATAACTAATAAAATGGCGACTGATCCAAGACGGCGCCCAACTAAATGGCGGAATTAGAGACTAATAAAATGGCGCTCGATCCAAAATGGCGGGATTAGAGACTAATAAAATGGCGACCGAATCAAATTGGCAGATTTAGTGACTCTTAAAATGGCGACCGATCCAAGATGGTGACTTTAGTTACTAATAAAATGGCGTCCAACAAAATGGCGAAATTAGAGACTAATAAAATGGCGACCACTCCAAAATGGCGGATCTAGTGACTAATAAAATGGCGACCGATCCAAGATGACGTCCAGCAAAATGGCGGAATTAAAGACTAATAAAATGGCTACAGATCCAAGATCGTGGATTTAGTAACTAATAAAATGGCGACTGATCCAAGATTACGCTCAACTAAATGGCGAAATTAGAGACTAATAAAATGGCAACCAATCCAAGATGGCGTATTTGGTGACTAATAAAATGGCGCTCGATCCAAAATGGCGCCTAACAAAATGGAGGGATTAGAGACTAATAAAATGGCGACCAAATGAAATTGACAGATTTAGTGACTCATAAAATGGCGACCGATCCAAGATGACATCCAGCAAAATGGCGGATTTAAAGACTTATAAAATGGCGACAGATCCAAGATGGCGCTCAACTAACTGGCGGAATTAGAGACTAATAAAATGGCGACCAATCCAAGATGGCGGAATTGGTGACTAATAAAATGGGGCTCGATCCGAAATGGCGGGATTAGAGACTAATAAAATGACGACCGAACCAAATTGACAGATTTAGTGACTAATAAAATGGCGACCTATCCAAGATGGCGACTTTAGTGACTAATAAAATGGCGGCCAACAAAATGGCGACCGATCCAAGAAGACGTCCAGCAAAATGGCGGAATTAAACACTAATAAAATGGCGACAGATCCAAGATGGCGCCCAACAAAATGGCGGACCACACCGCTCATTGGCTATGACGCCACACGGGGTGGGCTCAAACGGCTCCACCTACCGTATCCCCATTGGCCAAGGGGAGGGGCATAGATGGAGGTACTCTCTGATTGGTGTGACGTCACTTCCTCCGCCAGAACGAGAGAAAGAGAAGAGGATCATTACATTTCTTTTTACTGGACCCCCTCCCCCCCTCCACACTACCTCTCGTAGTTGCCTGTTACCTTTCAATCCTTACAACTCTCAACTAACACTACAAAAACAATCGAGTATTTTCCCGTCTGGGAAAGTATTCCATACGAGCCACCCCCCATGTATAGCGGGAGTATTGGGGGGGGGATGGAATGCTCAACAGTCTACGAAAATTGCGTTCGTATGAGTATACGAATGATTGCAGAAAAAGAGGATCATCAAATTTCTGGAGGAGGGGGGGTATTCCCTCCATACGAATAACGTTTAGGCTTTAAGTTTCAGGCATACGCTTTAGGTTTCAGATTTTAAGTTTCTGCCTACAACAGATCTCAGACCTTAAATCTTAGTTTTCAGGTTTAAGGCTACACCAAGTTTTAAGCTTCACGTTATATCAGATATCAAGTACCAGGATTTAGACACTAGGTTTTAGGTTTCAATTTTCAGGACAGGTTTCAGTCTTCGACACAAGGGTCTACACCGCAGGTTTCAGGATTCAGCATTTAGAGTTTAGCCTTGGATATAAAGCTGTAGCTTTCAAATTTCGGGTCGTAAGGATTCAAATTTTTCACTTCGAAGTTTCAGGTTTTGGTTTAAGGTTTTAAGCTTCATGATTCAGGTTTCCGGTGTCAAGCGTGATATTTCAGGCTTAAGTTCTCTTCTAGCAGGGTTTAGGTTTTAAACTTCAAATTTCAAGATATTGGTCCTAAGGCTTAGGTTTTGACCTAAGGTTACTTTAAATTCAGGTTTTCTGTTTCGCCCCTCAGGTTTCAGATTGCATATGTTAAGTTTTAAATTGCAAGCTGGCTTAAGGTTTAGAGTCTCGATTTTCGGGTTTTTGCTTTCGGCTTTCGAGTTCAGGGTTTTGGGTTTCGAATTACGGGTTTTCGGTTTCAGGTTTCGACAATCGGATTTCCACTGTGGCTTTCGGGTTTCAGGTTTCGAGTTTCCGGTTTTATTCATTATCTTTTTATTTTCTTTGGCCAATTTGAAGTGAATAATTTGTCATTTTTTAGGAGTATGATTGTAGAGAAAGAGGATCATCAAATTTCTTTTCACTGAAGAGTAGTTGTGGCAGGTGGATCCCCCCCCCCCCCCCGCCACTAAAAAAATCGAATATTTTCCAATCTTGACATGTATTGTATACCAGCTCCCCTCACCAAATGTATAGGGCGAGTACTAAAAATCACTACTCATCTTGGTGGAAAATATAGAACGGGGGGGGGGGAGGTTTTACAGACATACGTTTCGGACTCCAGGTCCTAAGGCTCAGGTCTTGACCTAAGGTTGCCTTAAGTTTCACATTTTCTGTTTCAGGTTTCAGGCTGCATGTGTGAAGTTTTAGATTCCAAGCTTAAGGTTTAGGGTTTCGATGTTCGGGTTTCGGTTTTAGTTTTTGGGTTTCCAGTTTTGGTTTTTTAGGCGATTTAGGTTTTCAGGTTTCAGCTTTGGGGGTTTCCGGTTTCAGGTTTCGAGTTTCTTGTTTTTTTTTGGATTTTGGGATTCGTGATCCATGTTTCAGGTTTGAAGTTTCAGGTTTCAGCTTTTATTTATTTTTTCTTCTTCACCTTGATTTCCTGAGGCCCTGGAACAATTTTCAAAAGAAAAATCTATATACGAAAATTTTAGGAGAATTTATGCGTCCCTGATACGAGGGCAATTTTCCAAAGAGGAATTTCAATTTTCAGAACATAATACGTCAAGTGTGCGTCCATAAATTTTACATCTTGTTGCTAATGGGCAATCCTGATACAACAGTTTTTCTAATTAAAAGAGCGCACTTAACGTAGTAGCGTATTTTCTTACAATTTCTGCGATCCTAATACAATGTTACACTCCGTGCGGTTTCTGTGACCTTGGCGCAACATTTTGAAAAGGAAAACGTTATCAGGAAAACATAGTACGTGAGAAGATCTATTTTAACCAATTGTTTTTTTTTTGATAGTGTTCGATGCTAAGTATTTTTAAAAGAAATTTGCATCAAAAGATCTCCATAGAACGTTTGAGAACGTAATGAAAGTCAGCGGCGGTTTCTGGGATCCTGATACAATTTTTTAAAAAGATTTCTATTTTCAGAACATAATACCTCGAAAAATTTTACAGTCCTTTGGTTTGTGTGACCCTTGCGCAGCATCTTAGAAAAGAAAAATATGTATCAGGAAAACATAATACTTAGGTGAGATCTATTTCAAAAAAAAATTTTTTTATTTTGTATCAAAAAGTTTCTCCTTTTCTTGATCTTCTGCTATCCTGACACATAAACTTCGATTAGTAGAACATAAGGGATAGGATGTCTTCCATTAAATTTTACTTTCTCCTTGTTTCTGTGATCTTGGTGCCAGAGCTTGTACCAGGAAAGCATAATGCGTGAGAGGCACAATTTTTCTTGCGTTTCTGCTCTCCTAGTTTTAGCGATTGCCGTTTTAAGAACATTTTTTCTTTAAACCATACCTTTTTTGAAAATCTTAAACAATTTAAAAATTTGTTGATTGATATTTTTGTGAAAATGTTTATTTTAACAATGCTTTCCTGTTGTGAAATTTTAAAACGAACATTATTTAGATTATTTTTGAATTTTTGAAAAATGCAGTTTTCAATTTTACTGAGAATACTAATATCGTAGTATTTTTCGATTTCTTGAAAAATTCAAAAATGTACACATCGTTATCTTATGACATTTCATAGTATCCTGGAAATTTGAGTTCAAAGTGAACGATTTTTTGAATTTTTGCGAGTTTCGTGATCGAAAGCACTTCAGTTGGTCGCGGTGGCAGTAGGGGGGGGGGGGGGTGTACGGAATACCCCCTGGCAATGAAATCAAAGATCCGATGGTCCCACCTAACTTTCAAGTCGAAACGATGGTCGTTTTGCGGCATTTTTGAATTTCGGTAGTAGTCGGCCCGGTATGAGTAGCACCAATCAACTTCGTTTTGCGGCATTTTTGAATTTCGGTAGTAGTCGGCCCGGTATGAGTAGCACCAATCAACTTCTACGTTATGTAATTGGTTTTTATATGTGTTGGGTCGTGAGACATAATCGGGAGGGGAATTGAATAAAATGCGAAAGAAAAGAACAAATAAAATTTATTACACAATACCAGGGAAACCTTCTGCGGGACGAAAACCCCGGCATAGCCCACATGAAATAAATCAACTACAGCAACAAAATGCAAGAGAAAATACACACATACATCTCAAATTGTACGATAAAAATAAGGTAATTGAAATCTAGTGCCCATCTACGCTTAATAAATCAGCGTTAGAGAGCAAAAACTAATACTCAATCAGTAATGAGATAATGACTTAACAACGATCGGATTTCTTGGGCTATTTCTGTGGCTAACGTCACAAACATTTCGTTCTCGCCAAGTTGACACTCGACGAGTGTTACCTCAGGTGTGCCGAATGACGAATTTGAAAACGCCAGTTAGACTAAAGTACCCAATTCTCGTCGGAATATGCCGGTCGGAGGATCGAAATTGGATGAAAAGAACGTAACCGCATAATTGAATATAAAAAAACGACCCGATCTCGTCTTTTGTTCCCCCGAAAACATCTGCTTCAATTTGTTTATTGTTGATTTAGGGGGGGAATCCCTTCCGGCATTTGTTTATGCCGCTTCGTTTAATTAATTGACCGGCGCCGAGCTCGGGAAAAAGATCTCGCGCCGCCATTCGGCTCGGAATCAAATCAATTTCATTCTTCTGATAAAAACAGATTTTTGAGTGAAACCACTTTATATAACCGTATAAATATAACACTTGACACGTTTCACGTTTTAAAATTCCGCTCAAGCACAATTCAACATGGTTCCGAATTCGTCGATGTGTAAATTCAATATTAAATGATTGACACCCCCCTTTTTTTTGATGGCCTCTAAGTGAGAGAGTGCGCCGCTTCATTTTCGAGCGCCATTCGAAAATCGGAGATCACACGAACTGGAAATCGCTAATAAGTGCTAATACGCGACACCCTTTCTTTTTTAAGGGTGAAAATTTCTAATTTCCCGCCCTATTGATTTAAGCGGCGCGAGGCGAGAGGGTAAACGCTAGTTTGTGTTGTCGAAAAGACGCGATTGTAATTTAAATGAATTGTTCTCGCCGTAAATTCCGACATTTTCCGGATGATGGATTACCCGAAGAAATTTTAATTTTTAAACGAATTTACGCGTACTATACTCGGATGGCCGTTATTAATGTCTTTCACTTGTCATTTCTAGTTATCATTTTTGCCATCGTTCGCCTACGTTGTTAACAAAAAGATAATTGAATTCCTATCGTTTATGTTGTTTAGGTAAGCGTTCATTAATAACACAAATCTAATTATGGGTTTTACCTTACACGCATTACGAAAACCTAAACTCGGATACCAAATTAATGGCCTTTCATCGGCCACGTTCTACGACAACCTTCGGTATAAATGCAAGCAAAATTGCATATATTCTTTTACTGTAATTTTATGCTAATTAATGCTACCAATTGAAAGTTTTGTGTTATTCCTTTGATGAGTAATCAATTTTCTTCGGTACGCTACCAACTTTCAGTTTTCATAATTTTCTTTACCTGTAATGTCATAATTTTGTGCTACCATTTGGAAATTTTGTGCTATTTTTGTTGATAAGGAATCCACTTTTTTGGATAGCACTACGATTTTCCACATAATATTACAGCTTTCAAAGTTTTCTAATTATGTGCGCAGTTTGTACCAATAAATTATTGCTACTAATTGGAAATTTTGTGCTGTTTCTGTGGAGAAGTAGTTTTTTATGACACTACGATTTTCAAAACTTGATTTTTTAATTTTGTGCTATTAAATGCTACCAATACTACAGTTTTCCAAATTTTCTGCTTAATTTTGTGCTAACTATCGCTACCAATTGCATATTTTGTGCTATTCCCGTAAATGAATAATTTAAACTTTTCGGAAAACATTACAAATCCAAATTTAACAAATATACATTGTGCACAGTTCTTATGCGCTTTTTTAAAAATCGAAATAGCCTAGCAATTGGTTGCGTTATAAGGCAGTAGCATGCTATATTTATCGATGCGGGGGGGGGGGGGTGTCACTTAACATTTAAAGGTTGCTTGCCATACATTCAAAATCTGCGCTATATAATGCAAGAAGAATCAATCCCTAGAGAAATTCTCCGAAAGTTGCCTAGGCAGAGTGACGCATTGATAGGGTAAGTCAAACCTCTACTTTTGCGATGAAGATTGTTTTAATGCCGAATAGGCAGAAGGTATATAAAAGTGAAAGTTGCATAGGCAAAGTGAGGGTCTGATGGGGTAACTTACACCTCTAGTCTGCCTAGGCTTGGTTTCAAAACTATTACTTTTGCGTTAAAGTTTAATAACAGATCAGCTTTAATGCCGAATGGGCTGAATGTATGAAGAAGATCGAGTTTTAAAAGCCTAGGAAGAGTAACTGTCTAATGGTGGTAAGATAAACTTGTACTCTGCCTAGGCTTGTGTTGCAATTTAACAGACCTATTTTAATGCCGAATAGACAGAAGGTATCTAAAAGTGACAGCTGCCTAGGCAGAGTGAGGGTCTGATAGGGTTGGTTAAACCTCTACTCTGCCTAGGCTTGGTCTCAAAACTTACTTTTGCGTTGAAGTTTAATCAGCTTTAATGCCGAATGGGCCGAATGTATTAAGAAGGTAGAGTTTTAAAAGTCTAGGCAGAGTAACTGTCTAATGGGGGTAAGTTAAACCTGTACTCTGCCTAGGCTTGTGTTGAAGTTTAACAACAGATCTGTTTTAATGCCGAATAAGCAGAAGGTATCTAAAAGTGAGAGTTGCCTAGGCAGAGTGAGAGTCTGATAGGGTAAGTTAAACCTCTACTTTGCCTAGGCTTGGTTTCAAAACTATTACTTTTGCGTTGAAGTTTAATAACAGATCAGCTTTAATGCCGAATGGGCTGAATGTATGAAGAAGATCGAGTTTTAAAAGCCTAGGAAGAGTAACTGTCTAATGGTGGTAAGATAAACTTGTACTCTGCCTAGGCTTGTGTTGCAATTTAACAGACCTATTTTAATGCCGAATAGACAGAAGGTATCTAAAAGTGACAGCTGCCTAGGCAGAGTGAGGGTCTGATAGGGTTGGTTAAACCTCTACTCTGCCTAGGCTTGTGTTGAAGTTTAACAACAGATCTGTTTTAATGCCGAATAAGCAGAAGGTATCTAAAAGTGAGAGTTGCCTAGGTAGAGTGAGGGTCTGATAGGGTAAGTTAAACCTCTACTCTGCCTAGGCTTGGTTTCAAAACTATTACTTTTGCGTTGAAGTTTAATAACAGATCAGCTTTAATGCCGAATGGGCTGAATGTATGAAGAAGATCGAGTTTTAAAAGCCTAGGAAGAGTAACTGTCTAATGGTGGTAAGATAAACTTGTACTCTGCCTAGGCTTGTGTTGCAATTTAACAGACCTATTTTAATGCCGAATAGACAGAAGGTATCTAAAAGTGACAGTTGCCTAGGCAGAGTGAGGGTCTGATAGGGTTGGCTAAACCTCTACTCTGCCTAGGCTTGGTCTCAAAACTTACTTTTGCGTTGAAGTTTAATCAGCTTTAATGCCGAATGGGCCGAATGTATTAAGAAGGTAGAGTTTTAAAAGTCTAGGCAGAGTAACTGTCTAATGGGGGTAAGTTAAACCTGTACTCTGCCTAGGCTTGTGTTGAAGTTTAACAACAGATCTGTTTTAATGCCGAATAAGCAGAAGGTATCTAAAAGTGAGAGTTGCCTAGGCAGAGTGAGGGTCTGATAGGGTAAGTTAAACCTCTACTCTGCCTAGGCTTGGTTTCAAAACTATTACTTTTGCGTTGAAGTTTAATAACAGATCAGCTTTAATGCCGAATGGGCTGAATGTATGAAGAAGATCGAGTTTTAAAAGCCTAGGAAGAGTAACTGTCTAATGGTGGTAAGATAAACTTGTACTCTGCCTAGGCTTGTGTTGCAATTTAACAGACCTATTTTAATGCCGAATAGACAGAAGGTATCTAAAAGTGACAGTTGCCTAGGCAGAGTGAGGGTCTGATAGGGTTGGCTAAACCTCTACTCTGCCTAGGCTTGGTCTCAAAACTTACTTTTGCGTTGAAGTTTAATCAGCTTTAATGCCGAATGGGCCGAATGTATTAAGAAGGTAGAGTTTTAAAAGTCTAGGCAGAGTAACTGTCTAATGGGGGTAAGTTAAACCTGTACTCTGCCTAGGCTTGTGTTGAAGTTTAACAACAGATCTGTTTTAATGCCGAATAAGCAGAAGGTATCTAAAAGTGAGAGTTGCCTAGGCAGAGTGAGGGTCTGATAGGGTAAGTTAAACCTCTACTCTGCCTAGGCTTGGTTTCAAAACTATTACTTTTGCGTTGAAGTTTAATAACAGATCAGCTTTAATGTCGAATGTATGAAGAAGACCGAGTTTTAAAAGCCTAGGCAGAGTAACTCTAATGGTGATAAGTTAAACTTGTACCTAGGCTTGTGTTGAAATTTAACAGACCTGTTTTAATGCCGTATAGGCAGAAAGTATCTAAAAGTGAGAGTTGCCTAGGCAGAGTGAGGGTCTGCCGTCTGATGGGGTAAGTTACACCTCTCCTCTGACTAGGCTTGGTTTCAAAACTATTGCTTTTGCGTTGAAGTTTAATAACAGATCAGCTTTAATACCGAATGGGCCGAATGTATGAAGCAGATCGAGTTTTAAAAGTCTAAGAAGAGTAACTGTCTAATTGTGGTAAGGTAAACTTGTACTCTGCCGAGGCTTGTGTTGAAATTTAACAGACCTATTTTAATGCCGAATAGACAGAAGGTATCTAAAAGTGAGAGTTGCCTAGGCAGAGTGAGAGACTGATAGGGTAAGTTAAACCTCTACTCTGCCTAGGCTTGGTTTCAATACTTTTGCGTTGAAGTTTAATCAGCTTTAATGCCGAATGGGCCGAATGTATTAAGAATGTGGTAGTTTTAAAAGCCTAGGCAGAGTAACTGTCTAATGGGGGTAAGTTAAACTTGTACTCTGCCTAGGCTTGTGTTGAAGTTTAACAGACCTGTTTTAATGCCGAATAGACAGAAGGTATCTAAAAGTGAGAGTTGTCTAGACAGAGTGAGGGTCTGATGGAGTAAGTCCCTGGGTAAGTCAAACCTCTAATCTGCCTAGGCTTGGTTTCAAAACTAAACTAACTAACTAAACAGACCTGTTTTAATGCCGAATGGGCCGAAGGCATTAAAAGTGAGAGTTCCCTAGGCAGAGTAACAGTTTTATGGGGTACTCAAAACTATTACTTTTGCGTTAAAGTTTAATAACAGACCGGTTTTTATGCAGAATGGGCCGCAGGTATGTAAAAGTGAAAATTGCCTAGGCAGAGTGGCGGTTGGATAGGGTAAGTCAAACCTCTACTCTGCCTAGGTTTGTGCCGAACTCGCCTTCGCCTCGCTCGGCACTGCTTTTAATACTATTACTTTTTGCCTTAGATTTTAATAATAGACAAGTTTTAATGCCGAATGGACCGAATGTATGTAAAAGTGAGAGTTACCTAGGCAGAGTGACGGTCTAATAGGATAAGTCAAACCTCTGCTTTGCCTAGGCGTGTGCCGAACTCGCCTTTTTTTTTTTTTGTTTTAATGCCGAATAGGCAGAAAGTATCTAAAAGTGAGAGTTGCCTAGGCAGAGTGGGGGTGTGATACGGTAAGTCAAACCTCTACTCTGCCTTGGCACTAATTTCAAAACTATTACTTTTGCGTCCTGTTTTAATGCCGAATGGGCCGAGGGTATGTAAAAGTCAGAGTTTTTAAAGCCTAGGCAGAGTAAACGGTCTGATGGAGTAAATCTACCCTCTACTCTGCCTAGGTTGGTGCCGAAATCGCCTTCGTGCTAGTTTTAAAAGTAGTGTCGAGTGAGCCGAAGGCGAGTTCGGCACAAACCTAGGCAGAAAATAGGTTATATTTACTCCATTAGACCGTTAGTCTGCCTAGGGTTGTGCCGAACTCGCCAGCCGCCTGTTCGGTGTTGAATAATCTGGCGTTTTTAAAATAAGTATACGGGGACAGGTAAAAAAACTTATCGAACCTAACCTCATTTTGTTAAATGTCTTGGGTGACTTTATTTGACATCCCTTTACGTGATTTTGGAGTGATTTCTGGAAAATTCGTTGCAAATTTGTTGAAGCCTCTTTGAATTTTTGATTGAAGCTACTGCGCAACTCAAAACCAAAAATCGAAACTTTCGTCAAAACTAACAGAAAAGCTATGGCATGTGCATGATCAAGACGTCTAGTGGTAGAAACGACGTTGTGATAAGAAACGAGTTTCTCGAGGATGTGTGTGTGTCGTCATAAGGATCGGTTTAAACAACCATAAATAAAACGCAAGAAATGGGGAAGAGCGAAATTTAATTAAAACGTTAAGAACATTTCAGATTTGACATTCAACCGAGAGTAGCTCTAGGGTCCTCATTGAATACATAGAAGAAAAAAAGAACTACTGAAAAACTTACAATAAATGGACTTCTTTACCAATTTGCATTATACATTACAATAATTTTCACCCCGTACGATAACATCAGAAAATTTTATTTCCCTCATAATTATGACTTTACCTTGATATTTAAAATATTGTATTGTCGTATTTCACGGAAACAAATGTAGCTACTAAGACTGTTATGTAACGGATTATGGCAATATAGGAACAAATTCAACAGACATATTACGCCCCCACATAAAACAAACAAAAACCCCCGACCTATAGCACAAGCCGATAACAAAAATCACAAACGAATTTTAAAGGTCACTTTTCTATTATAAGGTGCATGCATTTTCGCTTTGTAGGTACCTTCCTCTAACAATTTCGAGATATTCACGTTAAGTTTTTACATCGCTTGTATATAGATGTGTTTCGTGTGGACGTTCTTTCTGCTCTTTGAGAGTGTCCTCTGACAAACCGTTGTTGAGATATTTGCTCTTAAAGTTTTGACATTACCAATAGATATATTGCTTCTAGACGTCCCAATCGCCCTATGTGAGTACTCTCCTGTTCTTGAGATATAAACAATTATTCATATTTGATCATGATAAGGGGTCGAGGAGGAGGACTACGGTTGGTAGAAATTAATTCCTTTCGTTGAGACCTTTTCGTAGAGTACCATGAAGGATAAAACCAGTTCTACCCCCCCCCCCCGCCGCTCCGCACACTTTTTAATAAGGAGGCGGAAAGAAGGGCGGTAGTTTGTAGAAAAGACCTTTAATTATAATACCATGAGTAAAATTAATTTCTTCCCCCCCCCCCTCCTCCCCCTGGTTCCTTCACCCACTGATCTCGAAAAAGAGTCGGTGGGACAGGAATAGTTTCTACAAAACGAATTTATTTCAATGAGATCTTTCATTAGAATACCATGAAGGGTGGAACGTGTGTTTAACCCCCCCCCCCTCCCACTTATTTTTAAGTTGCTTGCCTCCACTAAAGGCATGTGTATGCAAAATCTGAGACCAGTTGGTTGTCGCATGTAAAAACACGTTTCAGGAAGTAATTTATGGCGCAATTTATTTAACGCAAACAATAGCACTTTTTGGCGCGGTTTGTGGGGGGGGGGGGCTCCATGAATTATGTCCTGGGATGCTGTTTTTGTCTGTAAAACGTAGATAATTTTTAAATGCACAAACCAACTGGTCTCAGAATCTGCATACGCATGCCTTTAGTGGTGCCAAGTGAAAGTTTTGAAAATGGAAGGGGGGGGGGGTTGAACACACGTTCATGGTATTCCAATTAAAGATTTCAACAAAAGGAACCGTTTTCTGCCAACTGCCGCCTTCCTTTCTGACTCCTTACCAAAAGAGAGGATTGGGCCGGGGGGGGGGGGGGAGTAGAATTTCCTTCATGGTACTCTAATGAAAGGTTTCAACGAAAGGATTTAATTTCTTTATTTCTTGATATTCTGTCTTGTTTCCTCTTTTCTATCCATACGTATTTTCCTTTATTCCTTTTTCTAGCTCTTTGATCTCTTCTCCATATGTTCTTTGTTCTTTTATCGTAGCCTGCTTCTACCTGAATATTTTTTTTATTACTCTTCATTTTCATTTCATTTTCTCCATCAGCTCTTCTATCTCTCCGTTAGTCTCTTCTGTCGTCTTTTTTATTTCCTTCACGCCTTCCATTAGTTTTCCATTATGTGTTCCATTCTTGTCCTTTACCTCTCCCACCATTCCTTTTATCTCTTCTCTTTTTTCTTCTCGATATCTTATAATATACTCCTCTCATTTTAGTGCATTTTTTTTAAGAAATAAATAAAATGTGCTATTGTTAGACGCTGTAATTAATAAGCGTATTTAATTAATTACCGACACCAACGGCTTGCATCATTTAAACCTAACCTCTATTGAGGTTTTTGGGATTGGCAGTCAGGACACTTTAACAATAGACCAGAAATCTCGGCTGGAAGTTGAGGACAAGTTTAAAGTAATGGGAGAAGGGTTGGGGATCTACGGATCAAGTGGAAAGAAAGGGTCTCGTTTTTGCGTGGAATTTAGGGCCCTAAACCGAGTAACCAAAACAGACGCTTATCCACTACCGTATGTCACGTAAATTTTAGCGTCGTGGTTGGGGTCAAGTTTAAAGTATTGGGAGAAAGGCCAGGCTCTACGGAGCCAGTGGAAAATGAAAATTAAGGAGGTAAAGGGTATCGTTTTTGTGTAGATTTTTAGGTTCTTATACCGAGTTACCAAAAAAGACGCTTACCCGCTACCATATGTCATCGCACTTCGCGATGCAACATTTTTTTATTTCTCCTCCGTGAATAAAAACAAAATTAAAAAACTCAAATTCTTAAAAAGTTTGAAACATTCAAAAATTTAGATCATTTTGGAAATTAAAGAAATTCAAAATTCAAAAATTTCTTGATAAAGTGAAGCTTGATTAAGAGTTTTTGGGTGGAGGGGGGGTCCATAAAACGTACATAACTTTTACCTGCAAAAAACAACTGGTCTCAGAATCTGCATACGCATGCCTTTAGTGGTGCCAAGTAAAAGTTTTCAAAATGGATGGGAGGGGGTGGGGGGTGAACACACGTTCTACCCTTCATGGCATTCTGATGAAAGGTCTCGCCGAAAGTAATTTGTTTGTACAAACTATAACTTTCCTACGCGACTCTTTTCCGAGATAAGTAGGTGGCCGGAGGGCGGAGGAAGGGGGTAGAAATTAATTTTATCGTTCATGGTATTCCAAATAAAGGTTTCAACAAAATGAACTGTTTTCTGCCAACTACCGCCTTACTTTCAGCGTCCTTATCAAAAGAGGGGACTTAGAGTGAGAGGGGGGGGGGGGGAGAGCTGGTTTTATCCTTCATCGTACTCTAATGAAAGGTTTCAACGAAAGGAATTCATTTCTTTATTTCTTGATATTCTGTCTTTTTGTCTCTTTTCCATCGATACGTATTTTCCTTTATTCCTTATTCTAGCGGTTTGATCTCTTCTCCCTACGTCATTTGTTCTCGCTTCTTTTATCGCAGCCTGTCTCTACCTGAATCTTTTTTATCAGACATTCCTCTGTCGTTTTCTTGTCCCATTTCCATTCCTTTTATTGTCATATTGTTCGTTAACCTCTGGCCTTGCTATCTAATTTTACCAGCTCTTCTATCTCTCCTTTAGTCTCTTCTGTCGCCTTTTTTATTTCCCATTCCCATTCCCATTCTTGTCCTTTACCTCTCCCACCATTCCTTTTGTCTCTTCTCAAGTTCTTAAGTTTAAAGTAATGGGAGAAGGGTTGAGGTCTACGGATCAAGTGGAAAGAAAGGGTTTCGTTTTTTCGCGTGGAATTTAAGGCCCTAAACCGAGTTACCAAAACAGACGCTTACCCGCTACCGTATGTCATCGCACTTCGCGATGAAACATTTTTGAGTTTAATTTGAATTTTTTTATTTCTCCTGCGTGAATAAAAACAAAATTAAAAAACTCAAATTCCTTAAAATTTTGATCATTTTGGAAATTAAAAAAATTCAAAATTCAAAAGTTTCTGATTTTTCTTGATAAAGTGAAGCTAGATTAACGAGCTTGTGGGTAATACGGTGACGTCACTGATTAGAATCTACACAGCTCGCCTGCTTGATCAACTATTTTTATTAAGTGTTTCCGAGTGACTGTGAGAGTTTCATTTTACATGCAGGCAGAGAAGGGTAGTAATGAAAAAGTAGATGTTAAGTATCTTTTTACAATATCCAACGGCACAATTTCGCCTTCCAATAACACGAAAGAAAAAAGGCGAATGGAAAATGAAAAACTGAAACTACTCTACTTCGACGTCATCAACTTTTACGAGTGTAATTATTGTCGATAAATGTTTGGAAGTATTAAAGGACTTCATCCAAATTTGACGATAACAAAAGCGGAATTCGTTAATTTTATTTCGCTGCTCGAAACACCGTTTCGATTTTCGATCAAAAAACCTAATACAATTCTGCCCAAACGCATAACATCACCATACGGATTGTTGACGTCTAGCTACCGACACGCTCTAAAAGACCGATAATTTATTTGTAATTTATAATATTAGATTACCGCCGGATAATCAATTATTGAAATAGCGGCGCGTAGCTGATGGGGGTAATTAGTGACAAATAGGGTTTGGTGATCGCCTTCCTCCCTTTCGAATTATCGGTTTTATTTTAAATTCGCGCGAAATCAAAGTGTCATATCTACAAAATTGATTAAGGACGAGGGTGTGGTGTGGGGTCGAAAGGCCACCCCTTTCCAGAAGATGCGGTTTTAGAAAACTAATAACGATTCCTCGAAGAGAGAAGAAAAAAATCCAATAATAAGGGGAGCTAATTCACGGCGGCGGTGGCGGTGGCGGCGGTGGCTGCAGCAGCAATCCGCGATTACATGCCACTAGCACGGTCTATTAGCGGTGCCGGGAGCCACATTTTCGAACAATATTGAGTTCAGTTAAAACGTGGGGGGAAGCACAATGTTTGTGTAATATGCAATCTGTGGTAGTCGCTCGGATCTATTTATTACGCCCGAAAAGATTGACGGTTGCTAGGAGGGGGGGGGGCGATTATTTCGAAATATTGTCCCCGTTACGAGGACGTTTGGACACAATACGACATGGTGGTCGGTCACGAGAAAAGTGGGTTATACTCACACAACACGCAAAGTTTGAGTAAAGTTTGAAGCACACTCGGGGAAGTTTAAATTAATTTAGGGTAGCTTCAGATGTCCCTATAAAATTATTTGGTTTCAAAACTAACAATTATTTGTTACCCAAGAAAATATTATTTCTAAGGACAAAATTGCCGCAATAAAAGCTCCGGATGTTTGCGCAATTCCTTTTATTGTACGCAACTAATAATGCAGAGAGATTCTTCCCCCTTTTTTTTCCCGACATTTCATTACACGAGCGCACGCATTTTCGGCGGTGTTCGACAACGAAATAGTTCCTCGTCATTGGCGCGATTTAAATAAATCTCTCGCTAAACGATTAACATTCAAATGAACTATTTGGGGCGGAATCGCTTGTGATGGCTGTTAATTGTTTGTAGAGTGTTACCGCGTCAAAGCCGTATTCAAATAAACCGCGCCAATAACAAAACGGGGGCAGGAAATTTACAGGTGTTCACGCATAACATCGGCCAATTTTGGTTCAATCAATTCCACAGTTTGAAATACTGCCCTGGATTGCAAAAATAATCGTTTTTGGTAAATTAATTAAAACAGTCCTCAACAAACCTCAAAAGTTTTCTTATGGAACTGATTGGTCCTTTAGAACTGTTAGTCTCCATTGGAGAAACAAAATCACTCATAAATTGAAAGGGACGAATTGGAAAAATTCAAAAAAATTGAAATTCAAAAGGGCGATTAAATATAAATTAAATTGACAAAAATACATTTAAGAAATTTCAAAAAATCAGTTGTTCGCAAAATAAAATCTGAAAAACATGATAAATCACCAAAAATTAAAAAAACTATATTCAGAAATTTATATTAAAAACGCCAATGAAACTTTTCCAATTATTTTGATTTTTTTAAAATTTTGTAAAAATTAAATATGCACAAAGTTAGGAAGAAATGTAAAAATTCTGTTCAAACAATTAAGTATACAAAAAAAACAAATTTAGGAAAATTAGGGAAAAATAACAAGTCACGCAAAAATTCAAGAATTGGAAATTAAAATTCAAAACACTTGAAATTCAAAGGGGCGATATTTAAAATTGAAAAATATATTTAAAAAATTTCAAAAAAATCGGATGTTGAAAAATTCGCAAAATATAATCTGAAAAACATGATAAAACACCAAAAATTAAAAAAACTGTATTCAGAAATTTATATTAAAAACGCGTTTCCAATCATTTTGATTTTTTTTTAAATTTTGTAAAAATGAAATATGTACAAAATTAAGAAGAAATGTAAAAATTAAGTTCAGAAAATTAAGTGTACAAAAAAACACAAATTTAGGAAAATTAGGGAAAAATAACGTCACGCAAAAATTCAAGAAAAAATTAAAAGGAATAAATTTATAAAAAATAAAAAATTTTAAAAACCTCATGAAAAATCTTGAAAATTTATACAAATAAAAAAACTAATTATTATTTGTCTTTTTAATATGTATTTCTTTTTTTGGAATTTTTGAAATTTTACATCTATCCGGTTCTTTTTACGTCAATTTGTCGAGACACTTTTGTTGCGTTTGAAATAACACAATCTGCAACGAACTCCAAACGTGAAAACCCTTTTTATAACCGTTTTAACATTACAACTGTCATCTTGAGCCAATAACTTTTTTTGTGGTGTTTTTGAAGTTGAATTTTTGTGCCTAAATCCAACAATTGTTAGAGTTTTTTCTGAATTGAAGTTTCATTTCTCTTTTGATTCTTTTAAACTTATTTTTTAAATTTTTATAATTTAATTTTCTCAATTCAATATTAATGCATGATTTTTTATTATTTGTTTGATTGTTTCTGTAGTTTTTTGAATTTTTAAGATTTTTCAGAACTTTAATTCTAAATTCTTGCGTGAGTGTTTGGTTTTCCTTAATTTTTCGAAGTTTATTTTTTGTATCTCTAATAAATTGTGTAGCGATTTTCGCTTTGAAAAACAGAAAAATGAAAATATATAGGACGAAGAAAGTAATTACATTACAAACGCTAAAAGTCAAAAATATTCGATACATTAAAAAAAGTTAAAAATCTAAATGAATACTCATGAAAACAGAAAAATTTACAAAATATTACAATAACTTTAAAAATTGAGAAATTATATCAAACATCCAAAATCTGAAAAATTGTGAAATTCTTGAAGCATGAAATTTCGAAAAAATTTTTACAAAATCAAAGAAAAAAGCGAGTTGTGATTGTAGAGAAATGTAAAAATGAAAATTTAAAAATGGTAAAACGCTAAAATTCACGCAAGAATTCAGAATGCAAAATTCATAAACATAAAAAAAAACAAAAAATCATCAATAGCACTCCAAAAAATTTTTGAAATTTTTGTCAATTTTTTCTTGTGCCAAAATTACAAAAAAAAATAAATCTATATTGTTCGTCGTTTTCGGTTAATTGCTGAGTAAAAATTTTTACAGTTACTTTTTACATCCTGTATATGTTAAATTTTTCTTATTTTCTATTTGTCGGAACTTGAAAGAGTGAATCCTAAAATTGCGCAAAATATTCGAAAGATTCCTAAAACTCTAGGACATTTAAGGAGAAATAATAAAAATACAACAAAATAGGGATATTGTACAAAAATTCAAAAAATCCACACAAAATTCTAGAAAACCATAGTCTCTTAAAGATTAATAAAGACCTTTAAGGGATCGGTTTTGACATTTTCGGAATTTTTAATTTTTTGATTCTTAAAATTTTTTTAATATTTTCTATTTTAATGAATTTAATTTTCTCTTTGGATTTTTTAAATTTTTTGACTTGACAATTAACAGCGAGCACCATAAATTTAAAAATTGTGAAACACTGAAATAGGTAGTTAAAAAATCAACCACTCCAAAAAATGTTTGAAGTTTTTGTGAATTTTTCTTGTGCGAAAATTTCAAAAAAAAAAATCTATATTGTTCGTCGTTTTCAGTTAATTGCTAAGTAAAAAATTTTTACAGTTACCTACTTTTTACATCCTGTATATGTTAAATTTTTCTTATTTTCAATTTGTCGGAATTTGAAAGAGTGAATCCTAAAATTGCGCAAAATATTCATAAGATTCCTGAAACTCCAGCACATTTAAGTAGAAATGAATAAAAATACAAAAAAATATTGTACAAAAATTCAAAAAAATTGACAAGGCTACACAAAACCCTAGAAGACCAAAGTCTCTTAAAGATTAATAAACACAGATTTCAGTTATTATTTCTTGGAATATTCGGGTAAATTTCGAATATTTTTTATTTTCTTTTGGTTATGAATTTTTTTTAACAATTTTTAATTTTCGCAATTGAGTTTTTTCATGAATTTTTTTATTTCTACTTAATTATACGTATCTCATTGTACTGAATTTTTTCTACTGTGTACATTTTAAAGTTTTTCGTTACGGAATTTTTTACATTGTCAGTTTAGTAGATAGTAGTCGGAATTAATTTTTTTTTTAATTTTCTGGAATGTTAATTTTCATCTTCGAAGATCTTTAGACTTTGGATCATTTTTTTTAATTTTTTAAGAATATGGAAAACTTCTTCAAGGTTTTTTGATGTTGTTTTGATTTTGATTTTTTCTTTCTGATTTTGTAAACATTTTTTTAAGATTTCTGTCTCACTTATAATAAAGTTAGAACATCCACGGCATTTCGTGTTTGGAGATACAATTTTTTTGTAAAGTAATTACTTTCTACACCCGAAAATCGCTATAAAACTAAAGATACAAAAAAAGACAAATTTAGAAAAATTAAGGAAAAATAAAAACGCACGTAAAAACTTAAGAATTTGGAATTAAAATTGTAAGAAATTCAAAAAACTTTTAAAGAAACTTAAATTTGATAAAACTACAACTAAAAGATGAAGAAATATTCCAAAAATTGTCGAAAAATAAAAGATATTAATTTTAAAAAATCTGAACATTAACGAAGATCAGAATTAGCATTCCAGAAAAATTAAAAAACACAAAAAAGATATAGAATTATATTCAAAAAACTACTAAATTCAGTGTAGACAATGATCCATACAATTCCGGAACAATGAATAACTTTTGAATTTTAAAAATTAGAAAAAATTTAAAAACTAAGACAAACATAAGTAATTAAGAAGAAATTAAAAAAAATCATTTGATAAAATTTCAAAGTTGTGAAAATATTTAAAAACTCACGAAAAAAGTTGGAAAGGAACATTCATAATCATAGAAGAAAATGCATGTGCATTTTTCATTTTCCTATGCGAATATTCCAAAAAATAAGAAAATTAAATTTGTGTTGCTATTTGGTTTTTCAAAAAATTAAAAAATCCGCAGAGAAAATTTAATTAAAAAATGGGAGAATAAACAAACAAAAAATTAAAAATTCTGAACATATCAAAACCGAATCTCTAAAGGGCTTTATTAATCTTTGAGAAGATCAGAATTAGCATTCCAGAAAAATTGAAAATTATACTCAAAAATTAAGTGTACACAATGATCAACACTATTTCGGAATAATGAAAAACTTACATTTTAAAAATTAGAAAAAATTCAGAAACTAAGATAAGTAATTAAGAAGAAAAAAAATTATTTGAAAATATATTCATAAACATAGAAAAAAATGTATGTGAATTTTTCAGTTTCTTATGCGAATATTCCAAGAAATAAAAAAATTAAATTTGTGTTGCTATTTGTTTTGATTAAAAAAATTAAAAAATCCGCAGAGAAAATTGAATTAATTATTCAAAAAAATGGGAAAATAAAGAATCAAAAAAAAATCAAAAACCGATTTTAACTTTTCAGTTTTTCTACTGGAGGAACTGGAGTCTTTTTGAAGTAATATAATCAGGAAACCGAACGAGTTTCTGTCATTAACTCCTGAATTCTTCCAATTCTCTTTGAAGTTTTTTAAAGTTGAAATTTAACATTCGTCAGAATTCCTATAAAATTTTTCTGAATTCTTCAGTTTGCTTCTAAATTTTCTCTTTTTTGAAAATTTCTACATCATTTTTACACCCATTTTCAGTTTGTTAAGAATTTTCAATTCTCTTCTGCAAACCTATACTTATTTGACATGTGAATTTGTTTAATCGAGACACTTTTTCCTTGTGACGTTTGAAGTAACAATCTGCAACAAATGCAATTTTTAATTATTGTTTTAAAACTTGCAGGAATTTTTTTATTTTTTATTTTTTTCACATTTCAGAATTTTTACGATTTTCTGAATCAATTGTTGCATGATTTTTTATTTTTTTTTAATTTCTCTAATTTTACTTATTTTTGGTATATTCAATTCTTGTAAGTTTTTGTTGCTCATTTATTTTTTTTTCATTTTTCTAAATTTATTTTTTGTGCCTTCAATGTAAGAGCGATTTTCGCTTTGATTAACAAATTTGAAGTTCTATACAGACTTGGTTACTTTTGTGAATTTTTCTGAATGTTCACCTGTTTTTCTACTTTTCAAATCATTTCGTTAATTAAAAAAAAGGCCAAGATTTCAAAAATTTTTCTTAAATTGTTTCTAAAAATTTCAAAAATTTTTTAGATTTCAAGATCTGAATTCTGATGGTTTTTCTATAAAAAGATATCGCAAGCATCTCAAGTGGTTTTTAAAGAATTTCAAAAATTCAAGAAATGTTTTTGAATTGTTAGTGTTGATTTTACACTTGAATCTGGGATCAGCAACTCTACAGAAAAGATTGCCGTTTTGCGTTTGTAAATGCAGATGCGGGTAATGTTTAAATCAGAGATGACGAGTTCGACGTGTACTTATTTATTATTCGAAGATGAATTGATAGATTTTTTTGTATAGAATTCCAACCCTTCCCGAACTGAGCATCAAACACAATGGCATATTCTACCATTAAAAAGGCTTTGAAATCCTAAACGAGTAAAGAATAAAAAATAATTGGACACAATGTAAACATTATACTTCTACCCAGTTTATTCTGACCGGGGTTTTTGAAAAGGGTTTTTTCATAAAAGCTCGCGCCATGAATACTGCAATCAGATACGTGGCGAGGGGCGGTCGGGGGGTGCATACGATTATTACCGATCGAGTTTTTGATTTCTTAAAATGCCGTAATCGCGTATTCCAGATGGATAATGGGAGACATATCCCATCTGCGAGTGAGGGGTGGTCTCGCGCGCGCTTTAGCGGTAGATTGAGGGGTGTCGACAAGCGTGACGGGGGCTACTCGACGGGGCGCACCGGTGATTCATAGCCGAGCCCGCGGGGTGTTGTGCTTTGACGGTCAAAAACGACAAAATACATTTGTCAAACTATTAAGTACGGCGAGGCGATGGCAGCGACGTCTGCCAGCGCCGATAAGAACTAAAATGATGGCGTGCGAATTTTTAATTAAGCGAAATGCTTAATTGCATCGCATTTAAATGTAAATGTTCTTGTGGCGCATCACTTTCGAAAAATTTAGTGCCACCAATTACAGTGTGTAAAAGTTCCGTTGATTTAGTTGACATACACCTTAGGAAATAGGGTGCTTTATTTCTTTTTAGCGCATTTTTGCAAAAAAATTTTTTTGTAAAAAGTAGCTTTTAATCTCACTTTGGCTGGCTGGCTGGCTGGTTGGCTGGTCGGCTGGCTGGCTGGCAGTAAATGCGCGCCCGTAGAAAAACGCTTGTAAAAAGACAAGGAGTGTACACGTAACTATCGGGGCCGTGTAATTAAGAACGTTAGGGATGGGGCTACAAGATTTGGAGTCGACGACATCTGGACGCCATCCCCGAGCGTATTATACTAACCTGGAGATTTTTCAGTTTTTATCTATCTTCTTCTACAGTTTTTCTCCGATTGTTTTCAAATTGGTGTCGTCGGGAAGATCTTGTCAACGCGCACAACTCCTGCGTGGCGGAATTTTGTTTTTTTTTCCTAGGGGCGAAATAAACCACCTTTTGCGCGGCGCGCTTTGAGGGGTAGTCGACTTTGGGCGCCCAAAAGTTTCTTACAGCGCGAATCGCGGTCTCTCTTTCTCGTGTCACTAATAGAAGGTCGAGCTATGTGAAGTACCCAAAAGTTGAATACGATTTTATGCCGGGATTTTAGCGAAATCTACCAAAATGTGAATTACGAATGAACGGGACGTCGGAACTGTGTATCGACAAAGGGAATGTGGCAACCCCCGACGAGATCTTACTGATGGTGGAGTCGAAACTTCAAATCCGAATTGTTGCGGGTGATCAGAAGTGGGTGTCGACAAAGGGAATATGGTAACCCCCAAAGGATTTTAATGATGGTGGAGTCAAAACTTCAAACGCGAATTGCGAGTGCACGGTAAGTGAGAAAATGGTACCGACAAAGTGAACGTGGTAGCTTTCGGCAAGATCTTATTGATGGTGGAGTCAATATTGGCTAATAAAACACTGATCTGCCACACAAAAATGCGCTGAAGTCCCTTCGATCTCACACGAGGACTTTGATCATTTTTTAAATGCAATTGCTAGTTCCAACAAAAAAAGATTTATCAAACTTCGAAAGCTAAAATTATACACAAAATTAGCAAAATAATAATAATAATAATATATTTATCCAATTATAAGACATTTACAAAAATGTATATGGACATGTCACAAATGTACAAGTATTCACAAACAATACAACGTACACGAAAAACTATTAAAACTGATTATAGAAGAATGCGTTTAAAAAAATCCAAAAATTTTTAGCAAGGGCACGTATTAAAACAAAAAAAATGGAGAAAAAATGAAATCCAAGTTGAAAAATTAAGAAAAAGTAACATTATTGAACAGTATTGAAAATAGAAGAAAATGAAAAAATGCAAAAACGACGGCAATTTGAAAACAATCGAACCAAAACTGTAGAAGAAGATAGGAGAAACCTGAGAAATCACCACGTTAATGTATCATGCTCGGGGATGGCGCCCAGATGTCACCTTTTTAGAAGTAAATTTGCAAAAATGTGCTAACAATTTCAAAGGAGAATCACTTATCATATAAGCTGTACTCAAATATTAATATATAAATATAAATGATGAAATGAAATGAAATATTTAAATGCATAAAAAAAGGAACGTTCAGAAGAATTCAAAAAATTCACGCAAAAATTTAAAGTAAAGATTTGGAGATTTATTACAAGTCTGGTTATAAAATTAAAAGAAATTTGTGCTCTTGAAAAAATTGCAGGCAGTGGGATAAAAATTCAACATTTGTTACCAATTTAAAAAATTAGTCATATTTATAAAAATTTGTTTAATAAAATTCGAAGTTCAAATTCAGAAAAACTTAAAAATTTGAGAAAAATCATTCACACCATTGGGAAGGGAATGGGAAAGTTTTGAAACATCGAAAAAAGCTAGTGTGGATCTAAACAATAAAACCAAAAATTAAGTGTACCCAAATTATGAAAATGAGGAAAAGAAAAGCTCACGAAATTGAAAGTTAAAATTGAAATTAAAATTAAAATTGAAATTGAAAACAAAATTAAAATAAAAATTTAGAAGTTCATTGAAGTTTTCGATAATTGAAAAATATTAGTTTTGAAAAGGTTCGGAAGAATGCAATAAAAAATAGTCGAAAAATTAAAGAAATTGTAAATTATATGCCCATACAAAAAATTAAGAAACGTTTGTAGAATTAACAATTTTTAAAAAATTTATAAAATTCAGAAAAAATTTAAAACCACACACAAAATTAGGAAGAAAATGGAATAAAAATTAAAAAAAAATCATGTGTCATATACAGGGTGGTGACTTGCGTCGCGCATCATAGGGATTTCAATGTAAAATTCATAACATGCCATTATTGGCCCCCCAAATTATTTTAGAGCAAAAATGTATTAAGGTTTTTTATAGACAAAATTTTTTTACGTTAATCAACCGCGTTAGTTTCCGATTTTTTACATAATGAAGACAGAAAATTGGAAAAATAAAACCTGCATCTTTTTCAATAATCTGTGATGCCATGGAATTTTATAATACAAAAACTACAATATCCGTCATGCCATGGAATGTCTGCTATAAAACAAATCAAATTCTATCAAAAAGTATTATATTTAGAACAGCGAATTCAACATAAAGAAAGACCAAATTACTAAAAACGGTTTGCTAATACAACAATTGACAGTAAATGTTCGAATAAGTCACCATTAACTGCAAGACAGTAACCAAGTCGATCATAAAATCCAGCTGCTAATTGACAACTTGACATCTTTTTGTTTTAGAAAATTCCATGGCATCGCAGATTATTCAAAAAGATGCGGGTTTTATTTTCTCAATTTTCCGTCTTTACTATGTAAAAAATTGGAAACTAATACGGTTTATTGACGTAAAAAATTGTTGTCTACAAAAAACCTTCATACATTTTTGCTCTAAAATAATTTGGGGAGCCAATAATCGCATGTTATGAATTTTACATTGAAATTCCTATGATGCGTGACGCAAGTCACCACCCTGTATATCTTCAAAATTGAAAAAGAAGTGACCATAATTCAAACAAGGTTGGTAGAAAAATTCAAATGCAGAACACAGGAAGAATTATTAAAATTCCGTACAGTTTTTTAAACGGTCGTAAAAATTCGGATAAGTGAGATGAAAAATCCGTTTAAATTAAAATTTTCCAACTGTTGTAAATTTTCTTAAATTTTTCCGATATCTAAACTAAAAACATTCCAAATTCAAAAAAATTGAGGAAAAGTAATCACTGAAAGTCACAAAAAATTCTAGAAATCAAATTATAAAAAATTCAGAAAAGTTTAAAATAAAATAGGAATGTAAAATTCCAAAAAATCAGATAGTAATTTTAAAAAATTCTTTGTTCTTTTTTTGATTCGAGCAGGAGTTTCTATAGAAATAGTTTAAGATTTGGTTAAAATTTCAGAAAAATGAGTAAAGTAGAAAACAAACATTTCGAAAGTTCAGAAAAATTGAAAACCTTTAGACTTCAAAAATTACATACATTTTCCAAAGAAATTCAAAAGACTATAAAATTTGATTCACTCAAAAGCTTGAATTTAGAAAGTTGTGGAAAAAGCCTAAAAAAATTAAAAAACATGCATAAATTGAGGAAATTATACAAATTTTCAAAAAACGGGAACAGGACAGAAAATATTTCAAAAAGAATACACAAATCTTGTTCACAGTTTTCATGAATTTTTTAGTTTCTTTTTTGAATATTCCGAATTCCGATATTAAAGTTTTTTAAATTAAGTATGTAATTTCAAAAGTCGAAAAATTACGAAAGGTAACATTCGGATAATTTTAATAATTAAGCAAAATCAGTTGAGTATGTTATGAAATACTCGCAAAATTAAATTGAATCAAAATTTTAGAAATCCATACATTAAAAAAAAATTGAAAAATTCAAAAAACTGTATCTTGTAAGTAGGTATACACAAAAAATTAAAAATTAATCTGAGTTGAGATTTATTTTTGCCTTCAGTTCCAATTCAGACAGTTTTTAAATATTTATAAAAATTAAAAATAGTTCAGAAATTTTGAAAAAGAATTAACAACTATGGAAAATTCAACAAATTTGAGCAGGTGCACATACTTAAATCTTGAAATCAAAACAAAAATTCAAATTCAGAGAAATTGAGAATATAATAACGCATAAAAAAACAATTTGAAATTAAAATTCTGAAAAATTTGAAAGGGCATTGAAATTCAGAAAACTCCTAAAAATCAAAAATTGTACAAATGAGATGACTAAAAACATAAAAACAAGTCTAAAGGTCTTTCCAAGCGGCAGCTTGTAAATTTATCGGAAAATTCACACGTTCGGATGGTATAGAAAAATTTAAAGAAACTAGTAAAAATTATCAAAAATTAAAAATTTCAAAAATGTAAAAAATTCGAGCGATTTTGAAAAATTTGAAAATTTACTAAAAATGTCTAAATTGAAAATCTATAAAAGATTTCAGTTAGTGTAAACATTTTGGGGGAGAAACCATTGTAATAGAAAATAGAAAAATCTAAAAAAAGGAAACTAGAAAATTATCCATAATAATTTTGAAAAATTTATTTTTTTAATTGGAAACAACAAATCGCAATTTAAAAAATCCGAATTTTAAGATATTACATTTTTTCTAAACTTTTTGAATTTGTCTAACTCAAAAAATAAATGAATTAAAAAAATTTAAAAAACGGCATTGCAAAGGCATAGAAATTGCCTAAAATTAAAAAAGTTTTCCGAGCGGAAGTCACTTGAAATTCAGGAAATTGAAAATGAAGATTAAAAATTCACGGCAAGGCAATAAAGGTGGATGAAAAATCTGATAATTTCGAAAAATAAGTCAAATTCAAGAATTTACAAAAACTATCAGGCTAACATTTGAGAAATGTTTTAAAAAAATCAGAAAAATATTGAAAATGGGAATCTGTGAGAATTGTTAATTTATTTAAATTCAAATTTAATAAAATTAAGGAAAAATAAAAACTCACGTAAGATTTGGAAATTAAGTCTAAAATATTTCATAAATTTAGAAAAATTTTTGATGGATTTGGAAAGGCATCGAAATTCAGAAAAGAGTAAAAAAATTGGCACCATTCTACAATTAGGTACACACATATTCATTAAAATCGTAACAAAAATCAAAAATTTGCAAATTTCGTTTTCATTTAAATTAAATAAAATATTAAAGACTCTGAAAAGCATCAAAGGAATTCAACGCAGTGAGATGAAAAAATCAATTTTACAACTATTCTAAATTTTCTTCAATTTGTCCATTCTGAAAATTCAGAAAAATTAAAAAAATTTAAGAAAGTGCATAAAAGTGCAAAACTGGGCAAAGAACTATTAAATTAAGTGTACAATATTTGTAATTCAAAAAATTGAGGAAAAGTAAAAACCAATAACTCGGGTAAAAATTCCTAAAAAGTGAAATAAAATACAAAAAATTATAATTGATAAATTATAATACGCACATTCAAAAAATCGAAAAGAATGTGGAGAATCCAAAGCGGAAGAAAAAAAATTCCAAAAATAAAGTAGAATTGGAAATTATAGTTCTAAAAGATTTCAAAAATTCAGAAAAATTTGAAGGGAGAAAATTATCCATAATAATTTTGAAAAATGTATTTATTTTTTTTTAATTGGACAAAATATGAGCAAGAACTTACAAATCGCAATTTAAAAAATCCGAATTTTAAGATATTTCATTTTTTTAAACTTTTTGAATTTGTCTCAAAAAACAAATGAACTTTTAAAAACGGCATAGAAATTGCTTAAAATTATAACATCAAAAAATGCAAAAAATCAGACGGTTCAAATAATTCCAAAAGATAAAAGAAAATTTTTCCGAGCGGAAGCCACTTGTAATTAGAGAAATTCAAAAAGAATTCACGGCAAAATGAAAAATCTGATACATTCGAAAAATAAGTCAAATTTAAGAATTTACAAAAACTATGTCTAAAATTTGGGAAATTTTTTTTAAAAATCAGAAAAGTATGGAAAATGGAAATCTATAAGAATTGTTAATGTATTTAAATTCAAATGCAATAAAATTAAGGAAAAATAAAAACACACGTAAGATTTGGAAATTAAAAGTCTAAAATCATATTCATTAAAATCAAAACAAAAATTAAAGAATTAAAAACGCAGTTTGAAAATTTCGTTTTTTTAAATTAAATAAAATATTTGATTCTGAAAAGCATATAGGAATAAAAAATTCAACGCGGTGAGATGAAAAATCAATTTTACAAGTATTCTAAATTTTCTTCAATTTTTCCATTCTGAAAATTCCACATTTTTGTTTAGTTTATCATACACAAATATGGAAGAGAAGTGAACATTCAGAATTCAAAAAATTTATGAAAGTGCATAAAAGTGCAAAACTGGGTAAAGAACTATTAAATTAAGTGTACACAATATTTCCAATTCAAAAAATTGAGGAAAAGTAAACACTAAAAACTCTGGTAAAAATTCCGAAGTGAAATAAAATACAAAAAATTATCATTGATCAATTATAATATGCACATACAAAAAATCGAAAAGAATGTGGAGAATCCAAAACAGAAGAAGAAAAATTCAAAAAAAAAACGTAGAATTGGAAATTATAGTTCTGAAAGATTTCAAAAATTCAGAAAAATTTGAAGGGAGAAAATTATCCATAATAATTTTGAAAAATGTATTTATGTATTTTTTTAATTGGAAATTCATATAAACAAAATATGAGCAAGAACTTACAAATCGCAATTTAAAAAATCCGAATTTTAAGATTTCACATTTTTTAAATTTTCTGAATTTGTCTCAAAAAATAAATGAATTATAAAACCTTTTAAAAGCGGCATAGAAATTGCTCAAAATTAAAACTTAAAAAAATGCAAAAAGTCAGATGGTTCAAATAAGATTTTAAAAAAATTTCCGAGCGGAAGCCACTTGTAATTAAAGAAATTCAAAAAGAATTCACGGAAAGGTGATAAAGGCACATGAAAAAATCTGATACATTCGAAAAATAAGTCAAATTTAAGAATTTACAAAAACCATCAGTCTAAAATTTGACAAATTTAAACAAAAAATCAGAAAAATATGGAAAATGGAAATCTATAAGAATTGTTAATTTATTTAAATTCAAATGCAATAAAATTAAGGAAAAATAAAAACACACGTAAGATTTGGAAATTAAAAGTCTAAAATCATATTCATTAAAATCAGAACAAAAATTCAAAAATTAAAAACGCAAAATTTGAAAATTTCGTTTTTTTTTAAATTAAATAAAATATTGTGTCTGAAAAGCATATGGGAACAAAAAATTCAACGCGGTCAATTTTTCCATTCTGAAAATTCAACATTTTTGTTTAATTTATCATACAAAAATATGGAAGAGTGAAAACTCAGAAAAATTCAAAAAAATTAATGAAAGTGCATAAAAGTGCAAAACTGGACAAGGAACTATTAAATTAAGTGTACACAATATTTCCAATTAAAAAAATTGAGGAAAAGTAAAAACTAAAACCTCGAGTAAAAATTCCTAAGGAGTGAAATGAAATACAAACAATTATCATTGATAAATTATAATATGCACATTCAAAAAATCGAAAAGAATGTGTAGAATCCAAAACAGAAGCAAAATTTGAAAAAAAAATCGTAGAATTGAAAATAGTTCTGAAAGATTGCAAAAATTCTGAAAAATTTGAAGGGAGAAAATTATCCATAATAATTTTGAAAAATGTATTTATGTATTTTTTAAATTGGAAATTCATATAAACAAAATATGAGCAAGAACTTACAAATTGCAATTTAAAAAATCCGAATTTTAAGATTTTACATTTTTTAAACTTTTTGAATTTGTCTCAAAAAACAAATGAATTATAAAACCTTCTAAAAGCGGCATAGAAATTGCTTAAAATTAAAACTTCAAAAAATGCAAAAAATCAGATGGTTCAAATAATTCCAAAAGATTTTAAAAAAATTTCCGAGTGGAAGCCAATTGTAATTAAAGAAATTCAAAAAGAATTCACGGCAAGGTGATAAAGGCACATGAAAAAATCTGATACATTCGAAAAATAAGTCAAATTCAAGAATTTACAAAAACCATCAGTCTGAAATTTGACAAATTTAAAAAAAAAATCAGAAAAATATGGAAAATGGAAATCTATAAGAATTGTTAATTTATTTAAACTCAAATGCAATAAAATTCAGGAAAAATAAAAACACAGGTAAGATTTGGAAATTAAAAGTCTAAAATCATATTCATTAAAATCAGAACAAAAATTCAAAAATTAAAAATGCAAAATTTGCAAATTTCGTTTTTTTTTAAATTAAATAAAATATTAGACTCTTCTAAATTTTCTTAAATTTTTCCATTCTGGCAATATTTTTTTATATTTATACACAAATATGGAAGAGAAATGAAAATTCAGGAAAAATCAAAAAATTTAAGAATGCGAAACTGAGCAAAGAACTATTAAATTAAGTGTACACAATATTTCCAATTTAAAAAATTGAGGAAAAGTAAAAACTAAAAAATTCAGAAAGATTGAGGAAAATGAAAAATCGTAGAATTGAAAATTCTGAAAAATTTCAAAAATTCAGAAAAGTTTTATGGGAGTTGAGAAGGTATGGAAGTTCACGAAGATTTGATGGGCAGAGATTTAAAAAAAAATTAAAAAACAAAAATTCTGGAAAAAATAAAAATCAAAAAATAGGGAACTTAAAAATCAAAAAACTTACTTTGTTTAAGTGGAAACTTATTCAATTCTATTATTTGTACTACGCGTAAGTTTTCGCTCTTTCGGTCTTTCTTGGGTGCCAATAGAACCAATAAATTCGATAATAACATAACGCAACGCAAACGTCCGTTTTGTTTTTCGATTTCTCCCGCCATCTTCGAGTCGAGTGTATTTGCAATTTAAATGCGGCGATATCGACTGAGAGAGAGTAAATCACCGGCTCGCCCATCATGTCGCCATTTCAACGATGTATTTATTCCACCATAATTTATATGGGGTTGTATAAGTAAATCGTCCCTAATCGCTTCGCTGATATAATACACGAAATCAAATCCGTTAACCAAATTTTCGCCGGACCAACCCCTATTTTCTTTATCGGCTCGCTTGTTTCTCGTGTAAGCAATCCCTTTTTAATTTCATTATCGATCATTGCGTTTGTCTTTCTTTAACGGATCTCCTCTTTCGACGGTCCGTGATTTCCCAGACGGTGTTGCGTTCATTATTGATAAGAGAGAGCGGGCGCATCTACATGTAATTAACGTTAACTTTTCCCCGTGAGTAATTTATTTACCGCTGAAATAGTTCTGTCAACTCCAGCGGTCGGATTCAGGATTCTCTAATAAATAATACATAAACTAAGTAAGTTTGCAGACATTTAATTCAAATGAACCGTGCGGCTATTTGATGTCAAACGCAGTGACCAAACACGGAACAAAGTGATATAGAAAATGCGCGCAACTTATAATTGGCTTCGGAAACATTTACTCCCTCGCGCTGTCTCTCTCCTCCTCGCCCGATTTGAATACCAAATTTAATAATTTCGAAACGCCGCCGATCGATATCTAAAAAAACAATTCCCGTTTAAAAGCCGGACAGATTTCGCGGCGAGAGAAAAAAACCGCCGCCTAAATCGCGCAGCAAAACTAGAAATCGTTACGGAGGGGTTCTCGGCGGAAGTTAAAGCGGGGTAATGGGTCGTGGATAGGTCAGGGAACCCGAAAGATTTTGCATTTTAAATCGGTTTTATCTTTTAAAAGCACGCATACGGTTCGCAAAATATCAGACGATGCAATCGCGTCGGACGTATTTCACGAAATTATTCCGACCGTAGAGATTTGTACCGTCCAACTAAACTCGGACCCATCGCCCGTACGAGTTCGTACAGTCGAGGTGATCGAGATGGGCGAAAATTACGGTAAAGGTAAATCGTCATTTAATTACGCGTTGATATTGGCTCGCCTTTGGGACAAACCAATTCAAACTAATCTAAAGTTTAACTCTCTACCTACACAGTAATACATTAATCTTACCTGTGTATTTGCAAAACGGTAACTGCTCGATTAATCCACGTAAATTTCGCGAAAAATTTAAACTGGGTTAAGGCCCATTTTACTAATGGGCTTTGGCGAACTAAAAATCTGATTGGAAATCTGATAGCGGATCAAAACCGGATTAGTCTCTGCGAGCGCGCTAACTAATTTTTCTTTGTTTGACGACTTAGCTTGACGCACTGAAAAAATTAAGCTTTCATTCCGTTGCACTTAATTAGCTCGTGTGTTTGCACAGTTTTGTTTCTACCCTTTTGGTTTTCTCGATTTTTTTTCGTTTTTTTTAATCTTCTATTTTTTATCCATTTTTACTTCTCGAATTTGTGCTTCGGTTTCTTCAATTAAAATTAAAATTCGAAATTTTGCGGAATTTTTGGAAAGTTAAGGAAGGATTTTGTGGTTTTGAAATTTTGGGAATTTGAGATTATGGGATTTCTAAAATTAAAGGAATTTCAAATTTTGGAACATTTGAAATTTTGTGGAATTGTACTCTTTAGGACTTTTTGATACGTTGGGATTTTGAATTTTGAGACGCGGGATTTTTGACGTTTTGGAAGTTTGATATTTTGGGATCTTTTAAATTTTGGGGATTTCATATACATGGTGAAAATTTAAAGCCATGGTGTTTGTATTTTGAGATTCTTGAAATTTAGGAAACTTTCAACATTTTTGAAATTTGACAATTTGGTATTTTTGGAATTTTGTGGAAATTTACATATTAGGGCCTTTGAAATGTTGAGAAGCAAAATGTCCGAGATTTTGAATTCCTGATTGAAGTCTTGGGATTTTGAAATTTTGGGAATCAGATTGTGTGATTTTTGAAATATCGGGAATTGTAAATTTTTTGATTCTGAGATTTTGACAATTTTACATTTTGGATTATTGAAATTTAGGGTATTTGATATATTGGGATGCTTTAAATATTGGGAATTTGAAATTTTGGAAATGTTTATGTAATTTTTGGGAATGAAAAAATTTGCGATTTTTAGAATATTGGAATTATTTTGGTAATTTTAGATTTTGATTTTTTGAAATTTTGAGATGTTCAGAATTTTGAAATTTTGGAAATAAATTTTTCAAAATTTTGGATTATTGAAATTTGATAATTTGAGATCTGATATTTTTTAAAATTTCATGGGGTATTTGAATCCTTTAAAGGTTGAGATTGCGGAATTATTGAATGTAATTGAAGATTCTCAAGGATTAACATTTTGGGATTTTTGACATTTTGGTATTTTGAGATAATGAGATTTTTAAAAGGGAATTTCAGATTTTGGAATATTTGAAATTTTGTGCAATTTTCCATTTTATGGTCTTATAAACTTCAAATTTTGTGAATTTGGGACTGTGGAATTTACTCTTTTTGAATCTTTGAAACTTTGGGAATTTAAAAATTTGATACACTTATTAGAATTTTGGGAATTTGAAATATTGGGATTTTTGAAAGTAGAGGAATTGCACATTTTGGAATATTTGAAATTTTGTGAAATTTTACAGTCTATGGACTTTTGTGAATTTGGGACTTTAGAATTTACTTTTTTGGAATCTTTGAAACTTTAGGAATTTAAAAATTTAATATAATAGTTTTAGAATTTGAGATTTTGGGAATGCTGTTTTTGGAATTTTCGTTTAATAAAAAAATTCGCAATTTTTGAAATTTTGGAATTCTTTTGAGAATTTTAGATTTTGGGATGTTTAACATTTTGGAAATTAATATTTTTAAGATAGTGGAATTTTTGTGGAAAATTATAATTTGCTGTGTTTGAAATGAGATTGCGGGATTTTTTGGAATTTTGAGAATTTGAAATATTGGGATTTTTGAAAGTTTGTGAAATTTTACATTCTATGGAAATTTTTGGGATCTTTTACATTTTGGGAATTTGATATACAAGGTTTTTTGTAATTTTGGGGATTTTAAATTTCCAGACTAAACATTTTGAGAATTCGGAATGACTTTTGTGAGAATTTGCAATTTGAAATTCTGACAATTTTAGATTTTGGTTAACTGAAAATTAGAGAATTTGATATATTTGGATTTTTGAAAATTTAAAGCCATGGAAGTTTTGTATTTTGAGATTCTTGAAATTTAGGAAATTTCCAACATTTTTGAAATCTGAAAATTTGAACTTTTGGTATTTTTGGAATGTTTTGGAAATTTACATATTAGGGCATTTGAAATTATGTATTAGCGGAATTTTTTATGCCCCAGATTTTGAATTTGTGATTATTGAAACTTTGGGATTTTAAACTTTTGGTGATCCATAGAGGATTTTTGAAATATGGAGAATTGTAAAAATTTGCGATTTTAAATTTTTGGATTCTGAGATTTTGACAATTTCACATTTTGGATTATTGAAAGGGTATTTGATATATTGGGATGCTTTAAATATTGAGAATTTGAAATTTGGGAAATTTTGTTTATGTAATTTTTGGCAATGAAAAAATTGGCGATGTTTAGAATACTGGAATTATTTTGGTGATTTTAGATTTTTTGAAATTTTGAAATGTTCAGAATTTTGAAATTTTTGAAATTAAATTTTTCAAAATTTAGGATTAATGAAATTTGATAATTTGAGATTTTGGTGTTTTTAAAATTACATGGAAATTTAGTTTTGGGGTATTTGGAACCTTTAAAAATTGAGATTGTGGGATTTTTGAATGTAATTGAAGATTCTCAAGGTTTAACATTTCGGGATTTTTGACATTTTAGTAATTTGAGATAATGAGATTTTTAAAAGAGAGTTTCAGATTTTGGAATATTTGAAATTTTGTGCAATTTTACATTTTATGCACTTAAACTTCAAATGTTGTGAATTTGGGACTCTCGAATTTACTCTTTTGGAATCTTTAAATTTTGGGAATTGAAAAATTTGATATACCTACCTCGATACCTACTTAATAGAATTTTTGAAATTTTGGGATTCTTTTGAGAATTTTCGATTTTGGGATGTTTAACATTTTGGAAATTAATATTTTTAAGATTTTTGTGGAAATTTATATTTTGGGGTGTTTGAAATGGGGTTGCGGGATTTTTTAATGCTCGGGGATTTAAGATTCTTGGAATTTTGAGAATTTGAAATATTGGGATGTTTGAAAGTAGAGGAATTGCACATTTTGGAATATTTGAAATTTTGTGAAATTTTACAGTCTATGGACTTTTGTGAATTTGGGACTTTAGAATTTACTTTTTTGGAATCTTTGAAACTTTAGGAATTTAAAAATTTGATGTAATAGTTTTAGAATTTGAGATTTTGGGAATGCTGTTTTTGGAATTTTCGTTTAATAAAAAAATTCGCAATTTTTGAAATTTTGGGATTCTTTTGGCAAATTTAGATTTTGGGATGTTTGACATTTTGGAAATTAAAATTTTAAGATTTACAAATTTTAAGAATATTGTAATTTTTGGTGGAAATTTAGATTTTGGGGTTTTTTAAATGAGGTTGCGTGATTTTTTAATTTTAAATTTTTTTGAGAATTTGAAACATTGAGATTTTTGAAAGTGAAAGAATTTCACATTTTTGATTATTTGAAATTTTGTGAAATTTTACTTCTTTTGTTCATCGGTCTCTAGTTTCTTCAATTTTCTTCTAGATGAATGAGAAAATGAAAATCCGAGTGAAAATCCATAATGCACAATCCATTGCCTCACTGTGCCTATAGTTCCGCTTTTAATTTGACCAAGAAATGTCTTAAACCAGGATGTGTAGTTTTTTTGGCCTTGAGGCCATTTTCATGAAGTGAAAAGCTATTCGGCGAGATTTACGATAGGAACAATGGCGATAACAAAATTATTAGTGATTTTTACGTCATTTTTCAGTCGTAACTTCTTCGTGAGCGTTCCGCAATAATCTCGAATTGCGCGTTTTATTACGGCCGCAATAAACGTAATCCGCCATTTGCCGATCTCGCAATCGACGCGTTAATTTAATGAACGCTAGATGGCGCGATTGAAAACGAAACGACGCAAGATTTGGTTCCAGTTTCTTAATTATTTTATGTAAATCAAGATTAGCCTCACTTGATTGAATTACGTAAAGAGATAAGACGTTATGGGGTGGGGGTGTGTTACATTTACAACTTTGCACCATTGCGGTGAATTTTAAACAGCGCGTTGTTTGTTAAATAGGATAACGTATTTGCATATAAAAGGATAAAGGAATTCGTTCTGTGATTCAAATATTTTCCTTTTAGTTTCATATAAATTTAAATCAGGTACATCGAGTGTATACATAAAACGCGTACCCTTTTTTTTTGCGCGCGCAGGGGGCGCCTAAAAAACCGCCGTAAATAATTAATCGCGCACTTTTAAATTAATGACACAAAATAATTACTCTATATAATTTATTTAACATTACGGAAATTAAAATCGACGCAGCAATAATTTATATTGTTTTCTTCTAATCTCCTTCCCCGACGATAAAATAATAGTAATTTGTACTGACAAGTCATGAATATTCTCCGATATTACGTAATAACTACCCCCCTTTTTTACGATCTTATCGTCTACTCTCATTTGCTTTTAAATTAATTATGAGCGATTAGTTGTTTCTTGTTTATTTATGTGTACGGCGAACAGGTGGAAATCGACGGTTGAAATTTGATTTAATTATTTGATACTGTCAGCCCCTTTCCTATGGTGTTCTCTTTCGGGTATCGCAAGGGATGAAGGGAAACGTAAACTTGGTTCGAACATTCGAAGATTTGTATAGCAGAAAGTAGCACAAAATAGACTGAGCACAAGAACTAAAACTTTCACAATTTTCACAATCAAAAATAGCAATAGCACAATAGCACAAAATAAGTATACATGATAGCACAAAGTAGCACAAAACGGTTATTGCCAACGATACAATGCAGCAAAGAAATTGCTGCTCTGAATACAATTTATATCTTCACCAACGCCAATTGGCGAGTTCGACATAAATTATACAACAAACTTATGCTGGAATCGAAAAGTGAGTGCGATTTGTGCCGAACTCAGCTTCGGTTCGCTCGGCATTAACTACTATAGCATTGTTTAAGAATTCGAAGGAACTTCAAGGTTTCAAAAAGAGTACAAGAACATTTCGAGAAAATGTCGAGAAGAATTCGAAAAAATTTCGAGATTTTAAACAGAATTCAAAAAATTCCAAGATTCCAAAAAGTTTCGAAAAGATTTCTAAAATTTCATGGGGATTTTAAGATTCTTTAAGATATCGAAACCGATTTAAGGAAAAATTCGAAATTTCAGTATTTCAAGAAGAGATTCTAAAAGATTTCGAGGCATTTCCAGATTTCGAAAAGATCTCAAAAAGGTAAAACATACATCTACAGTAGTTCAAAGAAATTTCAAGAAGATTTCAAGAAATTTTCAAGGATTCGAAAAAATTTCAAACTCACAAAAAGAATTCAAGAGGATTCCAAGAGAATAAGAGAATTAAAAAAAAATTTCAAGAAATTTATAATTTAAAAAAGATTGTAAAGTTACAACCTTATAATCTTTTTTAAATTATAAATTTCTTGAAATTTTTTAAAAATTCTCTGCTTGTAAGGAGATCCAAAATTTTATTATTATTATTTAAAAACTTTCATGAATTTCAAGACGATTGCAAGTAAATTTCGAGATATGAGTATTTCATTTCAAGAAAATTTTAAAATTTCAAAAAGATTTCTAGGGATTTTTAAGAACATTTCGAGAATAGATTACAAAAATATTTCAAGAGTATTTTAAGAAGAATCCAAGAGTGCATGCAAATTTCGAGATTCGAAAAAAGTTAGATATTTCAAAAATCAAGAAAATTTAAAGAAAAATTCAAGTTCAAGGAAATTTCAAGATTTTCAGGCGATTTCAAGAAAACCTCGATTCAAAATTTCAAGATTTCTAGAGATGTTCAAGAATTTGAAAAAATTTCAAGAATATTTCAACGAGATTTGAAGATGTAATAAAAAATTCAAGGGAATGTCGAAGGGATTTCAAGAAAATTTCAGAAATAATTAAATCAGATTTCAAGAAGATATCACAAATGTGTCAGGGTGATTATTATGAGGTTTCAAGAGGATTTTAAGATTTCAAGGAAATTTCAGGAAAATTTCAGAAAGATTTGAGACAGATTTCACGAGGGTTTCAAGAAGATTTAAAGATTTCATGAAAAATTCAGAGAATTTCAAAATGGGCTCGGGATTTTAGAAATTTTTGAACGAGATTTCAAGAAGATGTCATCAATATTTTAAACGGATAACAAGGATTTCGCGATTTCGAAATTTTAGGATTTCAAGAAGATTTCGAAATTTCTAGCATTTTAGAAAAATGTGTGGACGATTTGAAGAAAATTTCGATGATTCTTCAATTCAAGAGAATTTCAAGAATATCTTAACCGCGAAGCAGCCTGAAGAACGTTAAAGAACTTTGGGTGTCTTCAACTATGAATCTTGTTTCTGATTTAATTTAAGTAACTTTTTGATTCTTGTTCTCGTGTATATTCAATACTCTTACGCCATGTAGGTATTTCCTTAGTAATCCACTAGTTTAAAGATGTAAATTATTCTTGTAGTAGAGTTGTTTGTTTTGCCGTTAGAGGCTATCCGAGTGTTACAAGTTTTCTTTATCTCAATTCATTCTCTTGTCGCAAGAGTTCGCGCTTTGTATCTTTCTGCACATAACCCAATCTTTGTTTTTTTTTCTGCTTACACATTTCGTTCCTTTTCAGTGAAGATTCTGCCGTCGCATTTGTTACATGCAAATTTTTTTCTTGTAAGGAATTGTTGTTTATATATCTTTGCAGCGGTTTCTCATTCTTTTTACTTGAACCCGCCATTTTATTAGGATTCACATTAGCGATCGTCACGCGATGGATGTTTCTGCATTACCGGCTTGAAAAATTCTACCTACTTTAACCTGGTGACTTACTTACATGGAATTTGTTCCTGAATTGTAACTGCAACTATAACAAACCCTTGGAGATTAACGATCTTAATTGCTCCGATATATCCGATTATCGTTACACTAGCTCTGTTATTTGAGATATTAGCTACCGTTGCTTTGTAAATTAGGTCACGTCGAGGGTCACGTTTATGCTTTTGTATACCGACGTTAGAATTTCTTTCGCAATATTTTATGTACGGCATTATTCACTACCCCTCTTATTTGTTTCTTTGTGTTGTTGTCCGACGCCTCTTTGATATAACGTTTGATTACCTACTGGTTTTCGATACAATCGAATTGTAATTACTACATTTGTTTGACATTGATTTAGCGACAAAGTGGCGCCGATACTGTTTTTGAAAGTAACACGTGCATAACTAGTGGTGCCAAGTTAAACTTTAGAGGGGGGGGGGGTAAACACATGTTCTACCTTTCATGGTATTCTAATGAAAGGTCTCATCGAAATAAATTGGCTTGTACAAACTATAACTTTCCCGCGCCGCTCTTTTTCGAGATCAGTGAGCGACGGGGCCTGAGGGGGGAGGCAGATAAAAATTAATTTTATCTTTATTGGAATTAAAGGTCTCAACGAAAGGAACCGTTTTTACCAACTACTGCCCTTATTATTGTCCTCTTATCTAAGTACGGGGGTGGAGGGGGGGGGGAACTAGTTTTAACCTTCATGGTACTCTAATGAAAGGTCTCAACGAAAGGAATTAATTTCTACCTTCCTCCTCGACCTCTTATCGTGATCGGGTATATTCCCTTGTACCTCAAGAATGGATTGTCGGAAGAGGGTACTCACAAAGGGCGATTGAGACGTCTGCAAGGAATTTCGGTTAAAAAAAATGCGCTTTATCTGCCCAGCACCTCGAATAGAAGTAAAACTAATACCGATTCAAACAATTTGTTTTACAAGCTATGCTGATCTGGTGGGATAGAATGAATCCCTTAAGGTATATTGTGAAAATGAGTTGTATCGGATTTTTCTTTCTATAAAGTATGATATGCTGATTCGAGACCTCTCTAGAAGGTTTCTGTTTGCTATATAATCAAACTGAATTGTGGTTAGTCTTCGTCTTAAAATCGATGCCGAAGTGATAAATAGTGAAATTCGCGTTCGTGTGATGAATAATAACTAATTGTTAAACATTAATCTATTTAAAGACCGTTTTAGAGTAAGTTTCCGTGAACGTAAATATTTAGGCAACTCATTTAACCTACACTGTCTCTCGCAGCGTCGCGGAGATTGAACCACGAATTTGAACGACCAGACGTGTACCTGTAGGTGTTTAATCTGGATATGTACCGGATGTCCGATTTTGACAAACTCGATGTACAGGGTGGCCAATTAAGAATGCGAGGTACTGGATCTGAGAATCTATCCATCGTAGAGGCTTGCGGTAAAAAAATTTATTACTAAAACGGCCACGAGCAAAACCTGGAAAATATTTTTAAGTTTCTGAAATGACCGCTAGGGGGCGTAACTGAAATCTGGAATCTAAAAAAGTGATTTTTCTGTGAATTCCGCTATATTAATCTAACAAAAAAATGTCCGGTCTTTGAAGTTGACGATAATCTAAACAATTTTTGTTTGACAATTTTTCCTGTATCTCTAAAAATGAAGTGGTGGGGGGTATTCAAAGGTTTCCGTACAGAACACCCTATATCTTCGAAACGGCTGAGCCGATTTAAACAAACTTGGGTTAGTTCAAAAGAGCTATTCTTCAGCTACAAATATTTTACTATTTGAAGTTTTGTTAGTTTCACATATTACTGCTTGAGGGCTTTTTTCGACATTCCGACAGAAATGGTTAATTTTCTAGAAAAAAATTAAATGCATTGGTTTTTTTCATGAACGGTAGCTAAATGAAAAAGAAATCGAACCAATGCATTTAATTTTTTTGAGAAAATTAACCATTTCTGTCGGAATGTCGAAAAAAGCCCTCAAGCGGTGATATGTGAAACTAAACAAAACTTCAAATAGTATAATATTTGTAGCTGAAGAATGGCTCTTTTGAACTAACCCGAGTTTGTTTAAATCGGCTCAGTTGTTTCGAAGATACAGGGTGATACGTAAACCTTTGAATACCCTCCACCACTTCATTTTTAGAGATACAGGAAAAATTGTCAAACAAAAAAGGTTCAGATTATCGTCGTCTTCAAAGACCGAACATTTTTTTGTTAGGTTAATATAGCGGAATTCACAGAAAAATCACTTTTTTAGATTCCAGATTTCAGTTACGCCCCCTAGCGGCCATTGCAAAAACTTAAAAATATTTTCCAGGTTTTTCTCGTGGCCGTTTTAGTAATAAATTTTTTTCCCGCAAATCTCTACGATGGACAGGTTCCCAGATACAGTACCTCGCATTCTTATTTGGCCACCCTGTACATTCCCTGTACGTCCACTGTATGTTTATATGTAGTTTGTATAAACAAGGGAAAAACTCCATTAATTAAATCGAATGTAGCGGGCAAAATCGGGTACATCGCAATATGTATATGCGGTCACGTGACAGGGTTGAATATACTCAAAATAATTTTCTAAAAGTAGTCGAAGGGGGGTGGGGGCGAATTGTGCAGTCACTTAAAATGGACATAAATATTTTCCGTTCAAAATTTAATCAGCGGGTACGCACGCGTTATCGCGCTCCATTTACCTCTTTTTCCCTTTTGTAAAATGCTACAATGCGTGCCGTTACAAAAGATCCGCATAACCCTCGTCACGCGCCGGCTCGAATTCATTTTTGGGTTTTGATTTGCAATTTTTGTAAAGGACTTTCGCTTTCCGCATGTGTATGCAACGCGGAGGGTTAATTAAAAATGTGTTTTTTTTTAAATCCGAGCTATATGTATTTGACACTTTAATTTACATTTTGTTCCTCTCCGTAAGACTAAGAAATTCGCTTCGAGGGGAGGGGGGTGATTTCTCATTTAAGACCGCAGTAAATGGATCTTCCGAGGGAGTGCACCTCAAAAGAGTTTTTTTGTTCGAACCTAACCGACATCAGCCGTTAAATTTATTCATTAGCAAACATCGGCATTCTCGACGCCTCTTTGTCACGTAATTGATTTACTTACAGAGCTCTTCTTCTCCTCCACTTCTTTTTTATTAAATATCTGCGCGCTTATGAAACGGAAATTTGTTAAATAAATAAACCGGAATAAATGAGCGGGGGGACGCACAATGGCGAAGGAGGATAATTTCAAGAGCGAAAACAAAAAAAAACAACGTTGATTTTGTAAAGTTTTCACGCGCAAAAAACCGGAACTTCGGCGTGTAGCGGTTATGAAAAATTCCCCTCATTTATCCTCCACTTTTTGCCGTTCGAAGTTTCGTCGTCGTCGTCGTCGTCGAGGAATCGTCCCGAATAATGGATTGCGCATTCGTCTCCGGTTAACAATTTGTAAATTCGCGAGCCGTTTTTTATTTAGGCCGAATCGATCGCGCGCGCGGTGTCCTCTTCATTAATTTAACCCTCACTTGTAAGGGTAAGAGGTTTAAAATGAAGATAAGGGTTATGTTACGCACTTAATAAGTTTAACGATCGTCATTCTTTATCAGCGCGCCCGCGCCCGGCCTAATTTTTATTAGAGGAATCTCCGTTTCTGGCCGTAATCAATATGGACGAAATTTTGCAAAACGCCGCCGTTAAATTAATTTTATTACGTCGTATTTGGTGTAATAAAATTCGTAACCCTTCACGGTTATGAGTGTTGCGCGCCCCCCAAATGTCATTATCGAACTTCNGAGTCAAATCTTCAATCGCGAATTGCGGGCGAACGGGACGCCGGAAGGGGGTACCGTCAAAGGAAATGTGGTAGCCCCCGACACGATCTTCCTGATGGTGGAGTCAAATCTTCAAACGCGAATTGCGGGTGAACCGAACGTCGGAAGTGGGTACCGTCAAAGGGAATGTGGTAGCCCCGACACGATCTTCCTGATGGTGGAGTCAAATCTTTAAAAGCGAATTGCGGGTGCACGAGGAAAGTGGGAAGCGGTTAGTGAATGTAGTAGCCTTCGACAAGATCTGTTATTGATTGTTGAATCGAAAGTGGCTAATAGAATACTGATCTGCCACACAAAAATGCGCTGAAGTCCCTTCGATCTCAAACGAGGACTTTGATAATTTTAATCTCACTTTGGCTGGCTGGCTGGCTGGCTGGCTGGTCGGCTGGCTGGCTGGCTGGCAGTAAATGCGCGCCCGTAGAAAAACGCTTGTAAAAAGACAAGGAGTGTACACGTAACTATCGGGGCCGTGTAATTAAGAACGTTAGGGATGGGGCTACAAGATTTGGAGTCGACGACATCTGGACGCCATCCCCGAGCGTATTATACTAACCTGGAGATTTTTTAGTTTTTATCTATCTTCTTCTACAGTTTTTCTCCGATTGTTTTCAAATTGGTGTCGTCGGGAAGATCTTGTCAACGCGCACAACTCCTGCGGAATTTTGTTTTTGTTTCCTAGGGGCGAAATAAACCACCTTTTGCGCGGCGCGCTTCGAGGGGTAGTCGACTTTGGGCGCCCAAAAGTTTCTTACAGCGCGAATCGCGGTCTCTCTTTCTCCTGTCACTAATAGAAGGTCGAGCTATGTGAAGTACCCAAAAGTTGAATACGATTTTATGCCGGGATTTTAGCGAAATCTACCAAAATGTGAATTACGAGTGAACGGGACGTCGGAACTGTGTATCGACAAAGGGAATGTGGTAACCCCCGACGAGATCTTACTGATGGTGGAGTCGAAACTTCAAATCCGAATTGTTGCGGGTGATCAGAAGTGGGTGTCCACAAAGGGAATATGGTAACCCCCAAAGGATTTTAATGATGGTGGAGTCAAAACTTCAAACGCGAATTGCGAGTGCACGGTAAGTGAGAAAATGGTACCGACAAAGTGAACGTGGTGGCTTTCGGCAAGATCTTATTGATGGTGGAGTCAATATTGGCTAATAAAACACTGATCTGCCACACAAAAATGCGCTGAAGTCCCTTCGATCTCACACGAGGACTTTGATCATTTTTTAAATGCAATTGCTAGTTCCAACAAAAAAAGATTTATCAAACTTCGAAAGCTAAAATTATACACAAAATTAGCAAAATAATAATAATAATAATATATTTATCCAATTATAAGACATTTACAAAAATGTATATGGACATGTCACAAATGTACAAGTATTCACAAACAATACAACGTACACGAAAAACTATTAAAACTGATTATAGAAGAATGCGTTTAAAAAAATCCAAAAATTTTTAGCAAGGGCACGTATTAAAACAAAAAAAATGGAGAAAAAATGAAATCCAAGATGAAAAATTAAGAAAAAGTAACATTATTGAACAGTATTGAAATTAGAAGAAAATGAAAAAATGCAAAAACGACGGCAATTTGAAAACAATCGAACCAAAACTGTAGAAGAAGATAGGAGAAACCTGAGAAATCACCACGTTAATATATCATGCTCGGGGATGGCGCCCAGATGTCACCTTTTTAGAAGTAAATTTGCAAAAATGTGCTAACAATTTCAAAGGAGAATCACTTATCATATAAGCTGTACTCAAATATTAATATATAAATATAAATGATGAAATGAAATGAAATATTTAAATGCATAAAAAAAGGAACGTTCAGACGAATTCAAAAAATTCACGCAAAAATTTAAAGTAAAGATTTGGAGATTTATTACAAGTCTGGTTATAAAATTAAAAGAAATTTGTGCTCTTGAAAAAATTGCAGGCAGTGGGATAAAAATTCAACATATGTTACCAATTTAAAAAATTAGTCATATTTATAAAAATTTGTTTAATAAAATTCGAAGTTCAAATTCAGAAAAACTTAAAAATTTGAGAAAAATCATTCACACCATTGGGAAGGGAATGGGAAAGTTTTGAAACATCGAAAAAAGCTAGTGTGGATCTAAACAATAAAACCAAAAATTAAGTGTACCCAAATTATGAAAATGAGGAAAAGAAAAGCTCACGAAATTGAAAGTTAAAATTGAAATTAAAATTAAAATTGAAATTGAAAACAAAATAAAAATAAAAATTTAGAAGTTCATTGAAGTTTTCGATAATTGAAAAATATTAGTTTTGAAAAGGGTTGGAAGAATGCAATAAAAAATAGTCGAAAAATTAAAGAAATTGTAAATTATATGCCCATACAAAGTGTAGAATTAACAATTTTTAAAAAATTTATAAAATTCAGAAAAAATTTAAAACCACACACAAAATTAGGAAGAAAATGGAATAAAAATTAAAAAAAATCATGTGTCATATACAGGGTGATGACTTGCGTCGCGCATCATAGGGATTTCAATGTAAAATTCATAACATGCCATTATTGGCTCCCCAAATTATTTTAGAGCAAAAATGTATTAAGGTTTTTTATAGACAAAAATTGTTTACGTTAATCAACCGCGTTAGTTTCCGATTTTTTACATAATGAAGACAGAAAATTGGAAAAATAAAACCTGCATCTTTTTCAATAATCTGTGATGCCATGGAATTTTATAATACAAAAACTACAATATCCGTCATGCCATGGAATGTCTGCTATAAAACAAATCAAATTCTATCAAAAAGTATTATATTTAGAACAGCGAATTCAACATAAAGAAAGACCAAATTACTAAAAACGGTTTGCTAATACAACAATTGACAGTAAATGTTCGAATAAGTCACCATTAACTGCAAGACAGTAACCAAGTCGATCATAAAATCCAGCTGCTAATTGACAACTTGACATCTTTTTGTTTTAGAAAATTTCATGGCATCGCAGATTATTCAAAAAGATGCGGGTTTTATTTTCTCAATTTTCCGTCTTTACTATGTAAAAAATTGAAAACTAATACGGTTTATTGACGTAAAAAATTTTTGTCTACAAAAAACCTTCATACATTTTTGCTCTAAAATAATTTGGGGAGCCAATAATCGCATGTTATGAATTTTACATTGAAATTCCTATGATGCGTGACGCAAGTCACCACCCTGTATATCTTCAAAATTGAAAAAGAAGTGACCATAATTCAAACAAGGTTGGTAGAAAAATTCAAATGCAGAACACAGGAAGAATTATTAAAATTCCGTACAGTTTTTTAAACGGTCGTAAAAATTCGGATAAGTGAGATGAAAAATCCGTTTAAATTAAAATTTTCCAACTGTTGTAAATTTTCTTAAATTTTTCCGATATCTAAACTAAAAACATTCCAAATTCAAAAAAATTGAGGAAAAGTAATCACTGAAAGTCACAAAAAATTCTAGAAATCAAATTATAAAAAATTCAGAAAAGTTTAAAATAAAATAGGAATGTAAAATTCCAAAAAATCAGATAGTAATTTTAAAAAATTCTTTGTTCTTTTTTTGATTCGAGCAGGAGTTTCTATAGAAATAGTTTAAGATTTGGTTAAAATTTCAGAAAAATGAGTAAAGTAGAAAACAAACATTTCGAAAGTTCAGAAAAATTGAAAACCTTTAGACTTCAAAAATTACATACATTTTCCAAAGAAATTCAAAAGACTATAAAATTTGATTCACTCAAAAGCTTGAATTTAGAAAGTTGTGGAAAAAGCCTAAAAAAATTAAAAAACATGCATAAATTGAGGAAATTATACAAATTTTCAAAAAACGGGAACAGGACAGAAAATATTTCAAAAAGAATACACAAATCTTGTTCACAGTTTTCATGAATTTTTTAGTTTCTTTTTTGAATATTCCGAATTCCGATATTAAAGTTTTTTTAATTAAGTATGTAATTTCAAAAGTCGAAAAATTACGAAAGGTAACATTCGGATAATTTTAATAATTAAGCAAAATCAGTTGAGTATGTTATGAAATACTCGCAAAATTAAATTGAATCAAAATTTTAGAAATCCATACATTAAAAAAAATTTGAAAAATTCAAAAAACTGTATCTTGTAAGTATACACAAAAAATTAAAAATTAATCTGAGTTGAGATTTATTTTTGCCTTCAGTTCCAATTCAGACAGTTTTTAATTATTTATAAAAATTAAAAATAGTTCAGAAATTTTGAAAAAGAATTAACAACTATGGAAAATTCAACAAATTTGAGCAGGTGCACATACTTAAATCTTGAAATCAAAACAAAAATTCAAATTCAGAGAAATTGAGAATATAATAACGCATAAAAAAACAATTTGAAATTAAAATTCTGAAAAATTTGAAAGGGCATTGAAATTCAGAAAACTCCTAAAAATCAAAAATTGTACAAATGAGATGACTAAAAACATAAAAACAAGTCTAAAGGTCTTTCCAAGCGGCAGCTTGTAAATTTATCGGAAAATTCACACGTTCGGATGGTATAGAAAAATTTAAAGAAACTAGTAAAAATTATCAAAAATTAAAAATTTCAAAAATGTAAAAAATTCGAGCGATTTTGAAAAATTTGAAAATTTACTAAAAATGTCTAAATTGAAAATCTATAAAAGATTTCAGTTAGTGTAAACATTTTGGGGGAGAAACCATTGTAATAGAAAATAGAAAAATCTAAAAAAAGGAAACTAGAAAATTATCCATAATAATTTTGAAAAATTTATTTTTTTAATTGGAAACAACAAATCGCAATTTAAAAAATCCGAATTTTAAGATATTACATTTTTTCTAAACTTTTTGAATTTGTCTAACTCAAAAAATAAATGAATTAAAAAAATTTAAAAAACGGCATTGCAAAGGCATAGAAATTGCCTAAAATTAAAAAAGTTTTCCGAGCGGAAGTCACTTGAAATTCAGGAAATTGAAAATGAAGATTAAAAATTCACGGCAAGGCAATAAAGGTGGATGAAAAATCTGATAATTTCGAAAAATAAGTCAAATTCAAGAATTTACAAAAACTATCAGGCTAACATTTGAGAAATGTTTTAAAAAAATCAGAAAAATATTGAAAATGGGAATCTGTGAGAATTGTTAATTTATTTAAATTCAAATTTAATAAAATTAAGGAAAAATAAAAACTCACGTAAGATTTGGAAATTAAGTCTAAAATATTTCATAAATTTAGAAAAATTTTTGATGGATTTGGAAAGGCATCGAAATTCAGAAAAGAGTAAAAAAATTGGCACCATTCTACAATTAGGTACACACATATTCATTAAAATCGTAACAAAAATCAAAAATTTGCAAATTTCGTTTTCATTTAAATTAAATAAAATATTAAAGACTCTGAAAAGCATCAAAGGAATTCAACGCAGTGAGATGAAAAAATCAATTTTACAACTATTCTAAATTTTCTTCAATTTGTCCATTCTGAAAATTCAGAAAAATTAAAAAAATTTAAGAAAGTGCATAAAAGTGCAAAACTGGGCAAAGAACTATTAAATTAAGTGTACAATATTTGTAATTCAAAAAATTGAGGAAAAGTAAAAACCAATAACTCGGGTAAAAATTCCTAAAAAGTGAAATAAAATACAAAAAATTATAATTGATAAATTATAATACGCACATTCAAAAAATCGAAAAGAATGTGGAGAATCCAAAGCGGAAGAAAAAAAATTCCAAAAATAAAGTAGAATTGGAAATTATAGTTCTAAAAGATTTCAAAAATTCAGAAAAATTTGAAGGGAGAAAATTATCCATAATAATTTTGAAAAATGTATTTATTTTTTTTTAATTGGACAAAATATGAGCAAGAACTTACAAATCGCAATTTAAAAAATCCGAATTTTAAGATATTTCATTTTTTTAAACTTTTTGAATTTGTCTCAAAAAACAAATGAACTTTTAAAAACGGCATAGAAATTGCTTAAAATTATAACATCAAAAAATGCAAAAAATCAGACGGTTCAAATAATTCCAAAAGATAAAAGAAAATTTTTCCGAGCGGAAGCCACTTGTAATTAGAGAAATTCAAAAAGAATTCACGGCAAAATGAAAAATCTGATACATTCGAAAAATAAGTCAAATTTAAGAATTTACAAAAACTATGTCTAAAATTTGGGAAATTTTTTTTAAAAATCAGAAAAGTATGGAAAATGGAAATCTATAAGAATTGTTAATGTATTTAAATTCAAATGCAATAAAATTAAGGAAAAATAAAAACACACGTAAGATTTGGAAATTAAAAGTCTAAAATCATATTCATTAAAATCAAAACAAAAATTAAAGAATTAAAAACGCAGTTTGAAAATTTCGTTTTTTTAAATTAAATAAAATATTTGATTCTGAAAAGCATATAGGAATAAAAAATTCAACGCGGTGAGATGAAAAATCAATTTTACAAGTATTCTAAATTTTCTTCAATTTTTCCATTCTGAAAATTCCACATTTTTGTTTAGTTTATCATACACAAATATGGAAGAGAAGTGAACATTCAGAATTCAAAAAATTTATGAAAGTGCATAAAAGTGCAAAACTGGGTAAAGAACTATTAAATTAAGTGTACACAATATTTCCAATTCAAAAAATTGAGGAAAAGTAAACACTAAAAACTCTGGTAAAAATTCCGAAGTGAAATAAAATACAAAAAATTATCATTGATCAATTATAATATGCACATACAAAAAATCGAAAAGAATGTGGAGAATCCAAAACAGAAGAAGAAAAATTCAAAAAAAAAACGTAGAATTGGAAATTATAGTTCTGAAAGATTTCAAAAATTCAGAAAAATTTGAAGGGAGAAAATTATCCATAATAATTTTGAAAAATGTATTTATGTATTTTTTTAATTGGAAATTCATATAAACAAAATATGAGCAAGAACTTACAAATCGCAATTTAAAAAATCCGAATTTTAAGATTTCACATTTTTTAAATTTTCTGAATTTGTCTCAAAAAATAAATGAATTATAAAACCTTTTAAAAGCGGCATAGAAATTGCTCAAAATTAAAACTTAAAAAAATGCAAAAAGTCAGATGGTTCAAATAAGATTTTAAAAAAATTTCCGAGCGGAAGCCACTTGTAATTAAAGAAATTCAAAAAGAATTCACGGAAAGGTGATAAAGGCACATGAAAAAATCTGATACATTCGAAAAATAAGTCAAATTTAAGAATTTACAAAAACCATCAGTCTAAAATTTGACAAATTTAAACAAAAAATCAGAAAAATATGGAAAATGGAAATCTATAAGAATTGTTAATTTATTTAAATTCAAATGCAATAAAATTAAGGAAAAATAAAAACACACGTAAGATTTGGAAATTAAAAGTCTAAAATCATATTCATTAAAATCAGAACAAAAATTCAAAAATTAAAAACGCAAAATTTGAAAATTTCGTTTTTTTTTAAATTAAATAAAATATTGTGTCTGAAAAGCATATGGGAACAAAAAATTCAACGCGGTCAATTTTTCCATTCTGAAAATTCAACATTTTTGTTTAATTTATCATACAAAAATATGGAAGAGTGAAAACTCAGAAAAATTCAAAAAAATTAATGAAAGTGCATAAAAGTGCAAAACTGGACAAGGAACTATTAAATTAAGTGTACACAATATTTCCAATTAAAAAAATTGAGGAAAAGTAAAAACTAAAACCTCGAGTAAAAATTCCTAAGGAGTGAAATGAAATACAAACAATTATCATTGATAAATTATAATATGCACATTCAAAAAATCGAAAAGAATGTGTAGAATCCAAAACAGAAGCAAAATTTGAAAAAAAAATCGTAGAATTGAAAATAGTTCTGAAAGATTGCAAAAATTCTGAAAAATTTGAAGGGAGAAAATTATCCATAATAATTTTGAAAAATGTATTTATGTATTTTTTAAATTGGAAATTCATATAAACAAAATATGAGCAAGAACTTACAAATTGCAATTTAAAAAATCCGAATTTTAAGATTTTACATTTTTTAAACTTTTTGAATTTGTCTCAAAAAACAAATGAATTATAAAACCTTCTAAAAGCGGCATAGAAATTGCTTAAAATTAAAACTTCAAAAAATGCAAAAAATCAGATGGTTCAAATAATTCCAAAAGATTTTAAAAAAATTTCCGAGTGGAAGCCAATTGTAATTAAAGAAATTCAAAAAGAATTCACGGCAAGGTGATAAAGGCACATGAAAAAATCTGATACATTCGAAAAATAAGTCAAATTCAAGAATTTACAAAAACCATCAGTCTGAAATTTGACAAATTTAAAAAAAAAATCAGAAAAATATGGAAAATGGAAATCTATAAGAATTGGTAATTTATTTAAATTCAAATGCAATAAAATTAAGGAAAAATAAAAACACACGTAAGATCTGGAAATTAAAAGTCTAAAATCATATTCATTAAAATCAGAACAAAAATTCAAAAATTAAAATCGAAAAATTTGAAAATTTCGTTTTTTTTTAAATTGAATAAAATTTTGATTCTGAAAAGTATATAGGAATAAAAAATTCAACGCCGTGAGATGAATCTTTTTAGTGACCACTCCGTCATCGCCACTATCGAGGAGCCTGTTGGCTTTAAATAAGATGTGCCGTGGGAGAGGCTCTTTGAATGAATTAATTAGTCATATTAGATCGTAATTACTATGTAATTTTAGTTTTAAGTACAGCATCCCAGTGCCATGTAATTGAAATACTTCTGTATGGTACTGTCTAAACAAATAAATAAATTAAAAAAATCAATTTTACAACTATTCTAAATTTTCTTCAATTTTTCCATTCTGACATATTTTATAATTTATATAGGTACAATATGTAAGAAAAATGAAAATTCAAAACAATTTTAAAAATTTTAAGAAAGTGCATAAAAGTGCAAAACTGGGCAAAGAACTATTAAATTAAGTGTAGATATTTCCAATTCAAAAAATTGAGTAAAACTAATAACTAAAACTTCGAGTAAAAATTCCTAAAAAGTTAAATAAAATACAACAAATTATAATTGATAAATTTGAGAAATTTTTTTAAAAAATCAGAAAAATATGGAAAATGGAAATCTATAAGAATTGTTAATTTATTTAAACTCAAATGCAATAAAATTCAGGGAAAATAAAAACACAGGTAAGATTTGGAAATTAAAAGTCTAAAATCATATTCATTAAAATCAGAACAAAAATTCAAAAATTAAAAATGCAAAATTTGCAAATTTCGTTTTTTTTTAAATTAAATAAAATATTAGACTCTTCTAAATTTTCTTAAATTTTTCCATTCTGGCAATATTTTTTTATATTTATACACAAATATGGAAGAGAAATGAAAATTCAGGAAAAATCAAAAAATTTAAGAATGCGAAACTGAGCAAAGAACTATTAAATTAAGTGTACACAATATTTCCAATTTAAAAAATTGAGGAAAAGTAAAAACTAAAAAATTCAGAAAGATTGAGGAAAATGAAAAATCGTAGAATTGAAAATTCTGAAAAATTTCAAAAATTCAGAAAAGTTTTATGGGAGTTGAGAAGGTATGGAAGTTCACGAAGATTTGATGGGCAGAGATTTAAAAAAAAATTAAAAAACAAAAATTCTGGAAAAAATAAAAATCAAAAAATAGGGAACTTAAAAATCAAAAAACTTACTTTGTTTAAGTGGAAACTTATTCAATTCTATTATTTGTACTACGCGTAAGTTTTCGCTCTTTCGGTCTTTCTTGGGTGCCAATAGAACCAATAAATTCGATAATAACATAACGCAACGCAAACGTCCGTTTTGTTTTTCGATTTCTCCCGCCATCTTCGAGTCGAGTGTATTTGCAATTTAAATGCGGCGATATCGACTGAGAGAGAGTAAATCACCGGCTCGCCCATCATGTCGCCATTTCAACGATGTATTTATTCCACCATAATTTATATGGGGTTGTATAAGTAAATCGTCCCTAATCGCTTCGCTGATATAATACACGAAATCAAATCCGTTAACCAAATTTTCGCCGGACCAACCCCTATTTTCTTTATCGGCTCGCTTGTTTCTCGTGTAAGCAATCCCTTTTTAATTTCATTATCGATCATTGCGTTTGTCTTTCTTTAACGGATCTCCTCTTTCGACGGTCCGTGATTTCCCAGACGGTGTTGCGTTCATTATTGATAAGAGAGAGCGGGCGCATCTACATGTAATTAACGTTAACTTTTCCCCGTGAGTAATTTATTTACCGCTGAAATAGTTCTGTCAACTCCAGCGGTCGGATTCAGGATTCTCTAATAAATAATACATAAACTAAGTAAGTTTGCAGACATTTAATTCAAATGAACCGTGCGGCTATTTGATGTCAAACGCAGTGACCAAACACGGAACAAAGTGATATAGAAAATGCGCGCAACTTATAATTGGCTTCGGAAACATTTACTCCCTCGCGCTGTCTCTCTCCTCCTCGCCCGATTTGAATACCAAATTTAATAATTTCGAAACGCCGCCGATCGATATCTAAAAAAACAATTCCCGTTTAAAAGCCGGACAGATTTCGCGGCGAGAGAAAAAAACCGCCGCCTAAATCGCGCAGCAAAACTAGAAATCGTTACGGAGGGGTTCTCGGCGGAAGTTAAAGCGGGGTAATGGGTCGTGGATAGGTCAGGGAACCCGAAAGATTTTGCATTTTAAATCGGTTTTATCTTTTAAAAGCACGCATACGGTTCGCAAAATATCAGACGATGCAATCGCGTCGGACGTATTTCACGAAATTATTCCGACCGTAGAGATTTGTACCGTCCAACTAAACTCGGACCCATCGCCCGTACGAGTTCGTACAGTCGAGGTGATCGAGATGGGCGAAAATTACGGTAAAGGTAAATCGTCATTTAATTACGCGTTGATATTGGCTCGCCTTTGGGACAAACCAATTCAAACTAATCTAAAGTTTAACTCTCTACCTACACAGTAATACATTAATCTTACCTGTGTATTTGCAAAACGGTAACTGCTCGATTAATCCACGTAAATTTCGCGAAAAATTTAAACTGGGTTAAGGCCCATTTTACTAATGGGCTTTGGCGAACTAAAAATCTGATTGGAAATCTGATAGCGGATCAAAACCGGATTAGTCTCTGCGAGCGCGCTAACTAATTTTTCTTTGTTTGACGACTTAGCTTGACGCACTGAAAAAATTAAGCTTTCATTCCGTTGCACTTAATTAGCTCGTGTGTTTGCACAGTTTTGTTTCTACCCTTTTGGTTTTCTCGATTTTTTTTCGTTTTTTTTAATCTTCTATTTTTTATCCATTTTTACTTCTCGAATTTGTGCTTCGGTTTCTTCAATTAAAATTAAAATTCGAAATTTTGCGGAATTTTTGGAAAGTTAAGGAAGGATTTTGTGGTTTTGAAATTTTGGGAATTTGAGATTATGGGATTTCTAAAATTAAAGGAATTTCAAATTTTGGAACATTTGAAATTTTGTGGAATTGTACTCTTTAGGACTTTTTGATACGTTGGGATTTTGAATTTTGAGACGCGGGATTTTTGACGTTTTGGAAGTTTGATATTTTGGGATCTTTTAAATTTTGGGGATTTCATATACATGGTGAAAATTTAAAGCCATGGTGTTTGTATTTTGAGATTCTTGAAATTTAGGAAACTTTCAACATTTTTGAAATTTGACAATTTGGTATTTTTGGAATTTTGTGGAAATTTACATATTAGGGCCTTTGAAATGTTGAGAAGCAAAATGTCCGAGATTTTGAATTCCTGATTGAAGTCTTGGGATTTTGAAATTTTGGGAATCAGATTGTGTGATTTTTGAAATATCGGGAATTGTAAATTTTTTGATTCTGAGATTTTGACAATTTTACATTTTGGATTATTGAAATTTAGGGTATTTGATATATTGGGATGCTTTAAATATTGGGAATTTGAAATTTTGGAAATGTTTATGTAATTTTTGGGAATGAAAAAATTTGCGATTTTTAGAATATTGGAATTATTTTGGTAATTTTAGATTTTGATTTTTTGAAATTTTGAGATGTTCAGAATTTTGAAATTTTGGAAATAAATTTTTCAAAATTTTGGATTATTGAAATTTGATAATTTGAGATCTGATATTTTTTAAAATTTCATGGGGTATTTGAATCCTTTAAAGGTTGAGATTGCGGAATTATTGAATGTAATTGAAGATTCTCAAGGATTAACATTTTGGGATTTTTGACATTTTGGTATTTTGAGATAATGAGATTTTTAAAAGGGAATTTCAGATTTTGGAATATTTGAAATTTTGTGCAATTTTCCATTTTATGGTCTTATAAACTTCAAATTTTGTGAATTTGGGACTGTGGAATTTACTCTTTTTGAATCTTTGAAACTTTGGGAATTTAAAAATTTGATACACTTATTAGAATTTTGGGAATTTGAAATATTGGGATTTTTGAAAGTAGAGGAATTGCACATTTTGGAATATTTGAAATTTTGTGAAATTTTACAGTCTATGGACTTTTGTGAATTTGGGACTTTAGAATTTACTTTTTTGGAATCTTTGAAACTTTAGGAATTTAAAAATTTAATATAATAGTTTTAGAATTTGAGATTTTGGGAATGCTGTTTTTGGAATTTTCGTTTAATAAAAAAATTCGCAATTTTTGAAATTTTGGAATTCTTTTGAGAATTTTAGATTTTGGGATGTTTAACATTTTGGAAATTAATATTTTTAAGATAGTGGAATTTTTGTGGAAAATTATAATTTGCTGTGTTTGAAATGAGATTGCGGGATTTTTTGGAATTTTGAGAATTTGAAATATTGGGATTTTTGAAAGTTTGTGAAATTTTACATTCTATGGAAATTTTTGGGATCTTTTACATTTTGGGAATTTGATATACAAGGTTTTTTGTAATTTTGGGGATTTTAAATTTCCAGACTAAACATTTTGAGAATTCGGAATGACTTTTGTGAGAATTTGCAATTTGAAATTCTGACAATTTTAGATTTTGGTTAACTGAAAATTAGAGAATTTGATATATTTGGATTTTTGAAAATTTAAAGCCATGGAAGTTTTGTATTTTGAGATTCTTGAAATTTAGGAAATTTCCAACATTTTTGAAATCTGAAAATTTGAACTTTTGGTATTTTTGGAATGTTTTGGAAATTTACATATTAGGGCATTTGAAATTATGTATTAGCGGAATTTTTTATGCCCCAGATTTTGAATTTGTGATTATTGAAACTTTGGGATTTTAAACTTTTGGTGATCCATAGAGGATTTTTGAAATATGGAGAATTGTAAAAATTTGCGATTTTAAATTTTTGGATTCTGAGATTTTGACAATTTCACATTTTGGATTATTGAAAGGGTATTTGATATATTGGGATGCTTTAAATATTGAGAATTTGAAATTTGGGAAATTTTGTTTATGTAATTTTTGGCAATGAAAAAATTGGCGATGTTTAGAATACTGGAATTATTTTGGTGATTTTAGATTTTTTGAAATTTTGAAATGTTCAGAATTTTGAAATTTTTGAAATTAAATTTTTCAAAATTTAGGATTAATGAAATTTGATAATTTGAGATTTTGGTGTTTTTAAAATTACATGGAAATTTAGTTTTGGGGTATTTGGAACCTTTAAAAATTGAGATTGTGGGATTTTTGAATGTAATTGAAGATTCTCAAGGTTTAACATTTCGGGATTTTTGACATTTTAGTAATTTGAGATAATGAGATTTTTAAAAGAGAGTTTCAGATTTTGGAATATTTGAAATTTTGTGCAATTTTACATTTTATGCACTTAAACTTCAAATGTTGTGAATTTGGGACTCTCGAATTTACTCTTTTGGAATCTTTAAATTTTGGGAATTGAAAAATTTGATATACCTACCTCGATACCTACTTAATAGAATTTTTGAAATTTTGGGATTCTTTTGAGAATTTTCGATTTTGGGATGTTTAACATTTTGGAAATTAATATTTTTAAGATTTTTGTGGAAATTTATATTTTGGGGTGTTTGAAATGGGGTTGCGGGATTTTTTAATGCTCGGGGATTTAAGATTCTTGGAATTTTGAGAATTTGAAATATTGGGATGTTTGAAAGTAGAGGAATTGCACATTTTGGAATATTTGAAATTTTGTGAAATTTTACAGTCTATGGACTTTTGTGAATTTGGGACTTTAGAATTTACTTTTTTGGAATCTTTGAAACTTTAGGAATTTAAAAATTTGATGTAATAGTTTTAGAATTTGAGATTTTGGGAATGCTGTTTTTGGAATTTTCGTTTAATAAAAAAATTCGCAATTTTTGAAATTTTGGGATTCTTTTGGCAAATTTAGATTTTGGGATGTTTGACATTTTGGAAATTAAAATTTTAAGATTTACAAATTTTAAGAATATTGTAATTTTTGGTGGAAATTTAGATTTTGGGGTTTTTTAAATGAGGTTGCGTGATTTTTTAATTTTAAATTTTTTTGAGAATTTGAAACATTGAGATTTTTGAAAGTGAAAGAATTTCACATTTTTGATTATTTGAAATTTTGTGAAATTTTACTTCTTTTGTTCATCGGTCTCTAGTTTCTTCAATTTTCTTCTAGATGAATGAGAAAATGAAAATCCGAGTGAAAATCCATAATGCACAATCCATTGCCTCACTGTGCCTATAGTTCCGCTTTTAATTTGACCAAGAAATGTCTTAAACCAGGATGTGTAGTTTTTTTGGCCTTGAGGCCATTTTCATGAAGTGAAAAGCTATTCGGCGAGATTTACGATAGGAACAATGGCGATAACAAAATTATTAGTGATTTTTACGTCATTTTTCAGTCGTAACTTCTTCGTGAGCGTTCCGCAATAATCTCGAATTGCGCGTTTTATTACGGCCGCAATAAACGTAATCCGCCATTTGCCGATCTCGCAATCGACGCGTTAATTTAATGAACGCTAGATGGCGCGATTGAAAACGAAACGACGCAAGATTTGGTTCCAGTTTCTTAATTATTTTATGTAAATCAAGATTAGCCTCACTTGATTGAATTACGTAAAGAGATAAGACGTTATGGGGTGGGGGTGTGTTACATTTACAACTTTGCACCATTGCGGTGAATTTTAAACAGCGCGTTGTTTGTTAAATAGGATAACGTATTTGCATATAAAAGGATAAAGGAATTCGTTCTGTGATTCAAATATTTTCCTTTTAGTTTCATATAAATTTAAATCAGGTACATCGAGTGTATACATAAAACGCGTACCCTTTTTTTTTGCGCGCGCAGGGGGCGCCTAAAAAACCGCCGTAAATAATTAATCGCGCACTTTTAAATTAATGACACAAAATAATTACTCTATATAATTTATTTAACATTACGGAAATTAAAATCGACGCAGCAATAATTTATATTGTTTTCTTCTAATCTCCTTCCCCGACGATAAAATAATAGTAATTTGTACTGACAAGTCATGAATATTCTCCGATATTACGTAATAACTACCCCCCTTTTTTACGATCTTATCGTCTACTCTCATTTGCTTTTAAATTAATTATGAGCGATTAGTTGTTTCTTGTTTATTTATGTGTACGGCGAACAGGTGGAAATCGACGGTTGAAATTTGATTTAATTATTTGATACTGTCAGCCCCTTTCCTATGGTGTTCTCTTTCGGGTATCGCAAGGGATGAAGGGAAACGTAAACTTGGTTCGAACATTCGAAGATTTGTATAGCAGAAAGTAGCACAAAATAGACTGAGCACAAGAACTAAAACTTTCACAATTTTCACAATCAAAAATAGCAATAGCACAATAGCACAAAATAAGTATACATGATAGCACAAAGTAGCACAAAACGGTTATTGCCAACGATACAATGCAGCAAAGAAATTGCTGCTCTGAATACAATTTATATCTTCACCAACGCCAATTGGCGAGTTCGACATAAATTATACAACAAACTTATGCTGGAATCGAAAAGTGAGTGCGATTTGTGCCGAACTCAGCTTCGGTTCGCTCGGCATTAACTACTATAGCATTGTTTAAGAATTCGAAGGAACTTCAAGGTTTCAAAAAGAGTACAAGAACATTTCGAGAAAATGTCGAGAAGAATTCGAAAAAATTTCGAGATTTTAAACAGAATTCAAAAAATTCCAAGATTCCAAAAAGTTTCGAAAAGATTTCTAAAATTTCATGGGGATTTTAAGATTCTTTAAGATATCGAAACCGATTTAAGGAAAAATTCGAAATTTCAGTATTTCAAGAAGAGATTCTAAAAGATTTCGAGGCATTTCCAGATTTCGAAAAGATCTCAAAAAGGTAAAACATACATCTACAGTAGTTCAAAGAAATTTCAAGAAGATTTCAAGAAATTTTCAAGGATTCGAAAAAATTTCAAACTCACAAAAAGAATTCAAGAGGATTCCAAGAGAATAAGAGAATTAAAAAAAAATTTCAAGAAATTTATAATTTAAAAAAGATTGTAAAGTTACAACCTTATAATCTTTTTTAAATTATAAATTTCTTGAAATTTTTTAAAAATTCTCTTCTCTGCTTGTAAGGAGATCCAAAATTTTATTATTATTATTTAAAAACTTTCATGAATTTCAAGACGATTGCAAGTAAATTTCGAGATATGAGTATTTCATTTCAAGAAAATTTTAAAATTTCAAAAAGATTTCTAGGGATTTTTAAGAACATTTCGAGAATAGATTACAAAAATATTTCAAGAGTATTTTAAGAAGAATCCAAGAGTGCATGCAAATTTCGAGATTCGAAAAAAGTTAGATATTTCAAAAATCAAGAAAATTTAAAGAAAAATTCAAGTTCAAGGAAATTTCAAGATTTTCAGGCGATTTCAAGAAAACCTCGATTCAAAATTTCAAGATTTCTGAGATGTTCAAGAATTTGAAAAAATTTCAAGAATATTTCAACGAGATTTGAAGATGTAATAAAAAATTCAAGGGAATGTCGAAGGGATTTCAAGAAAATTTCAGAAATAATTAAATCAGATTTCAAGAAGATATCACAAATGTGTCAGGGTGATTATTATGAGGTTTCAAGAGGATTTTAAGATTTCAAGGAAATTTCAGGAAAATTTCAGAAAGATTTGAGACAGATTTCACGAGGGTTTCAAGAAGATTTAAAGATTTCATGAAAAATTCAGAGAATTTCAAAATGGGCTCGGGATTTTAGAAATTTTTGAACGAGATTTCAAGAAGATGTCATCAATATTTTAAACGGATAACAAGGATTTCGCGATTTCGAAATTTTAGGATTTCAAGAAGATTTCGAAATTTCTAGCATTTTAGAAAAATGTGTGGACGATTTGAAGAAAATTTCGATGATTCTTCAATTCAAGAGAATTTCAAGAATATCTTAACCGCGAAGCAGCCTGAAGAACGTTAAAGAACTTTGGGTGTCTTCAACTATGAATCTTGTTTCTGATTTAATTTAAGTAACTTTTTGATTCTTGTTCTCGTGTATATTCAATACTCTTACGCCATGTAGGTATTTCCTTAGTAATCCACTAGTTTAAAGATGTAAATTATTCTTGTAGTAGAGTTGTTTGTTTTGCCGTTAGAGGCTATCCGAGTGTTACAAGTTTTCTTTATCTCAATTCATTCTCTTGTCGCAAGAGTTCGCGCTTTGTATCTTTCTGCACATAACCCAATCTTTGTTTTTTTTTCTGCTTACACATTTCGTTCCTTTTCAGTGAAGATTCTGCCGTCGCATTTGTTACATGCAAATTTTTTTCTTGTAAGGAATTGTTGTTTATATATCTTTGCAGCGGTTTCTCATTCTTTTTACTTGAACCCGCCATTTTATTAGGATTCACATTAGCGATCGTCACGCGATGGATGTTTCTGCATTACCGGCTTGAAAAATTCTACCTACTTTAACCTGGTGACTTACTTACATGGAATTTGTTCCTGAATTGTAACTGCAACTATAACAAACCCTTGGAGATTAACGATCTTAATTGCTCCGATATATCCGATTATCGTTACACTAGCTCTGTTATTTGAGATATTAGCTACCGTTGCTTTGTAAATTAGGTCACGTCGAGGGTCACGTTTATGCTTTTGTATACCGACGTTAGAATTTCTTTCGCAATATTTTATGTACGGCATTATTCACTACCCCTCTTATTTGTTTCTTTGTGTTGTTGTCCGACGCCTCTTTGATATAACGTTTGATTACCTACTGGTTTTCGATACAATCGAATTGTAATTACTACATTTGTTTGACATTGATTTAGCGACAAAGTGGCGCCGATACTGTTTTTGAAAGTAACACGTGCATAACTAGTGGTGCCAAGTTAAACTTTAGAGGGGGGGGGGGTAAACACATGTTCTACCTTTCATGGTATTCTAATGAAAGGTCTCATCGAAATAAATTGGCTTGTACAAACTATAACTTTCCCGCGCCGCTCTTTTTCGAGATCAGTGAGCGACGGGGCCTGAGGGGGGAGGCAGATAAAAATTAATTTTATCTTTATTGGAATTAAAGGTCTCAACGAAAGGAACCGTTTTTACCAACTACTGCCCTTATTATTGTCCTCTTATCTAAGTACGGGGGTGGAGGGGGGGGGGAACTAGTTTTAACCTTCATGGTACTCTAATGAAAGGTCTCAACGAAAGGAATTAATTTCTACCTTCCTCCTCGACCTCTTATCGTGATCGGGTATATTCCCTTGTACCTCAAGAATGGATTGTCGGAAGAGGGTACTCACAAAGGGCGATTGAGACGTCTGCAAGGAATTTCGGTTAAAAAAAATGCGCTTTATCTGCCCAGCACCTCGAATAGAAGTAAAACTAATACCGATTCAAACAATTTGTTTTACAAGCTATGCTGATCTGGTGGGATAGAATGAATCCCTTAAGGTATATTGTGAAAATGAGTTGTATCGGATTTTTCTTTCTATAAAGTATGATATGCTGATTCGAGACCTCTCTAGAAGGTTTCTGTTTGCTATATAATCAAACTGAATTGTGGTTAGTCTTCGTCTTAAAATCGATGCCGAAGTGATAAATAGTGAAATTCGCGTTCGTGTGATGAATAATAACTAATTGTTAAACATTAATCTATTTAAAGACCGTTTTAGAGTAAGTTTCCGTGAACGTAAATATTTAGGCAACTCATTTAACCTACACTGTCTCTCGCAGCGTCGCGGAGATTGAACCACGAATTTGAACGACCAGACGTGTACCTGTAGGTGTTTAATCTGGATATGTACCGGATGTCCGATTTTGACAAACTCGATGTACAGGGTGGCCAATTAAGAATGCGAGGTACTGGATCTGAGAATCTATCCATCGTAGAGGCTTGCGGTAAAAAAATTTATTACTAAAACGGCCACGAGCAAAACCTGGAAAATATTTTTAAGTTTCTGAAATGACCGCTAGGGGGCGTAACTGAAATCTGGAATCTAAAAAAGTGATTTTTCTGTGAATTCCGCTATATTAATCTAACAAAAAAATGTCCGGTCTTTGAAGTTGACGATAATCTAAACAATTTTTGTTTGACAATTTTTCCTGTATCTCTAAAAATGAAGTGGTGGGGGGTATTCAAAGGTTTCCGTACAGAACACCCTATATCTTCGAAACGGCTGAGCCGATTTAAACAAACTTGGGTTAGTTCAAAAGAGCTATTCTTCAGCTACAAATATTTTACTATTTGAAGTTTTGTTAGTTTCACATATTACTGCTTGAGGGCTTTTTTCGACATTCCGACAGAAATGGTTAATTTTCTAGAAAAAAATTAAATGCATTGGTTTTTTTCATGAACGGTAGCTAAATGAAAAAGAAATCGAACCAATGCATTTAATTTTTTTGAGAAAATTAACCATTTCTGTCGGAATGTCGAAAAAAGCCCTCAAGCGGTGATATGTGAAACTAAACAAAACTTCAAATAGTATAATATTTGTAGCTGAAGAATGGCTCTTTTGAACTAACCCGAGTTTGTTTAAATCGGCTCAGTTGTTTCGAAGATACAGGGTGATACGTAAACCTTTGAATACCCTCCACCACTTCATTTTTAGAGATACAGGAAAAATTGTCAAACAAAAAAGGTTCAGATTATCGTCGTCTTCAAAGACCGAACATTTTTTTGTTAGGTTAATATAGCGGAATTCACAGAAAAATCACTTTTTTAGATTCCAGATTTCAGTTACGCCCCCTAGCGGCCATTGCAAAAACTTAAAAATATTTTCCAGGTTTTTCTCGTGGCCGTTTTAGTAATAAATTTTTTTCCCGCAAATCTCTACGATGGACAGGTTCCCAGATACAGTACCTCGCATTCTTATTTGGCCACCCTGTACATTCCCTGTACGTCCACTGTATGTTTATATGTAGTTTGTATAAACAAGGGAAAAACTCCATTAATTAAATCGAATGTAGCGGGCAAAATCGGGTACATCGCAATATGTATATGCGGTCACGTGACAGGGTTGAATATACTCAAAATAATTTTCTAAAAGTAGTCGAAGGGGGGTGGGGGCGAATTGTGCAGTCACTTAAAATGGACATAAATATTTTCCGTTCAAAATTTAATCAGCGGGTACGCACGCGTTATCGCGCTCCATTTACCTCTTTTTCCCTTTTGTAAAATGCTACAATGCGTGCCGTTACAAAAGATCCGCATAACCCTCGTCACGCGCCGGCTCGAATTCATTTTTGGGTTTTGATTTGCAATTTTTGTAAAGGACTTTCGCTTTCCGCATGTGTATGCAACGCGGAGGGTTAATTAAAAATGTGTTTTTTTTTAAATCCGAGCTATATGTATTTGACACTTTAATTTACATTTTGTTCCTCTCCGTAAGACTAAGAAATTCGCTTCGAGGGGAGGGGGGTGATTTCTCATTTAAGACCGCAGTAAATGGATCTTCCGAGGGAGTGCACCTCAAAAGAGTTTTTTTGTTCGAACCTAACCGACATCAGCCGTTAAATTTATTCATTAGCAAACATCGGCATTCTCGACGCCTCTTTGTCACGTAATTGATTTACTTACAGAGCTCTTCTTCTCCTCCACTTCTTTTTTATTAAATATCTGCGCGCTTATGAAACGGAAATTTGTTAAATAAATAAACCGGAATAAATGAGCGGGGGGACGCACAATGGCGAAGGAGGATAATTTCAAGAGCGAAAACAAAAAAAAACAACGTTGATTTTGTAAAGTTTTCACGCGCAAAAAACCGGAACTTCGGCGTGTAGCGGTTATGAAAAATTCCCCTCATTTATCCTCCACTTTTTGCCGTTCGAAGTTTCGTCGTCGTCGTCGTCGTCGAGGAATCGTCCCGAATAATGGATTGCGCATTCGTCTCCGGTTAACAATTTGTAAATTCGCGAGCCGTTTTTTATTTAGGCCGAATCGATCGCGCGCGCGGTGTCCTCTTCATTAATTTAACCCTCACTTGTAAGGGTAAGAGGTTTAAAATGAAGATAAGGGTTATGTTACGCACTTAATAAGTTTAACGATCGTCATTCTTTATCAGCGCGCCCGCGCCCGGCCTAATTTTTATTAGAGGAATCTCCGTTTCTGGCCGTAATCAATATGGACGAAATTTTGCAAAACGCCGCCGTTAAATTAATTTTATTACGTCGTATTTGGTGTAATAAAATTCGTAACCCTTCACGGTTATGAGTGTTGCGCGCCCCCCAAATGTCATTATCGAACTTCACCCCTCGCAAATGAAATTATTAGTTCGCCCAACGAAAAAACTACTGAAAACGTACGTTGGCGTATGTGCTCTTTCGATTTGATTGTGCAGTAATTAGGAAATTAAATTGCGCGAACCAATCTCTAGCGAAATTATTATAAAGTGCATATGGTAAAGGGCAATCAGCCCCAAATTAGTACGCGATGTAGGTAATTTATCAGCGTGTCGGTACAATCGGTCAAGAAATACAAGCGTTGGCCTTGCGCGTGCGCGATCAACTTTTTTTGTCAAGAATTCAAGATTTCAAGAAAATTTCATTTCAAGATTTCAAGCACAGTTCAAAATGATTTCTAGCAATTTTCAAGAATTTGAGATTTCGAAAAAGTTTTTAGAATATTCCAAGAGAAACTCAAGAAGATTTCAAGAGGATAACAAGAGAATGTTGAGATATCAGTATTTCAAGAAAATTTCAAGATTTCAAAAAGATTTTTAGCGGAGAGTTATCAAGAGGATTTTAAGATTTCAAGAAGACTAGAAGAAAATTACCAAAAGATTATTTCAAGAGGAATCTGAGGTTTTCAGGAAATTTCAAGACTTCGAAAATATTTTGATAATTCAAAAATATTATAAGAACACTTCAAAAAGATTTCTAAACGATTCAAGCAGACTTCAAGATTTCTAGAAGATTACGAAATTACAAAAAATTATAAGAAAAATTTCAAGAAGATTCCAAAGTTCCAAAAAACTTCAAGGTGATTTCAGGAAATTTTCAAGGAGATTTGAAGAATCGAGTTGAAGACGAGTTCGGCATAAATCAGGCAAAACGTGAGTGCGGTTTTTTTGCCGAACTTCTCTAGAAATCTTTTTGAAATCTCGAAATTTTTGCGAAATCTTCTCGAAATGCCTTGAAACTTTTTAGAATTTTTTTAAATTTTCTTGAAACTTCCTTGAAATACCGAAATTTCTAAATTTTCTTAAAATCGGTTTCGATATCTTCTTGAAATTCGCTTGTAGCCTTGCAAGTTTCTTGCACTTTCCTTGTCAGCTCCCTATTTTTTCAAATCTTAAAATTTCCACGAAATCTTTTTGACACTGTTTTGGATCGAACTCGCCTTCGACTCGCTCGAAATTGCTATAGTAACCAATTCCGAGCGAACCGAAGGTGAATTCGGTACAAATCTCACTAATTTTCGATTCCACATAATTTTGTTGCTTTGATTATGCCCAACTTTTGGAGTTTGCTTGAACTCTTTTTTTTAATCGTTTCGAAATCTCTAAATCCTCTCACTATCCTTTTAAAATCTCCTGAAATCTTGAAAAATCAGCCTAAAATCTTGTTGTAATCTTCTTAAAATCTCTTTCCAATCTTCTAGAATTCTTTTTACGAACTTTTTGAAATATTTGAGGTCCCCTTTAAATATTTCGAAAATCCCGAATTTTTTGGAATTCTTTGAATTTTTCAAGAAATCATGAAATCTTCGTGGAATCTCTTTCTGAAATTTCTCTTTGAAATCTTAAAATCCTCTTGAAAGCTCGTAGTAATCTCCCTCAAGTTTTCCTGAACTATTTGTGACATCTTGAAATCTCGTTTAAATGATTGTACAATCAAAATTGAAATCTTTAAATCTTGAAATATCCGTGAAAGGTCACTCTTTTTTAAAATTTTACAATATTAAAATCTCTTTAGAATCTTGCTGATATCTTCTTGAAATCAAGAATTTTTTTTGAATTCTTCTTTCATGAAATCTTGAAATATTCATGGTCTTAAAAACTTCCTGAAATCTTCTTGAAATCGTCTTGAAGTCTTTAAATCTTCCTGAAATTTTTGTGTAATGTGTAATTCTCGTTATCTTTATGAATTTTTTTGAATCTGTGTGTAATCTGCTGGTAACCTTATAGTCTTTTTAAAATTGTAAATTTTTTGGAATTGTATCGAAATTCTCTTGTTATCCTCGCGAAATCTTCTTGAATGTACTCTTCTTCTCAAAACTTTAAATCTTGAAATTTTTTCGAAACCTTTTCGAATTCGCCTTAATCCTCTGGAAATCTTAAAATTTCCTTGAACTTCTCTTTTTTATAATCCTCACGAGATTGTTTCGAACTTGAAATATTCGTAAAATCCTTTTTAAATCTCCTTGAAATCTTCGGAAATCCTCATAACAATCTTTTCGAAACTTTTTGTGAAATATATTTGTGGAATTATCGGGGAGTTTTCTTGGTCTTCAAATTTTCCTAAAGTTTTTCTGTAATGCTCTTGAAATCTCCTAGGAATCTTAAAATCTTCTTGAAAGCTCATTGTAACCTTTCCTAATTTTGAATTTTTTTAGAATATTTTTAAAATCTGCCTGAAAATTTCCTGAAATCTTATTGCAATCGCCTTGAAGTTTTTTGGAATTATTTTAGAATCTTGAAATTTTTTTGAAATCTTGAAGTTTGCTTATATTTTTTTGTAGTTTTGTAATCTTCTGGAATTCGTCTTAAAATCTCTTTGAAATCTTTTAGAAATCTTTTTGAAATATTTTTGATTTATCGAAATTTCCTGGAGATCTTGGATTTTTTCTGAAATACTTTTGTAATCTTTTTATAATTTTCTTCTGGTTTTCTTAAAATCTTAAAATCCCCTTGAAATCTCTGCTCTAGAAATCTTTTTGAAATCTTGAAATCAGAGTTCTTGTAATCTCAAAACTTGAAATTTGTTCGAAATCTCGAATTCTTAAAAATGTCTAGAAATCTCGAAATTTTCGCGAAATCTACTCGAAATGCCTCGAAACTTTTTTTTAAATTTTCTTGAACCTTTCTTAAAATACTAAAATTAGAGATTGCTAGATAGTTTCAAAAAACTTCGAGGTGATTTCAATAAGATTTCAGGAAATGTTCAGGAAGATATGAAGAATATCGAGTCGAAGGCGAGTTTGTCATAAATCAAGCAGCCTGCAGCAAACTTATACTCAAAGTGAAAAGGTAAAAGCGATTTATGCCGGATTCGCCTTCTTCACAGCCTGGAAATCTTAAAATTTCTTTCAACTTCTTTAGAAATCATTTTGAAATCTCGAAATTTTTGCGAAAACCTCTCGAAATGCCTCGAATACTTTTTAGAGTTTTTTTTAAATTTTCTTGAAATACTGAAATTTCGAAATTTTCTTTAATTCGGTTTCGATATCTTTCTTGAAATTCGCTTGTAGCCTTGCAAGTTTCTTGAAGTCTTGAAATTTTCTTGTCAGCTCACTATTTTTTCAAATCTTAAAATCTCCAAAATCTTAAAATCTTTTTGACACTGTTTTGGATCGAACTCGCCTTCGACTCGCTAGAAATTGCTATACTAACCAATTTCGAGCGAACCGAAGGTGAATTCGGTACAAATCACTAACTTTTCGATTCCACATAATTTTGTTGCTTCGTTTATGCACAACTTTTGGAGTTTTCTTGAACTCTTTTTTTTAAATCGTTTCGAAATCTCTAAATCCTCTCACTATCTTCTTAAAATCTCTTTCCAATCTTCTAGAAATCTTTTTACGAACTTTTTGAAATATTTGAGATCCCCTTTAAATCTTTCGAAAATCCCGAATTCATTGGAATTCTTTGTATTTTTCAAGAAATCTTCAAATCATAAAATCTTCGTGAAATCTCTTTCAAATCTTCCTGAAATTTCTCTTTGTAATCTTAAAATCCTCTTGAAAGCTCGTAGTAATCTCCCTCACATTCTCCTGAACTATTTGTGACATCTTGAAATCTCGTTTAAATGATTGTACAATTTTCTTGAAATCTTTAAATCTTGAAATATTCTTGAAATTTTCGTGAAAGGTCACTGTCTTTTTTATAATTTTGAAATATTGAAATCTTTACAACCTTCCTGATATCTTGAAATGCTGAAATTTTTTTGAATTCTTCTTTCGTGAAATCTTCAAATCTTCGTGAACTTTTACTTGAAATCTTCTTGAAATATTCGTGAAATCTCCAAAGCTTCCTGAAATCTTTAAATCATCTTAAAAACTCGTAGAAATCTTCGTGTAATTTTCGTGGAGTCGTCTTAAAGTCTTCAAATCTTCCTGAAATTTTTGTGTAATGTATTATTCTCGTTATCTTTATGAATTTTTTTGAAATCTTTGTGAAATCTGCTGGTAACCTTATAATCTTTTTAAAATTGTAAATTTCTTGGAATTGTATCGAAATTCTCTTGTTATCCTCTCGAAATCTTCTTGAATTCTTTTTGTATTCTTCTTCTCAAAACTTTAAAACTTTCGAATTCGTCTTAAAAATTTCTAGAAATCTTCTTGAAATCCTGAATTCAAATTTTCTTGAAATCCTCTGGAAATCTTGAAATTTCCTTCAACTTCTCTTTTTATAATCTTCGCGAGATTGTTTCGAACTTGAAATATTCGTGAAATCCTTTTTAAATCTTAAAATCTTCGAAAATCCTCATAGCACTCTTTTTTAAATCTTCTTGAAATATTAGTGAAATTATCGGGGAGTCTTCTGAAGTCTTCAAATTTTCCTAAAGTTTTTCTGTAATGCTCTTGAAAGTTCTTGAAATCTCCTAGGAATCTTGAAAATGTCTAAAAATCTTTTTGAAATCTTGAAATATTTGAGATCCCCTACAAATATTTCGAAAATCCCGAATTGTTTGGAATTCTTTGAATTTTTCAAGAAATCTTCAAATTTTGAAATCTTCGTGAAATCTCTTTCAAATCTCTCTGAAATTTCTCTTTGAAATCTTAAAATCCTCATGAAAACTCGTAGTAATCTCCCTGAAATTTTCCTGAAATATTTGTAACATCTTGAAAGCTCGTTTAAATTATTTTAAAATTTTCTTGTAATCTTCAAATCTTGAAATTTTCGCGAAACGTCATTGTTTTTTTGAAATTTTGAAATATTGAAATCTCTTTGGAACCTTCCTGATATCTTGAAATCCTGAAATTTTTTTGAATTTTTCTTTCATGAAATCTTCAAATCTTCGTGAAGTTTTACTTGAAATCTTCTTGAAATATTCGTGAAATCTCCGAAGCTTCCTGAAATCCTCTTGAAATTTTAAAATCATCTTAAAAGCTCGTAGAAATCTTCGTGTAATTTTCGTGGAGTCGACTTGAAGTCTTCAAATCTTCCTGAAATTTTTGTGTAATGAGTAAATCTCGTTATCTTTATGAATTTTTTTGAAATCTTTGTGCAATCTACTGGTAACTTTATAATCTTTTTAAAATTGTAAATTTCTTGGAATTGTATCGAAATTCTCTTGTTATCCTCGCGAAATCTTCTTGAATTCTTCTTGTATTCTTCTCAAAACTTTTTCGAAATCTCAAATTCTTGAAAATTTCTAGAAATCTTCTCGAAATCCTGAATTCAAATGTTCTTGAAATCCTCTGGAAATCTTGAAATTTCCTTGAACTTCTCCTTTTATGATCTTCGCGAAATTGTTACGAACTTGAAATATTCGTGAAATCCTTTTTTAAATCTCCTTAAAATCTTCGAAAATTCTCATAGCAATCTTTTTGAAATCTTGAAATATTCGTGAAATTATTAAGTCCTAAAGTTTTTCTGTAATGCTCTTGAAAGTTCTTGAAATCTTAAAATCTTCTTGAAAGCTCATTGTAACCGTTTTTTAATTTTGAAATTTTTTAGGATAGACTTCAAATCTTCCTGAAAATTTCCTTTTTTGGAATTATTTTGCAATTTTTTTGAAACCTTGAAATTTGCTTATAATTTTTTGTAATGTTGTGACCTTTTGGAAATCGTCTTAAAATCTCTTTGAAGTCTGCTCTTTAGAAAACTTTTTGAAATATTTTTGACATCGAAATTTGTTCGAAGTTTCGAAATTTCCTGGAGATTTAGAATTTTCCACGAAATACTCTTGTAATCTTTTTGTAATTTTTTTCTGGTTTTCTTGAAATCTTAAAATCCCCTTGAAATCTTTCCTCCAGAAATCTTTTTGAAATCTTGAAATACTGATATTTCGAAATTTTCTTGAAATTCTCGTGTTATTCTCTTGAGATCTTCTTGAGTGCTTGTAATTTTCTCAAAACAAAATTGTTTTTAATTTTCATTAAACTTTCTTGAAATACTAACATTTCGAAATTTCCTTTAAATCGGTTTCGATATCTTCTTGAAATTCGCTTGTAGCCTTGCAAGTTTATTGAAATCTTGAAATTTTCTTGTCATCTCTCTGTACGAAATCTTTTTGACACTGTTTTGGAATCTTCTAATTTGTTTGAAATCTTCTTGAAATCTTGAAAATTCTTTCGAAATTTTTTTGAATTCTCGGTATCTTGAAATTTTTTTGAAATTCTATTGTTATCTTCTTGAAATCTTATTAAAACCATGAAATTTTTTGAAATTCTTTTCGAATACTTACTGAAATCTTTTAATCTTCTTGAATTCATTTTAAAACTATTATAACTCTTTACAAGACCGCTGGAATCTCTTGAAAACTCTTTATAAATGTTTTATATACTTTTGAAAGCCCTTAAAAACTATATGTGCGATTCTTAAAAAGCTCTTAAATTGATTTTCAAACTTTAAAGTCGCTTCCGACTCGATCCCGACACTCCCTCGAAATTGCAATAGTAAGAAATTTTTTTAAAATATTCTTCAAATTTTCCTATTATTGAAATTTTTTGGATTATCTTTTACAATCGTCTTGAATTTTCTTATAATTTTTTGTAATCTTCTTAAAAATCTCCTTGAAGTCTGCTTGAAACCCGGTAGAAATCTTTTTTCGAAGACTGGAAATTTCTTGGAAAATAATCTTCTTTTTGTAATTTTCTTCTACTCGCCTTTGGCTATATTGTGGTGACAGCGCTCAATCTATCCAATCCCGATTCGAGAATCATCAATTCTTCCCGCCCAATAAGCATGGGGGTAGCTCAGGGCAGAATTTTGGGACCTCCACTTTCTGATAAAATCAGAAACGGTTTTAACAAAATTATTTTCACTTTTCCATCGGAAAAGACGCATTAAGATTTGCAAAAAAAAAAATCCCCAGCCGCACGAGACACGTCTACTAATCGACGTAATCCCGTTTTTCATTACAATGAGAACGGCTTCCTTTTTAAAACGGAAGGGGAATCCCCCCATTAACGTCAGTAAATTTTTTTCTTTTGTGAGCTCTAAAAGCCTCTAATAATCTCATATTTGTTTACGTTTCGGATTGCGGCGGCAGCGGAGGCGTCTTTTTTTAAACCACTAACATTTCTCTCCTCTTTCAGCCTTCAATACATTCTAAAACGAGTCTTTTGATGCCGCTAATGAATCTCGAGATCGCCGTATTTTTGTTTTTTAACTCGCCCGCTGTCGCTCGTTTAACTGTCGTCCTCGTAAGCTGACGACAAAGGGAACCGTTTATTGTGTACTCCTTTTTTAATCTTGACTAGATTTATTCCACAACATCTGTATTTTTAATGTTAATTACGCGTTTTACTTAACATCTGTCGCGGCGGATTTTTTTCCCATCGCGACGCTCGACGTCGACAACGTGATAAATGCCAGTTGTTCTTAAAGTCATCTGTCAGTGAAGCCGCCTTTTTATTGTACTCATTCCGCCGTTATAAATGGACGCGAAAAGGTAAAGGGAAACATCAAGAATAAACGTCTGTCAACAATTAGGAAAAAAATCCGATCGGGCGTCGTCGATACACGCCTGATTTGCATGTTCCTTTGCCGATCGAAACGGGGTCGGTTTCTTTTTTTGCTAATTCCGCGCGCTGCATGTGCGGAAGCGCGCATTTGTGAATGTATGTGTGCGGGTTTACGGCGAGGCAAATATCGTCAATTTGCGGAAAATTGCAACGAAAATATTCGCGAGTATTATGTTCCCGAATGCAAAATAGACGTTTTAACGAACACGATTTTGCCATTATGCAACGCTTCGCTTATATGCAAATATTGATTACTCCCACAAAAATGCGAGACTAATAAAATTCGTCATGATTGCTCTCGAGCTTGTATACGTCACCTTGTCATTACTTGTCGTGCATCGTATTGTTGCTTTTCTACTCCATGCATTAGGTATACAATAAGTCGATGGAGAGTTTTTAATATTAATTTCAATTGCAGGAATTCGAAAAAAATCTATTTGGCTCCAAGGACCAATTTAACCGAGGTTTTGTCGGGCAGGCTCCGCTTCTCTTGCTTCTCTTATCATTCTGAATTATATATTCCATACCTAATAAGTCAATAGAAGGGAGAGCTTCTGAAGTTCCTTCAAAATTCTTATGTGAGCATTAGTTCTATAGACGAGTTTGATTAAAGCAAAGCAAATCGTTCAACAAAAAAAATCCTTTGTACTTACATACAGATAATAATACTACTATAATTGAATAAACTTTAGGAGATAATGAGAGGCTGATAAAACTGGTAATAATGCGCTAATGTTAACGCGTCTGTAGACAGCCGAACACTAACAGCAATTAGAAACGATTTTTTTACAATGCAATTAGAAAAGTGATTTTCAAACGCATTGGATTAACCTTGCAATATCACTGTTTTATTAGGTTAATTCCGTTGCGTTCACTTAAAAAACTGGTTCTTATCTTGGCTAAAATAAAATGGGTTCTTATCTTAGCTAATGTCTCGCTGGTAAGGCGGATTAATGGCGATTTTTGTTGTTGCTATCACGGATACTGCAATTCAATCAATCGTTGCGTACATATCGCTTAAACTAAACGTTTCTAAACTGTTCGGTAATTGGCAATAACAACGAAAAGTTGAAAAAATATCGGCATCCACGGAATTCTTGGACCCTTTCAAACGAGCCCCCTATCGCTTAAATCATACATTCAATGGTGTAGGAGGAGTAGGTGTGACGGACGGACGGATGGGCGACAAAGTGCAGCCAATAGCGATTTTTCGCTTTGAGGAAAATACGCTAAAAACATAATTGTAGACCGGGATGAGGTGTCAGCTGCATTAATAAACGTCGTTGTGTTGTTCGTGTTGCCTGAACTCCCGCCTGGTAACAACTGAGATCGTTCATTTCATTTGGAATTGAAATTAATCTCCAGCTGTGTATTGCACGGACCGATTATAGAATCCTCTGGAGTGTTACCCTATCACAGGAATTGCGACACTCGACCCGGTCATCGGTCGACCTTTCGCCACAAGGTATAAATATGGAAACCCACACGCCACGAAGACACTGGAGTTGGGCGTGTCATCCACTACCCTTCTCCAAGCGGCACTACTCGTTTGGCTCTAGTTCATCACTTCTCGTGTTCACGGTCCTCCGGCGTATCACGGTGCCAACGCCTGCCTGTATATAATGTATACGTATTGTAACACCAATTGTTCCGCATTCCGCACTACGGAACTTTCTTGCTGTCTTCCTTGGAAATGCCGCGAAAATCTTCGTCCGCAGCGCGAAGATGTAGACGATCGCTCGCTCTTGGTTTAATTTCATTCTTCGGAATCCACCCAATGGACCGATTGGCTTACAATTGAACGCCGATTACGGCCCGCGCAAATTCGACATTGTATACAATCGCCTAACGAACGATGCTTTCCCACTATTTACACTCATATTTATAGATATCACTGAGGATATCACCGTTCACAAAAAATTTGAATATTCGCCTAATTTTGTTAACAAAAAATATTCAAACAGTTTCAGCAACGTCTATCAGTAGAAAGGATGCTTTTGGTCGGCCATCTTGGATTTTATTGAGGTTTTAATTCGCGGAATTAATCTAAATCAATGACATTTGCAGTTTCCCACATGTGCGCGAGTGTGTTTTCGCGGCTTATTTTGATTATTTCTGAGAATTTTAGCTAAACTGGATCATTTAAATAAAACGATTTTTAATTTGAATCACGTTTTTATTATGATTTCCTGACTCACGCTCTGATTGCTCCATTATTTTTTTGGTGTCACGGTTTTAATTTACGTTTTCTTACAAAATTTTTGACCTCTGGTACAGGTTTCTAGTTTTTTCTTGAATATTGTTGTGCAATCGATGGATCACTCTTATTGTTTTGTTTTTTCCATTTTACTTGCTCTTTGTCTCCTTGTCTTCTTTCTCTATTTGCTTCTCACTATTATTTGCGATTTTCTTCCGCTCTTGCTCCTACCCGTCTTCTTTCTCTTTTGCTCATTATTTTCGCTCTGCGTCTTTTTTTCTGCTCTTCGTCCCGCCCTTTATTTTATTTCTACTACTTTTCTTCTTCGTTTGCTCTGCACATTTTTTTACACTCTTCCTCTTTGCTCATTTTTCTTACTATTTTTTTGTTCTTTATTTTTTCTCATATTCTCTCTCTTTCTGAACACGTACTTTTCTCACTTTTCTTACTTCTTCTTCTTCTTAATCTACTTCTCGTTATTGTTCTCACTCCGTTTTCGTTTCTTACATACTATTACTATCTTTCTTGTACAATCTTGCTAATTGATTCCACTGCGTTTCAAATTTTATTTCATTAACGATCCTCGAGATCGTTTATAATTTTGTATTGCTGTCTGCCTGTCTGTTTGTCCGTCCGCCTGCCTGTCTGTCTGCCTATCCGTCTGTCTGGCCGTCTGTCTATCCGTCTGTTTGTCTGTCCGTCTGCCTGTCCGTCCGTCTGTCTGTCCGTGTGCACGATCACTTTGTGTAGAAACGTCCGATCGCTTTGAAAATTGATATACATGTTCTTCAGGATATAAGAAAGGTTGCTATTGTTTTTCGGCTACGTAGTCCAACGGGCCAAAAAGTTACAGCCCAAACCTCCAAAAAGGGGATTCTTTTAAATTCTTGTTATAAAGGACATATAATAATAATAATAATAATAATAATCTTTATTGTTGTTAAAAAAATTTTTTTTTGTTTACAAACGTCAATTCTGAAAAGGATAAAAAACAAGGGACAAAAACATTTAATGATTAACTTACATTGGAAATTCAAGAATTCGGGTGAGTCCGGTCCGGAGTGAATGTCCGGTTTTCTGTGTTAGTAAATATTCCTTCAGGCAACTATGCGCATGCAGAAAAAATTATTGCGCATGCGCATTACAAATTTTTTATTTGCGCAATTTCAAATTTTTAATTTGTTAAGATTATTATGATTCTGAAATTTTGTATGTAGGCATTTTGAATAAAAGTAAACTAATGGCGAATCAAAAAATTTGTTTTGCGCATGCGCAGTCGTTTTTTATTTATTTGTGAAGATATTCAAATGAAATTTTGTGTGCAGGCACCTCAAATAAAAGCAAAATTCATGCCAATTCAAAAAAATTTGTTTTGCACATGCGCTGTCGGTTTTTTGGATTTGTTAAGATATTTAAATGAAATTTTCTATTTAGGCATTTAGAATAAAAGTAAAACCAATGACGAATCAAAAAATTTGTTTTGCGCATGCGCAGTCGTTTTTTTTTGATTTGTTAAGATATTTAAATGAAATTTTTTATGTAGACATCTCGTATACAAGTATAACTAATGGCGAATCACAAAATTTGTTTTGCGCATGCGCAGTCGTTTTTTTTTATTTGTGAAGATATTCAAATGAAATTTTGTGTGCAGGCACCACAAATAAAAGCAAAATTCATGCCAATTCAAAAAATTTGTTTTGCGCATGCGCAGTCGTTTTTTTATTTGTGAAGATATTTAAATGAAATTTTGTGTGCAGTCACCTCAAATAAAAGCAAAATTCATGCCCATTCAAAAAAATTTGTTTTGCATATGCGCTGTAGGTTTTTTGGATTTGTTAGGATATTTAAATGAAATTTTCTATTTAGGCATTTCGAATAAAAGTAAAACTAATGGCGACTCAAAAAATTTGTTTTGCGCATGCGCATTTTTTTTTTATTTGTGAAGATATTTAAATGAAATTTTGTGTGCAGACACCTCAAATAAAAGCAAAATTCATGCCAATTCAAAAAAAATTGTTTTGCACATGCGCTGTCGGTTTTTTGGATTTGTTAAGATATTTAAATGAAATTTTCTATTTAGGCATTTAGAATAAAAGTAAAACCAATGACGAATCAAAAAATTTGTTTTGCGCATGGGCAGTCGTTTTTTTTGATTTGTTAAGATATTTAAATGAAATTTTTTATGTAGACATCTCGTATAAAAGTAAAACTAATGGCAAATCAAAAAATTTGTTTTGCGCATGCGCAGTTGGTTTTTTTTTGATTTCTGAAGATATTCAAATGAAATTTTGTGTGCAGGCACCACAAATAAAAGCAAAATTCATGGCAATTCAAAAATTTTTTTTGCGCATGCGCAGTCGGTTTTTTTAATTTGTGAAGGTATTTAAATGAAATTTTGTGTGCAGGCACCACAAATAAAAGCAAAATTCATGCCCATTCAAAAAAATTTGTTTTGCATATGCGCTGTAGGTTTTTTGGATTTGTTAGGATATTTAAATGAAATTTTCTATTTAGGCATTTCGAATAAAAGTAAAACTAATGGCGACTCAAAAAATTTGTTTTGCGCATGCGCATTTTTTTTTTATTTGTGAAGGTATTTAAATGAAATTTTGTGTGCAGACACCAAATAAAAGCAAAATTCATGCCAATTCAAAAAAATTTGTTTTGCGCATGCGCAGTCGTTTTTTTTTTGATTTGTGAAGATATTCAAATGAAATTTTGTGTGCAGACACCTCAAATAAAAGCAAAATTCATGCCAATTCAAAAAAATTTGTTTTGCACATGCGCTGTCGGTTTTTTGGAATTGTTAGGATATTTAAATGAAATTTTCTATTTAGGCATTTCGAATAAAAGTAAAACTAATGGCGAATCAAAAAATTTGTTTTGCGCATGCGCATTTTTTTTTAATTTGTGAAGATATTTAAATGAAATTTTGTGTGCAGACACCTCAAATAAAAGCAAAATTCATGCCAATTCAAAAAAAATTGTTTTGCACATGCGCTGTCGGTTTTTTGGAATTGTTAGGATATTTAAATGAAATTTTCTATTTAGGCATTTCGAATAAAAGTAAAACTAATGGCGAATCAAAAAATTTGTTTTGCGCATGCGCATTTTTTTTTAATTTGTGAAGATATTTAAATGAAATTTTGTGTGCAGACACCTCAAATAAAAGTAAAATTAATGCCGATTCAAAAAATTTGTTTTACAACCCATATCTGGTGGGACAGAACAACCCCTTAAAGCGTATTGTAAAAATGATGTATGTGTGAAGATCTCGAGGATCGTTGATCTCGCTCATATGTCCACTTTTCCTTAGGCGCTTATTCTTGTTCCTCGGTCCATTCTTATTCGTCTTACCCACTATTCTTGCTTTTCTTTTCTGCTAAACCCCCCCCCCCGCCGTTCCTTCCTTTTCTCTTCACGGTCTTCTCGCTATGGTGCCTACTGTTTTTATTGTTTCCGGTGTTCCTCGTGGTGCGTATTTTCTTTGTCACTACTTGTGTCGGATGTTCATTTTTATTTTTAGCTGTTTTCGCACATTCTTCGCGCCCTTCGTTTTGCTATCGTTCCCACGATTCTTTTTCTTGTCTATTTGCTTGCTTTCTCGTTCATCCCGTTTCCATTCTCATCTGTTTGCTCTTTTCTTGTTGTCTCTTTTTGCACTTCGCACGTTGTTTAAGGAAGGATGTCTTAGATTTAATATCTTTGATATAATTGGTTGCCAAACACCCCTAATTTGGACTGACGTCAACAGGAAACGTGACTTGCATTACAAGCGAATCTTTAAACATTGCGCTTATAAAATCCAATTGAATTTGAAGAAAGCGGAGATCGTAAACTTCCCTAATTAGAGCGTCTAATTGGCCATTAACCCAAAGACGCGAAAAATGTGCGACTTTGAAGTTTCTCGAATTCGTGGCCGAGCGGGACGGATAATGAAAGGTTTTCACCGCGCGTTCACGATATGAGGTGACAATGAGGGTGGAATGCAATTTCGGATGATAGCCCGAACTTAAAATACGATCGAGGAATCAGTGCGAACTATAAACCTTTTAACGACTTTTTTCGCGACTCGTCCGCCGAAATATCTTAACGACCGACGACGATGGGAGTTTTTTCGGTCTTAAATCAGGATCGCTCCCCCGTTCAGCGGGGGCACATCTCCGCGCTCACTCCAAACACTAAAATTACGTGAGCTGATATATGTTTTGTCACATATGAACCGTGTAGAGTAAAATTTCTACGACAGCCTAAGTAATTTACGACCCCGACGCGTATTCACGTCCAAATGTGGCCTCTTTCTCTCGTGTAAATTCCGAAATGGGGATGTGAACGAGATGGGGGTACGTCTGTTATGGGTTTATAATTAATAACCTAAACTGCGTAAGCACATTTTTCATAGGTTTACGTCGGCGCCGCTGACAGGCCACTTTTTTCCCTTTATGTGCTTTGTAAATATGGCACCTACCCGTATTTTTATCAACTACTCCCATCCACGCGATGGAAACAACAAAAAAAAAATAGAAGCTACCGCATAATTAAACGACATTACTTAACGAATGGGAATTTTTGTGTGTAAATTAGCCTGTCATCGCACAGACGGCAACGTGAGATGAGGAAGACGTAATTATGCTCTTAGTTAATTAGGGGTGGAAGTAAATGTGCGCTACAGAAATAGAGAGCGGAGGGTCGATCGGAAAAATTGTGTAAGGTTATCGGTGGGACGTTAAGAAATTGTCACATTAAGTAGATTAATGACGGCCAAATTAATCATTGACGTAGTTGTTGAAAGAGCTAACATCCATTGTCTTGGCCGGGGTAACTACCCTTATCGAAAGTGCATGTATAATAATAGGATAATAAAGACCTACCGATTTCGTTATCCTTCTTACTCATCATTCATGATAATTTTTGTTTCTCTTTTTATAGCTTCCTTCTTGCTGCTCGATACTATTCTCTGTCACTCTAGTGCATTTCTTCTTCTCGCTCCTCTTACTCTGGTTTCGGCTCTTTTTCTTGCTGTTCTATTTGTTTTTTTTTTGCTTTACTTTCTTTCTTCGGATCGGAGATTGTGTTTTCATTCAATTTTCGATAATTTACCAGGAAGCGAATCAAGCCGTTCGGTTTCGGCACCAGTACTACTAAGAGTATGAAAAAAATGACCAGGTAAAGAGGAAGATGGGCCCAGAGAAGGCAATGAAGAAGAAGAGTAGTAGAAGTTTGATGCTCTTTTTTGTCTTCTTGCTTGTGGCTCAACTTTCCTTCTAGCTCTTCCCTCTCTTCTTTCCAACCCTTTCCTCGCTCTTGTTTCCGATTCTTTCTCGATATTCTCTTTGTGACCATCTTGTTCTTCATCTTGCTTTTCTGCCATTTTCTTGCTCGTTCTTTTTTGCACATGTTTCGCACATTTATTTCTTTTCTTCTTGCTTGTTTTGTTATTATTACTGCTTTACTGTTCGCTATTCTTACTTTTTTGCCATCCCTTCACGTTCTCTTTGTCGCTCTGCTCTGCTTGTCCACAATTCTTGCTTTTCTTCGTCTTCTTCTCACATTTTGTACTTTATTCTTCTTTTTCTTCGTCTCCATTTTGTTTACTCTTCTTACTTTTCTTCTTAGTTCTGTAGTTCCGGTTCTTCTTCTTGGTATTTTTCTTCCTGCCTTTCTCCCCCCCCCCCCCCCCATGTCTCTTTCCATTACGCTTCCCGCTTGTTTCTACATCTCTTCCCGTTATTTCTTATTTTTCGATTTGAGGGTCCTCTTTCTCTTTTTTCTCACAATATTTTTTTGCTCTTCTTTTTTTTATCTCTTGCCCCCGTTGCCTTTTGTATTTTTCCTCGTGCTGTTGACCTTCCTGCTTACTATTTTCGCATGTTCTCTTGTCACGTGTTTCTTCTTTTTCCTGCTTGATTTGCCTTCTTTTTACTATTCTTTCTGCTCCTCCTGGAAATTCTGTTGCGCTACATTTGTCCGTTATTGCTCTTCATTTCTCTTTTCGTCTATTCTTTCTGTCTTCTTGGTTTACTTTTTACATTCTGGGTATTCTCACTCTTCTTTGAGCCCTTTTTTCCGCTCTTCTTCCTGATCTTTTTTTATATTTTTATTCTAGCTCTTCTGCTCTACTTTCGCTCTCCTTCCTGCTCAGCTGTTGGCTTTGACTCTTCTCGCTCCCTCTTCTTGCTGATTTTCTTTCTGTTTCCTCTTCTTTCTGTTCTTTTTCACTCTAACATCTACTCTTGTAACTGAGGTAACTATTTTTTACAGTAAATCCATTTTTAATGATTTGAGTAAACTTTTTATTTCCTATCGACATTAAGGGCCGATCGCACCGATCATTCTTTTTATTTTCGATTTTTGCTGCTCTTACTATTCTCTTATATCATCCTCGTTTTGCTCTTTATCGCTTTCTTCTTAATTTCTTCTGGTTTATTACTCTATTTTTTGCGAGATTTTTTTGATTATTGCGCATACCACTCTTCTTCCCAGCTTCTCTCCTTGTTCACCGTATAGACCTTAATTTTACTCATTTTTCTTACTCCCTTGTCAATCCTTATTTTTTCCTCTTTTTTTGATTCTTTTTCCACATTATTTTCTTGTTTTTCCGTTCTATCCACTCTTCCCCCCGCTCCTTTTACTTTTAATGTCATTTCTATTGTCTTCTTTGAGGTTTCTATCTTTTACATTTTTTCTCCCATTACCTACGCTTTCTGCTTCTTTCTACACCTCTTTTTCATGTTCTTCCTCGATCTTCCAGTTGTCGATTTGTGATCTTTTTGTTAATTCGTTATTTTTTTCTTTTAACATAATCTTTTTTGTTGTTTTTACTTTTCTCTCATCTTCTTGTGCCCTCTTTTGTTTCTTGCCTTTTTCCGATTTTCACTCCGCTCGTCTTTCCCCGTCTCTTTTTACTTTTGCTTTCTTTTCTGATCCGACTTTCCTTCCTACTCTGATCCCTTTTTCTCTCACTTGGGCTTATTTCCCGTCTTTATCTCGGTTTTCTCCCCGTTCTTCTTTCTTCTTGTTAGTGTCCAACTCTTAGTGGTGTTTTTATGCTCTGTTTTTCTTACTGTTGGATTTTTTCGTGCTTTTCTGATAATTTTTTTCCACTTATCGTTCTTCCTTTTCTTTTTGCTTTTTTTCCTACTTTTCTATTTTATCTGCACCTTTATTTTTTCCCTCGCTTTCTTTATTTCTCTTATCGCTTCTTTTCTCCGCTCTTTCTGTTTTACTTCGGACTCTTTTTGTTCTTATTTTTCATTTTACTGCTATGGTTCCGGATCTCTTTCTCGGTCTTTTGCCTGACCCTTTCCCTTTCTTTGCATTACGCTTCCCGCTTGTTTCTACACCTGATCTTCATCTTTTTTAAATTTCTAATTACGGATTTTCTTTGATCGCACATTCTTTTTATTATTCTTGTTTTATTCTACTCCTTTTCTTTGCTTGTTGCTATTCTTTTCGCTTGTTTCGTACGATTCTTTTTCCATTTTTCCACTTGCTGTTTTGCTCTCCATTATTTCTTCTCTTTCACTCTTCACACTATTTTCTTTTCTTACTCTTTGTTTTTTTACTCCTCTTCTTTCTTTACTTTGCGCTCCTTTTTTTTCTCTTGCTTGTTGCTTAATTTTGGTTTTCCTTCTTTTCCTTTCTCGTTTTTCTTGGTTCTTGGACCCACTTCTACCATTTTGAACTACTTCAAGGGGAATGGTCCTAGAATCTTGGAATTTTTTGGAGCCTAATACCTTGAAGGTGTGCCAGACGGCCATCAAATTTCGCTGTCTAACCCCCCCCCCCCCATTAATTATTTGGCGAGATGCTGTTTTTGGAAGAAAACGTGCCATACGACAATCAATTGGTCTCAGATTTTGCATACGCATGCCTTTAGTGGTTCCAATTTAAACTTTTGAAAATTGGGGGGGGGGGGAGGCACATGTTCTACCCTTCATGGTATTCTAATGAAAGGTATCAGCGAAATAAATTGGTTTGTAGAAACTATAACCGTGCGACTATTTTTCGAGATCAGTGTGACGGGGCTTGGGGGGGGGGGGTTAAAAATTAATTGATCTCTCATTGTATTCTGATTAAAGGTCTCAACGAAAGTAACCGTTTTCTACCAACTACCGTCCTTCTTTCTGTCCTCTTATGAAAGTACGGGGTGGTGGGGGAGGGTAGAGTGGAACTAGTTTTATCTTCATGGTACTCTAATGAAAGGTCTCAACGAAAGGAATTAATTTCTTCCAACCATAGCCCTCCTCCTCGACCTCTTATCGTGAACGGGTATATTCCCTTATACCTCAAGAACGGATTGTCGGAAGAGGGTACTCACAAAGGGCGATTGAGACGTCTGCAAGGAATATACCCATTGGTGAAGTCAAAACCAAATCATACTTCAGCGTATTGATCTTGCTCCTATTCTTGCTCTTTTCTTTTTTGTCTCCTTTTTGCTTTCGTCGTTTATCTTTTTCTCTTCTTCTGGATCTCTCTTTTGCGTTCCCATTTTCTCTCTTCTTGTCGATTTTCTTACCGTTTTACTTCGGGATTTTTCTTTTTTCTGGCAAATGCATCTTTCCTGAATGGAGTCAACTTTCTTTTCTCCCAATAACACTAAGAGCCGGTTGCACCATGACAAAATTTCAAAAAAAATTTTTATTGTATGCTGATTCTTGAAATTACATTTTCCTGCTTCGTGTTTACTAGGAGCAGTAGATAATGTATTGCCACGAGAGTTAAATGAGGATCAAGTTGAACAAGTAGAAACTTTCGGAACTAAATGGAAGAGGGTACGCATCCTTAGGCGAGCATGTTGTAAAGATATCATTAAAAATTGCGCAACCGAGAAACTTCTCGAAATCCCTTAACAAAAGAAGAAAAAAAATGATCGTTCCATTCCGAATACCTTCACGTTTACATAAACAACTTTGACGAAAATCAAATTAAAAGTTTGTTCGATTGATGGTGAACTTTTTTCTTCCTCCTCTTGTGATAAGGTGGTAGCATTGCTAATATACGCTTCGCTTCCAATTTATATGAAAATAAACCGAGAGAATACGAAAAGACGTAACAAGCTGCCGAAAACTTCGACGACCTTGAAGTTGTACAAAGGGAGGAGGAAGAAATCTTGTTAGGTGCTACTCAAAATGCTGTGTGTGAGCGATTTTGGTATTCATGCGCCTCCTTCGTGTCGAATTATGTTCGGGGATTAAAATATGAGGTCTGTCATGGACATTATTAATCAATACTTGCAGCGACATTTATGTGCAATTTTTCGCTACACTTATTTCCTCTGTTTCCATTTTGAAGTTTTATGGCGCCGTTACTTTTAATCGTGGTAGTTCCTTTAATATCTTAATCACGTTGTTTTTTTACCCCACCGCCATTGCACTTTCCGAAGTCCTGCCGGTGTCGTACCTCGTGATAAAGAAACACTCTGAGAGCTTTAAAAAAAATGGCGGCCATTTTGTAGCAAACCCTTTAGTTTGCTGAACGCACTGATTCCGTAGACTGCCGTATGATATACGACCCTTTTAACCGAATAAAGGTCTACCCTTACGTCGCCGTTTTCCCCGACAGAAATGACAAGGTCGTTTTTTTCAACCCCCGCAACCGCAAATGTTTTCGGGTGTCGGAATGGAAAACTTATATGAAGACGTTTCCGTTCGCCCGGTCAATATTTTCGAAGCTAATTCCGCAGGTTCGCCGTTCGAGTGCATACATCGTCGAGGCGTTAACAAAATCGAGATTGAAGTTCTCTGAAAACACGAAACACTTGCAGCTTGTCTGCGCGAGAGCCTGGCAAAAACGTATAATAAAAATCGAAAGGAAAACATTCGTTCCGGGAGCGCGCGAGCGATGTTTCTCAGTTTTCGCGTCATTGGAAAATGCACAGACAGTTTGGACAACTACTTCGAGTGGAATATCAAAAATCGAGGATTATTTTCAACAATGGTGTCGATTCTGCACGTACAACAAGCGCTGTTTGTATTCTGTAACGTAATCGTACGGAAATGTGATAAACTCGAATGTATTGTTTTATATTTTCATGTTCTTTCGGTATCTGATGAATTCAAAATAGTGCGGCGGGGTCGATATTTCATTTTGTTGCCGACCGGCGACCCATCTCAAATGTGCACAGTAAATGCAGACAAACGACGTTTAAAAATACACCACAGAAAAATTTCAAAAATTCAGCCTTCTGGAGATTTATCACGAATTAAACTTCAAAATGGCAATAGTGGGACGAATTTATTTTATTGATTAAACTGTTCAATTGTGGCAAATAAAGTCTGAATCAGAATTTGATGATTAAATGAAAATATGAAAGTCGGTGATCATGATCATATAACTGGAAAATATCGAGGTGCAACGTGTACGAAATGTAATTTGAATCCGATTTTATTCCAATAACCCATAATTTAAAATATGATTCAAGTGAGTTTAAATACATTTGACCTGTGGTACAATCATTCCAACACACGGTTGGATAAAATTACAATTTATCAGAAACTCCCTTACAAAAGGTGGAGGGTACGAATCCCACCCAGTTGTGCCTTTGTGAATCTTCCACCCGCCCTTCCTAATTAAATTAGTTTTAATTTTGAGCTCGAAGTTAATTTGTCCAATATTTCAGGAATGAAAGGTAGTGGGTACGCATCTTCCTTGTTTTCTTTTAAAACGAAGATATTTCAAGTCGAAAAATCAACATTGGATTACAAAGTGGCAGCGGAAACAAAGAGAAACCCGTGATTACAAACAAATGCATAATTTTGACCGAGCAATATTTAAAATTCGACTCGAATAATTTCGGCGCCGTCCCACCCCCCCTAAACGCGACATTTCCATATCGAAAAATACCTTAAAGTAACTTTAATATTCATAACCCACTTAATGCGATTACAAAAATTGTACATAATTACATTCCGGATATACTTTTACAAAATTACTCCTCATTCTGTTTTCATGAATATTCAATCCGTAAATTTGTCCACAACCGTCGTCGTCGTCGTCGCGGCGCGCGTTTTTTCCTTTCGTTCAAAAGGGAATAAAATTATCACAAACTGAATGCGTAACGAAATCGGTAACGTAAACCGATGAAAAGAATCTAATTAGTGTTTAATTAATCATGTTCGCCGCCAAGGCGCACAAAGTCAAAAACACTCCTAAGATTATTTATTAAATTAATTGATGAAACGTTCGGACGAGAGTTTCCCTTACTTCCACCGCCACTTATTGATCAGCCTCTAGAAAAATGGTCCTAATTTGTTCGGAAATTATCCGCAATTAAAAGCGATACCGCAATTACTAATTACCTGTCATTTCCGCTCGTTTAGTTGATTGCGTCACAAAGGGATACAATTACAAGAAAGCCGCAAATGGAAATCTCCAGTTTTTGTTCGAAGTATTTCGGTCCTTCGAGCGGTGGCTGATCGTCGTCTATGGTGGTTATCGAAAAAGGACGCTGACCCTTTCCCGAACATCGATGCTATATTGAATCATTTTCGAAATTGCCTTTTAAAAATATTTAAATTAGAATTGAAACACTCTTATTAAATATGTATAGGCTTAAATAGCAAGCATTGAACTTTGGACATTCCGGTTTTTTCAGATTTTTGAGATTCCATTGATTTAGTCGAGTTTTTCGGAATCTTCAAATTCTTTGAATTGTTCGGATTATTCACGTTTTTTAAGGTGTTTGAAGTCTTATTTTTATCCTTCACACTTTAAAATCTTAGATTTTTCAGATATCTCATGCCCTTCAGATCCTTTAATTTTTTCAGATTCTTCGAATTCTTGGGATTCGTCAGATTGTTTATATTCTTCGGGTTTTTCTCATTTTTTGGGCCCTTCGGGTTTCTCGCTTTCTTTGACTTCGTCGGATTCTTCCAATTTGTCATGTTTTTCGAATTTCTTCAGATTCTAAATATTCTTGGGATTTTTTTAAAATTTGGGGTTCACCAGATTTTTATTTATTTTTATATTCTTCAGGTTTCTTAGGGGCTTCGGGTTTTTCACATTCTTCGGATTTTTCGAATCATTCGGATTCCTCGGTTTCTTCAAATTTCTCAGATTCCTTTGCTTTAATAGGATTCCGTAGATTCCTTCAGATTCTTTAAATTCTTCAGACTTCGGATTTTTTCCATCTTTCGGATTCTCCAGGTTCCTTAGTTTCCCCATATTGTTCAGGCAAATTTTTCAGATCTTTCAGATTCTTCAGATCTGGCAGATTCTTCATATCTTTTGGATTCTTCAGATCTTTCAGATTCCTCAGATCTTTCAGATTCTTCAAATCTTTTCAGATTTTTCACTTCAGGTCTTTCATATTCTTTATATCTTTTAGATTCTTCAGATTCCTCAGATTTTGCACATTCCTGAGATCTTTCAGATTCTCAAAATCTTTTCAGATGGTTCAGATCTTTCAGATTCCTCAGATCTTGCACATTCCTCAGATCTTTCAGATTCCTCAAATCTTCCAGGTTCCTCAGATCTTTCAGATTCTTCAGACCTTTTAGGATTCTTGGGATCTTTGAAATTATTCAGATATTTCAGGTTCCTCAGATTTTTCGGACTTTTCAGGATTCTAGGGATGTTTGAAATTATTCAGATCTTTCAGGTTCCTCAGATCTTTCAGATTCCTTATATATTTCAGATTCTTCAGATCTTTTAGGTTCCTCAGATACGTCAGATTCCTCAGATTTTGCACATTCCTCAGATCTTTCAGATTCCTCAAATCTTCCATGTTCCTCAAATCTTTCAGGTTCCTCAGATCTATCAGATTCTTCAGACCTTTCAGGATTCTTGGGATCTTTGAAATTATTCAGATCTTTCAGGTTCCTCAGATCTTTCAGATTCCTTATATATTTCAGATTCTTCAGATCTTTTAGGTTCCTCAGATACGTCAGATTCCTCAGATTTTGCACATTCCTCAGATCTTTCAGATTCCTCAAATCTTCCATGTTCCTCAAATCTTTCAGGTTCCTCAGATCTATCAGATTCTTCAGACCTTTCAGGATTCTTGGGATCTTTGAAATTATTCAGATCTTTCAGGTTCCTCAGATCTTTCAGATTCCTCAGATCTTTCAGATTCTTCACACCTTTCAGGATTCTTGGGATCTTTGAAATTATTCAGATCTTTCAGGTTCCTCAGATACTTCAGATTTTTCAAATCTATCAGATTCTTTATTCATTTTTCGAAATGTTCGAATTTTTTTATTTCTTCAAATTCGTAAGATTGTTCACACTTTTCGTATTCTTCAGATTTTTCATACTTATTTTTTCAGGTTTCTTACGGACTTTTCATGTCTTTCAGATCCTTCACTCTTCAACTCTTTCAGATTTCGGCAACATTTAAATGTAAGCTATGTTAAAATTTCAAAAATATTCGAAAAAATGAGAAGAATTCAAAAATATACCATGAGGTTTTCAAAAAGATGTAATGAAGGCATCCAAGACGATCGCAAGATAGGCCATAAAGATTTTCCAGAAATTGCACGAAGATCTGAAGAGTAGGTCAACAAAATTAAAACTTAAAAAGTTTCAAGAATATTGCAGGAGTATTTTTTTTTAATTTGAAATATTTACTGAAAACTTCAAGAGTTTAGAATGTTCTTGAGATCCTTCAGATTTTTCAAATTTTTCGGATTCTTCACATTCTTCGGATTCTCCGGTTTCTTCAGATCCTGCAGACCCTTACGATTTTAAGATTTTTCAGATTTTTTGAAATCGTTTTGAAGCTTCTGTGAAACTTTTTTGAAACGTCGCTTTATTTACACCTGCCTAAAAAGTCTTCTAAACTAATTTGAAACTGGACACTTCTGTGAAACTGCTGTGAAACCATTTTGAAACCTTCCTACACACTTTCTTGAAAGTTTTGTAGCTTGTTCTTAAAACAGTCTTGAAAGCTTTTTGAAACTTCTTAAACAAATTTCCTGAACTATTATTTTTATAATTTTAAAACCGTCTTATTTTTAGGTTTTCTGGAGACTTAATTCCCCAAGACTTCGAAACCTTTCTTGAAATCGTTCCCTTGCTAGTTCGTTGAAACTTTTTGAAATTTCCTTGAAACCATCCGGAACTTTTTATGTGTTTAGAAACTGCATTGAAAACATAATGAACCTTTTTGGCACAATTGTCTGAAACTAAACATTCTTTGAAATTTCAAAAAAACCTTTGATGTTTCATTTGGACGTATCATAACGTTCTGAGGGGTCAATAACATTTTTTGAAACTTTCAAAATTTCCTTGGACTTCAAAATGAACCTTTTTTGACAAAATTTGCTAAACATTTTTTTGAAAATTACAAAATCCTTGATGCTTCATTTAGACGCATCACAACGTTCTTGAGGGGCGAATAACATATTAATTTTTGAAACTTCCTAAATTTCCTTTTGCGCTTGGAATCTTGAAATCCTTACATTTTCCTTTGCCTTTTATTGCACGTTTTGAGTTTTCTCTTCTGAACACATCATAATGAACAACATTTTGAGTAAATCTTTCAATTTTTTGAAAATTTCGAGTTTAAAATATTCTTATTTGGAGATCTTTGAGATTTTTCAAATTTGTCGGATTCGTCACATTCTTCATATTATTCGGATTCCCCGGTTCCTTCAGATCCTTGAGATCTTAATTCTTGAGATTCTTTGAATTCGTTGGATTCCCCATATTCTTTAAATTTTACAGATTCTTCATATGCTGTAATTTAATCAGATTTTTCGGATTCTTTGTATTCTTCAGATTCCGTGGATTTAGTGATTTTTCTGATTCCTCAGATCAGATTTTTTAGGGTCTCCAGATTTTGCAAATCTTCATCACATTTTTTCGTTTTTTCAGAATCTTCGGAATTTTCAGATTCTTTGGATTCTTCAGGTTCCCCAGATTCCTCAAATGTTTTAGACCTTTCATATACTTCATATTATCTTAAGAATGTTTGTATGATGTGGAATCTTCGGATTTTTTTAATTTTTCGGTTTCTGCAGCTTTTTGACACTTCGGATTCTTCAGATTTTTAATATTTTTCAGGTTTCTTAGGAATCATACGGATTCGTCGGTTTCTTCAAATTGTTCAGATCCTTCAGATTCCGCGGATTTAATCGGATTTTTCAATGAGGTTGAAAAGATTTCAAGTGTTTTGAAAAAAATCTACAAAATATTAACACGTCACGTCACTTTCACGTCACGTTCACGTCACGTCACCTTCACGCCACGTTCACAAAATTTGCTAAACATTTTTTGAAAATTAAAAAAATTCTTGATGCTTCATATAAACGCATCACAATTTGCTAAACATTTTTTGAAAATTAAAAAAATTCTTGATGCTTCATATAAACGCATCACAACGTTCTTGAGAGGCCAATAACATATTTTTTGAAACTTCCGAAATTTCCTTTGACGCCTGGACACGAGAATACTTGCATTTCGCTTAGGCCTTTATTGAACACTTTTTTGTTCTCTTTGTTTTCTCTTCTGAACACTTCATAATGAACATTTTTTGACAAAATTTGCTAAACATCTTTTTGAAAAATAAAAAAATTCAAATATTACGTTTTTGAGGTGTCAATAACATATTTTTGAAACTTTTGTCAAAATTTTCTGAAAATTTCCACACAATGATGATGCCAGGATTAAGATTAAAATAGATGGTTCTTAATCGCGTGTTTTAATTAATTATGACATGGTCCTTCGAGCCAGATCAAAATTTTTTTAAAGAGAATAATAGAAAAATTACACACACGAATGGCGTAACGCTCTCATTTTATTAGCAAAGCGAGACAGTTTCTCGGAAAGCTCATTTAAAATGCATCTCGACGTGTACGTGCAATGCCGATGCCACCGCTCTGAAATGTTGCATGAAATGGAAATTGCACATAACGTTTCGAAATGCATTTCAGTATAAAGAGACAATGGGGAAGTTTATGAAAAATGACAGCCGGATCCTCCAAAACGTGACAGGTAAAACAAATGGCGCCGTTACAAACTCGAAAACAATTTCGCCTTTTGTCGGAAATTAACATCGAAATGAACTACTAGTGCACTTGCAGCTCAAAAACTAATTAGATCATTGGAAAGCGTTCGGAAATTTAATGAAATTCGGCTTAAGGCGAACATTAAGATTTTATTGAAATCGATGGCAGGTTGAAAAGTTGGCAAGAAGTTAAAGTTCGGTGTAGAAAAGTTAGATTAGCTGACAGTAACATATTCTTTTTTTTTCCTCCTCGCTCCCCCATTCATTTTTCATCATGAGCAATTTGATTTCAATCCGGCGATAAGCCGCATTAGACGCGGTCCAAAATCTTAAAAGTCGAGATTTTTGTTTGTTGTTATTTGGGAATATGTTTTGGCGTTCGGCCAAAACCCACCCCCGCCGCGGTCTTTGCGGGGTTAATTGTCGGACATGAAAAATGAGTAACGTGTCGTACCCTCCGTTGTAATGTTAGGCGGTGTCGAGCATAAATAAAACCGCCGCCGCCCCATGAGGGGTGGTTGTCACGTCAAACCGCCACAACTGACGTTTCGAACGAGATGGCGGCGATTATGGAGCTTTTTTTTGCGCACTCCGCCAAGCACTTCGAGAGAGGAGACGCTTCGATGGACGGGCGAGTTATTAAAATATAAATTATAACCGGAAATGTCTGTCTGATGTGTACGCGCCTCGTGCGGAATTCTTTCTCCTCCACTTTACATGTCATAATCGAGAAAACATATGTACGTCAGCTGCTTTTCCTCACTTCCGAGATGCGTCCAATTGCGCCGCGACGTATTTTCGGCATCATAAAAAGTCAGTTTGCACATTAATTTCAGCGAAAGAAAGTTAGCTGCACTGCAACAGATGCGTAAAGGTGAAGCACTTAATCATCCAACAGTACGCGACAGTGACACTTGTTCGGGGCGACAGATTGCGACAGCCGTGATTGGGTCATAAAGGTTTAGAATAGCCATAAATAACGTCGAAGACGTGCATTTCATAATTCAACTGCTCAGTAACAAGACAGGTAAATTATACGACACTTTCTATGTTGGAAATGCACGCGACATGACGGCGCCAGGTTACACGTTACAACTGTCACGTACACAAGTCACCTGAGTTTCGAAACTTCTAAACGGCTCGTGTGGCGCAGTTCAGTTAAAGCTGGACTGTGGTGCTAAGGGTCTCTGGTTCGAATCCGGGTTCGGGCATGGATATTTGTAAATGTATAGTGGGTTGGGTTGGTAGAGCAGCCTTGGCTGAAACCCCGCCCACTTAAAAAAAGGCAAAATAATAAACAAAAAGCAAAAACGTGTAGAAGTATCCAGAAAATTGTGAAGAATGTTTAGAGGAGTAAATTGTAAGATTTGTAGTTTTTGATGTGGTTAAACGCGAATGACGTCGATGTTACGTAAACGAGACGTAAAAGTATCGTACAGTGACGTAAGCGGAACGTGCCATTACAATGACTGTAATACTACTGACTGTAACGTGAAAGTGACGTGTCAAGTTAAATGAGCTTTCCGAGAATTTGTCTCGCTTTACTAATAAAATGAGAGCGTTACGTCATTCGTGTGTGTCTCTTAAAAAAATTTTTGATCTGGCTCGAAGGACCAGGTCATGATTGATTAAACACGCGATTAAGAACCATCTATTTGAATCCTAATCCTAGCATCATCATTGGATGGGAATTTTCAGAATATTTTGACAAAAAAGTTTCAGAAATATGTTATTGACACCTCAAAAACGTTGTGAGGGGTCTATATGAAGCATAAAAAATTTTTTTTAATTTTTATAAAATGTTTAGGCAATTTTGTCAAAAAAGGTTCATTATGAAGTGTTCAGGAAAGAAAACTCAAAGTGTTCAATAAAGGGCCAAGCGAAATTCTCACGTGTCCAGGGGTCAAAGGAAATTTCGGAAGTTTCCAAAAATATGTTATTGGCCCCTCAAGAAAGTTGTGATGCGTCTATATGAAGCATCAAGAATTTTTCATTTTCAAAAAAATGTTCAGCAAATTTTGTCAAAAAAGGTTCATTAATTAAGTGTTCATAAGAGAAGAAAACTCAAAAGTGTTGAAATGCAAGGATTTTCAAATGTGCAGGAGTCAGGAAATTTCGCAAGTTTCAAAAAAATATGTTACTAACACCTCAAGAACGTTGTGATGCGTCTATACGGAGGACGCATCAAGGATTTTTTAATTTTGCCATAAAAGGTTCATTATGAAGTGTTCAGAAGAGAAAACTCAAAGTGTTCAATAAAGGGCCAAGGGAAATGTAAGGATTTTCAAGTGTCCAGGTGTCAAAGGAAATTTCGGAAGTTAAAAAAAATATGTTATTGACCCCTTAAGATCAATATGAAGCATCCAAGGTTTTTTAAATTTCAAAAAATATTGTCAAAAAGGTTCATTATGTTTTCTATGCAGTTTCAAAAACTTCCGGATGGTTTCAAGGAAATTCCAAAAAAATTTCAACAAATTATCAAGGGAACGATTTCAAGAAAGGTTCGGAAAGTATTGGAGAATTAAGTCTCCAGGAAACCTAATTGTTTATAAGACGGTTTCAAAATTTAACAAAAAACAGTTTAGGAAATTTGTGTAAGAAGTTTCAAAAAGCTGTTTCAAGAACTTAAGAACAAGCTAAAAAAACTTTCAAGAAAGTATGAAGGAAGGTTTCAAAATGGTTTCACAGCAGTTTCCAATTAGTTTAGAAGCTGGTGTGAATAAAGTGGCTTTTCAAAAAACAATTTATTCAAAAAGCTTTTAATGCAGTTTCAAAAAGACCTTAATGATAAAGGGACATTTCAAAACGTTTCATAGAGGCTTCAAAATGCTTTCAATACAATCTCAAACAAGTTTCTAATAAATTAAGGGGGAGGGGGATTCAAAAAATCTTCCCGGACGTTTTAGTAAAGTTTCAAACAAATTCCAGAAAATATTTAATGAAGTTTACAGAAAGGTCTCAAAGGTTGTCTAGGAATTGAAGGAACTTTTTCAAATTGAAAAAAAGGTTGATAAATTTTGTCAAAAAAAGGTTTCAAAAAGGTTCCAAAATGTTTTCAATGCAGTTTCAAAACACAAAAAACTCCAAATTCCAAAAAAATGTTCAACATACTATTAAGGACTTTTCAGAGAAGTTTTAACAAGGCTTCAATGAAGTAATACGGAATCAAAGAAAGTTCTTGGGAAGGTATAATTCTCAAGGAAACCTAATTATTTTTATTTCAGAATTTAAAAAAACAGTTCGAAGAAGTTTGTTTTAAGTTAAATAAAAACGTTCAATACTGTTTCAAGAACTTCAAAAAAGGCTGAAAAAACATTCACGAAAATTTGAGAAAGATTTCAAGAAGGCTTCGCAGCAGTTTTAAAGAAGTGTCAAGTTTAGAAGATTTTTTAGGAAACTAAAAAAGGGGCGTTTCAAAAAAGTCCCATAAAAGATTTTAAACAAAAAATCTTCATTCTAAAATGGTTCGTATGACACAAGTTTCACCGAGATTTATGAACTTTATTACAGTTTCAAAAAAGGTTCATTATGAAGTGTTCAGAAAAGAAAACTCTTGTGTCCATGTGTCAAAGGAAATTTCGGAAGTTTCAAAAATATGTTTTGACGCCTCAAGAACGTTATGATGCGTCAAGGATTTATTTTAAATTTCAAAAAAATGTTTAACAAATTTTGTCAAAAAAGGTTCATTATGAAGTGTTCAGTAGAGAATACTTAAAAGTGTTCAATAAAAGGCCAAGGGAAATGTAAGGATTTTCAAGTGTCCAGGTGTCAAAAGAAATTTCGGCAGTTTTAAAAAATATGTTATTGGCCCCTCAAGAACGTTGTGATATGAATTTTTTTAATTTTCAAAAAAAATTGTTATGAAGTGTTCATAAGAGAAAACTCCAAGTGTGCATTAAGGGGTCAAGAGGAATGCAAGGATTCTCAAGTGTCTAGGCGCCAAAGGAAATTTTGAGTTTCAAAAAATATGCTATGGACCCCTCAAGAACGTTGTGGTGCATCTATAATGAGCATCAAAATTTTTTTTCATTTTCAAAAAACTGTTCATTATGAAATGTTCAGATGAGAAAGCTCAAAGTGTACAATAAAGGGCCAAGCGAAATGCAAGGATTCCCAAGTGTCCAGGCGTCAAAGGAAATTTTGAAAGTTTCAAAAAATATGTTATTGACTCCTCAAGAACGTTGTGATGCTTCTATATTAAGCATCAATGGTTTTTTAATTTCAAAAAAATGTTTAGCAAAGTTTCACAAAATTTTGTAAAAAAAGGTTAATTATGTTTTCGATGCAGTTCCAAAACACAAAAACTTCCTGGTCGTTTTTTAGGAAATTAAAAAAAAGTTTCATCGAACTATCAAAGGAAGTTCCAAGCAGGCTTTGAGGAAGTAATATGGAATCAATGGAAGCTTTTGGAAATAACTTTCAAGGAAACTAAGTTTTAAGAAGGTTTCAAGATTCAACAAAATAGTTTAGGAAATTTTTTTAAACAAATTTCACAAATTTGTTTCAAGAACTTAATAAAAGCTTTCAAGAAAATGAGGAGGAATCTTTCAAAAAGGTTTCACAGCAGTTTTGAATATTTCAAACTAGTTTACAAGACAAGACAAAAAACTTTTAATGCATTTTCAAAAAAAACCTTTAATGCAGTTTCAAAAAGTTTAAGAAAATGAAAGGGATATAACGTTTCACCAAACTTTCAAAACACTTTTAATGTAATTTCAAAGAATTTTCTAATAAATTAAGAGGAGGCTTCAAAAAGCTTCACAGAAGTTTCAAACAAATTCTGTAAAATATTTAATGAAATTCCAAGAGAGGTATCAAACGTCTTAAAGGAGTGTCTGGGAATTGAAGGAAGTTGTGGTAAACATCAAGCAAGACCCAGAAGTAAATGAATTGCTTAATAACACGTTTCGATGGAGTCACCAAGACATCAAAGAGAAAGGGAAAACCCACTCCCAAGATAATTATGGTAAAACTAGAACACTAAGATCTTTTCAGATAGACGTGAAGTGAGATAGGTAATGGTTACCAAGAGAACTTTTGCATCTAATCAATTCGAGAGCAGAAATGCAACTGCGCGGGCAAAATAAACTTAAAGAAGACGAGATAACATTAGAAATACCACGGAAAGCACGGTGAGACCTCGGTCGGCGACACAAATAACTATAACAATAAAAAAATCTGGAACACGAGACGGATTTGAATAAAAACTAACAATATCCAAGATTACTTCTGATACTTTCGAAAAGGGCCATCTGACCTTTTTTTTTGACGAGTATTCCATGCTCCACAGGATTCTGATGCCGGGTTGGGGAGGGGGGGGGGGGGGACTGAGTCCTCCAGTAAATGAAAATTACTTTTTCTACAATCATCACTATTATGAAATGATCCGTTTGCTCATACGATTGAAAATCTCGTATACTGGAAGGGGGGGGGGGGATCGTGTGGCAGTTATTGACGTTACTCACATACGGTTCGTTTCGTACAATGTAAGACAGAATAATACGATGGTTGCTTATTTAATTACATTCTTCAAAGGATGCGTATCCTCTACTTTTAATATCTGTTATATTTGATCGTAACGGGATTGAACTTATTAACGTTGTTTTTTTTTGTTTTAGGTAAGATGGAAGTAATTATCTTGGGATTTCTCGAGGTAGGTAAGTAGCAGGACGTCAACGTTATCCAGCCGTTCGGAGATGCCGTGACACTTTATTTAGACGTGATCATTTCGCACGGGACGGCGATGATATTACAAATTTGCATATCGGGACCGTGCAAAAACGAACTAAAATTATTTACGCAGTCGAACTAACCGAGCGTAATCAATTAGCCGATATTCAAATGCAAGTGAAGTTTGATTGAAACTTGCGAAATTGGAAACCGAGCCCGCGGCCGTGTTTCGTTTTTCGTATAATTAAGGGAGAATCTTCCGCAAATTTGAATTCGATTATATATAAATAAGAGCGTATCGATATCCGGAAACGCGTTACCTTTTTTTCCCCCTCTCTCTCTCGAACAAAATACATAGCGTCTTCGAAATTGGGGACAAGTAGGTGTACATAACTTAGTAAACTTGGGGTGTGCTCTGAATACGTTAACGTTGACTCGTACTGGGTTTATACCAGAATTTACATTACTTAATTTATTTACACAAGCATCAGAAGTTCTCGCTTAGTTTGATCTAACACTAATTTAAATAAATCAATTTACTTAAGTATTCATTAGGGCGTCAAAATGTAGTTGAAGCCGTTTAAAACGTGTACTTCTTTTAAATTATTTTCGATCTTCGGGGAAAACGTTCAATTATCATTCAACTCGAGGACACGAGGAGTAATTTTAGGTTTTGTAAGCTTGTTATGGGGAAAAATTCCTGCGGGAATTTCGCCGGGGAGACAAGGAGCGCGAGTCCATTTAAATGGAAAAACTCGCCTCACGCGAAAAATTGAAGATGCCATTCATCAACAGGTTAGCGCGCGATGAGGGTTGCAACCCTTTAAAAATTGCGCGCCTCTTCATCCGCCCACTTTCAGTTAGGTAATTAGCGCTCACGTGCTCTTCACTCGCACGCCCAAACACACATACTCGAAGCGAAATTTAATCTTCGCGCGATGGGTTTCCGGGGCCGATTTTACATTAAAGAAATTTAATATCAACCATCGCGTCGGATACGCGTTACTATAAAAAGGTACGAAGTTAGTTTGCGAGGGGATGTTCTCGTGGAAATTTTTAACGCGGACAAAGCATGTCTCGACAATATAGCTACGAGTTTTGCACATTTCGCATTTTTTCGCTAAAATGATGTAAGGCATTTTATGTATATTGCGCGAGAATTTCCTCTTTGTTAAAAACGGAAAGAGCCGTGCATATTTGACGATTTTTTTCCGCTTCAGCTGCCGTCGCGAATAATTAACATAACGTTCGGTTGAGGACGCGAAAGTGGTCCAACTCAATTTCTCGTTCTCGCTCAGTTCGTTATTTCTCCCTCAAACCTTCAAATTAGCCGCTTTGCTCTTAACAGTCGATTTGGTCCTTTGCGCCGGATTCCTTTCCACTTGCGTTTCTACCTAGATAATATCGCAGGCAAGAGAGTGGCTCAACGCAATCTGTTATCAACCGACCAATTTAAATTGTAGGAGGTAACTCGAGCAAGGGGTGGAGAGGGGGGGGGGGTCCTAAGAGAGCTACATTTTCAAAAAGGGAAGGTTGACAGCTCTCATCCGGCTGCGTACATTGTAAATAACAGTTGTCATCTCATTGTACTGTACTGTGTCTACGCAACCCAAGTCTACAACTGGCTGTTACCCGAAACCCAGAGACCTGCTACGTGCCCAAATTATCAACCATACCAGGGCTAACGTAGCGGACGTTACAAATGGCGCCCGAGCAGTTTCAAAAAGGGGAGGTCGACAGCTCCCGTCCGGCTGCGTCTCTTACAATGTACTGTACTGTCCGAGTCTACGACGAACGACAAACATGTATTAAATACTACTTATAATTAATCTTAATCTGAGGTCCAGATCGTATTTTTTTGTTTATCCAGAATTTTTAATTTTATTTGTGGTAATTGGATTATTGGATCGGATTGGATTATTATGGATGGGCTATGGCCGGTTATTATTAATTCCTTTCGTTGAGATCTTTCATTAGAGTACCATGATGGATAAATCTAGTTCCACTTCCCTCTCCTTCCCCTCCCCCCCGTACTTGTGACAGAAAGGACAGTAGTTGGTAGAAAAACGGTTCCTTTCGTTGAGACCTTTAATTAGAATACGATGAGAGATAACATTAATCCCCCCCCCCCCCCCCCCCGCGCAGGTCCCATCGCTCACTGATTTCGAAAAAGAGTCGCATGGGAAAACAAACCAATTTATTTCGATGAGACCTTTCAGTACAATACCATCAAGAGAACATATTATGTCCCCCCCCCTCCATGTTCTAAAGTTAGCTAAGGTGTTCCAAATACAATAGCTACTTATTTTATTATTTTATTTCACTCAAATGAAAGACGATGGTTCCGTTGGTTACCATTGCGTCAATTATTCCAAGAATATCTTATTCTGTAATTTTATTGTAAAACCGCCAACATTATTTTCGGCCCCAAACCTTATAAGCGACATTCTTCGAAAAAGATGTGTAAAACCGTAGACACGCTTCTCTACGTCCGCGGCGGCAAACGACGTTTACCGACGGCCAATCACGCGCCACGCCTTTTCAATCCTTCCTCTAAACCTAATAAAAACCGTAGACACGCTTCTCTACGTCCGCGGCGGCAAACGACGTTTACCGACGGCCAATCACGCGCCACGCCTTTTCAATCCTTCCTCTAAACCTAATAAAAAACGGCGATATTTGCGAAAACGTAGATTGGTAAAAAAATACAGATTCGCCAACATGATTTTCGGCCCCAAACCTTATAAGCGACATTCTTCGAAAAAGATGTGTAAAACCGTAGACACGCTTCTCTACGTCCGCGGCGGCAAACGACGTTTACCGACGGCCAATCACGCGCCACGCCTTTTCAATCCTTCCTCTAAACCTAATAAAAAACGGCGATATTTGCGAAAACGTAGATTGGTAAAAAAATACAGATTCGCCAACATGATTTTCGGCCCCAAACCTTATAAGCGACATTCTTCGAAAAAGATGTGTAAAACCGTAGACACGCTTCTCTACGTCCGCGGCGGCAAACGACGTTTACCGACGGCCAATCACGCGCCACGCCTTTTCAATCCTTCCTCTAAACCTAATAAAAAAGGGCGATATTTGCGAAAACGTAGATTGGTAACAAAATACTGATTCGCTAACATGATTTCCGGCCCCAAACCTTATAAGCGACATTCTTCGAAAAAGATGTGTAAAACTAAAACCGTAGACCCGCTCCTCTACGTCCGCGGGGGCAAACGACGTTTACCGACGGCCAATCACGCGCCACGCCTTTTCAATCCTTCCTCTAAACCTAATAAAAAACGGCGATATTTGCGAAAACGTAGATTGGTAAAAAAATACAGATTCGCCAACATGATTTTCGGCCCCAAACCTTATAAGCGACATTCTTCGAAAAAGATGTGTAAAACTAAAACCGTAGACCCGCTCCTCTACGTCCGCGGGGGCAAACGACGTTTACCGACGGCCAATCACGCCCCACGCCTTTTCAATCCTTCCTCTAAACCTAATAAAAAAGGGCGATATTTGCGAAAACGTAGATTGGTAACAAAATACTGATTCGCTAACATGATTTCCGGCCCCAAACCTTATAAGCGACATTCTTCGAAAAAGATGTGTAAAACTAAAACCGTAGACCCGCTCCTCTACGTCCGCGGGGGCAAACGACGTTTACCGACGGCCAATCACGCCCCACGCCTTTTCAATCCTTCCTCTAAACCTAATAAAAAAGGGCGATATTTGCGAAAACGTAGATTGGTAACAAAATACAGATTCGCCAACATGATTTTCGGCCCCAAACCTTATAAGCGACATTCTTCGAAAAAGATGTTAAAACCGTAGACGCTTCTCTACGTCCGCGGCGGCAAACGACGTTTACCGACGGCCAATCACGCGCCACGCCTTTTCAATCCTTCCTCTAAACCTAAAAAACGGCGATATTTGCGAAAACGTAGATTGGTAAAAAATACAGATTCGCCAACATGATTTTCGGCCCCAAACCTTATAAGCGACATTCTTCGAAAAAGATGTGTAAAACCGTAGACCCGCTCCTCTACGTCCGCGGGGGCAAACGACGTTTACCGACGGCCAATCACGCGCCACGCCTTTTCAATCCTTCCTCTAAACCTAATAAAAAACGGCGATATTTGCGAAAACGTAGATTGGTAAAAAAATACAGATTCGCCAACATGATTTTCGGCCCCAAACCTTATAAGCGACATTCTTCGAAAAAGATGTGTAAAACCGTAGACACGCTTCTCTACGTCCGCGGCGGCAAACGACGTTTACCGACGGCCAATCACGCGCCACGCCTTTTCAATCCTTCCTCTAAACCTAAAGAAAAACGGCGATATTTGCGAAAACGTAGATTGGTAACAAAATACAGATTCGCCAACATGATTTTCGGCCCCAAACCTTATAAGCGACATTCTTCGAAAAAGATGTGTAAAACCGTAGACCCGCTCCTCTACGTCCGCGGGGGCAAACGACGTTTACCGACGGCCAATCACGCGCCACGCCTTTTCAATCCTTCCTCTAAACCTAATAAAAAAGGGCGACATTTGCGAAAACGTAGATTGGTAACAAAATACAGATTCGCCAACATTATTTTCGGCCCCAAACCTTGGAAGCCATATTCTTCGAAAAAGATATTTGCGTTGTCAAATACGAGCGCAAATGTCTACTTTGGATATCGATTATAGAAAAAAACATTATTACGATCTACGAAGGAGACCATACCGACCCAAGGTCTACTGTCGAAATTATACCTTGTCGTATAAAGGAAACGAAACTACCACTAAAATCACACCAAAATTTGAAGGTCCCCACAAGATCCGAATGGTAATTTCTCCTGTTATCCTACACGGTATACGGTACACGACCCGAATAACAAGAAGATAAATTTCCAGCTGGAGCGGCAGAATCAATATATCCCAATGAAGCTGAGGACAGAGAGACCAGTGTAAGTACAGAGCCTGTATGGAGATAGGGCCAATAGAAGTAGAAGTTAGTTTCCAGTATCCAGCGCCAGCACAGAAGCACCTGCATTACCATTACCATCCAAATCGAGGACAGGAGACTTCGGGTGCCGAGGGCGACTGCTCTGGGGATGGGTATATGGAAACCATTCGGATTCCCATCCGAAAAGGGGGAGATATGTAAGAAAAAGGAATTCTCCAATTAAAACTAGTACGCTCATGTTAACGCGTCTGTCGACAACCGAATACTAACGGCCATTAGAAAGTATTTCTTTACATTGCAATTAGGAAGGTGATTTCCCAATGGATTCGAAAAACAAATTAACCTTGCAATTCCACTTTTCCGTCATTCTGTGACTTCCCTGAAATTGTTCATTTTTCTTCTTTTAAACTTGTTTTTATTTTCGCGTGGATTAACTGGGTACTGACAACATAAATGATCCCTATTTAACCGGCACGTTAAAAAATGACGAGTTAATGTATTATAATTATCTCGGAACGCTGCCGCCGTATTATCCGCTTTCCGTCGTTAAGTAAAATTTAGGACGTAAATACGTCATGCAAATGGTTTTGACTCGCAAAGCCCGATTTTAATAAATATTTTATGGTATATACAAAGGAAAATTGAAGATTTTACGCCGTATAAAAGTAAAACTGGAAGCTTAAATTTTGAAAGATGCCTTCAGATAATCGCGAAGCTGACGTGTAATTTGTTTCATTTTAGGAAAACGTCAACGCTTTGTAATGCTAATAAACTAAAACGTTAAGTGTTCGTTTTCAATTTTAATTAAATCGGGAATTCAATTACGCACGCGAAATTCCGAAAAATCTTTGTTGTCACTTTAAATTTTAAATTAACCTCCCTCGGGGGGGCGCACGTTGCAGCAGGCGAAATGCAATTGCCATTCACATGGAGAGCCCGACTTGAGGCAAATTTATGGTCTGTAGTCAATTTAAAAAGGCATAAACCTTACTAAATCTCCATCTTGCGCAAGAACAATGTATGCGGACGAAGACGGATGTAGAACACAATGTTTAAATTCAATAATGGATGCTGCAACCCGATTATCGGGCGAAAAAAAAACTCATCAACGCGCCAATAAAAAAGAACCCTTTCGGAGGCATCGAAAACAAATAGAGCGAAAGACATATGAATGTTCATCTTTTTAATCTTTTCCAATTGCATGATTTCATTCCGCGCCATCTGAGCCTTCCTGCAATTTCGTTTGTTCCAGAGAGCCTTTGTCAATATCACTCACCTGGGACTATCGGCTGCCGAGGGAGAAGAAATTCGCTTTACGCCATCCATTAATTTAAACCGGGCGAGATCTTTTATTTTGATAAGTGTTGCGATAATGTTTCGTTGTATGTTTTTTTTTTCCTCCTGCGCCCCACCCAGGAAAAGCGAGGTGGTTAAATATTAAAGGGACCTTTTAATGGATTACTCGCAATTAGCGGCGGGGGAACTGTAACTTCCATATCAGTGAAAATTAAAACTGTTCCATTCCCAATTGGAGCTCGTTTTTTTTTCTGTTAATTTATGCAGTTCTCGCCGCAAAGGGTTTTCAATACGTGTACGCAAATTTTCGCTGTTTTGTTGGGAATTGAATTTTTCAATAACGCAAATCGAGTTCAATGCTGAAACGAGGTTAGCTTGCAATAACGTCGTATTCATAATTCATTCGATTTTAACCGCACGCAGCTTCGATTTTTGGCTTTACAACGGATTACAAATTAAATGATGAGCCATTTTTCACTTAGTCGCCGTTAATAATTCATATGTTAAAGCAAGTAACGCAAAGTTCGATTTGGTCCTTCCAACCGAATCAGCTTTTTAGGCATTTCGGAATGCTAAATTCGGTCAAGAATATCTAGGATGAGAGGTCTGGAGGGGTGTAGGTTTTTCTGTTTTCTTTCCATTATTTTTCTTGCTCCATGTCCCCTCTTTTTCCGCGTAAAATTGGTTAAAATGATAGAACCTGGGGATACCTACCTCTCACTATACAAAAATTTCATTCGTATACTGGGTGGTATTCCATTTTTCCTTCTATCGTATCACCCTTCATTTTCGTCTTGTTCTTCTTCTTCTTCATTATTCTTTCTTTGTTTTGTTCCTGTTCATTTGCTCGGCCTTCTTGTTTAAGTTCTGCCCATTCCCACTTTACTTTTTGTTCCTCTTTTGCTTTTTATTTTTCGTTAATCTCTACTACTTTGTGGTTCTCTTCTTCTGTTTCTTTCAAGCTTTTTTTTTAAATTTACTGTTGATCTTATTTTTCTTCTAAATTTGTTTATTCATTTATTTTTACGCACCAAAAAATCCACTATACTGCTAAAACAGATTTCTTTTCTTTTTTGCTCGTCGTTCTTTTCTTCCCAGTTCGATCCTCTTCTCTCTCTGTTTTGTTTTCTGCGCACATTATCCTGAGTCGTGTTTCCCTTTTGCTTGTTTATATTTCCAACTCTTCTTCTTGGTCTTCTTTCACATTCTGACTCTTCGGACTCGCTCTTCTTGTGTTTGTTCTTCTTACTCTTCTTCAATCTCGCTCTGTTTATGGTCTTTTTTATGGTGGTTTTGCTACTTTCTTCTTTGATTTTGTGTGCATATTCTTCTTTCTCAAGTTCCTATTTTTTTTTTACTCTTCTTCGTCCTCTTTCCATCTATTCTTCCTGCTCGATTTCTTACTTCGATTTTTTCCTTTTTCTCACTCTCCTTGTTTACTTTTCTTCTAACTCACGCTGGGTAATAGTTACCGTTGTGCTTGCAGTTCGAGTTTTGTTCTATACTTCTTGGAGGGGGGGGGGGGCCATACCCACTCGATCCCCCGGTTTGGAGTCTAGGAAGGAGTCCTTACAACTGAACGTTTTGAGATAAAACGTATCACCGGGGGGGGGGGGGGGTTCCTGGAATGCCCCCCCCCCGTGCAATACCCCTCAGTGTACGAAGGTGTAGGGTAATTTGTTCTCTTTTCTCCCTCCACACCTGATACGTTCTGTCTCAAAAGATGAACAATACCAAACGACGGGGTATGGAATACCCCCCCCCCCCAGTAGACAAAGGTCTGTTCTTGACTATACTTCCATACCCCCCAAATCTGATACGTTCTCAAGACATTCAGCTCTAAGGATTCTTTCTTTGAATCTTTTCCAAAATCAAGAATGAACAATACCAAACCGGGGGGTGTGGAATACCTCCCAATATACAAAGGTCTTATGACAGTTGTGGGGAAATTTGCTTTCTTTTCTTGGGCCCCTAGATCCACAGGATGTGGTATTGTTCATCCTTACCATCATGATTTTTGGAAAGAGTCGAGAAAGGGGGTCATTATAGAACGTACCTCTGGGGGGTATGGAATACCCCCTAGTGTGCGAAGGTTTTATGAGAGTTGTAGAGTAAGGTGCTGTTTTGTCCTGGATGGTATTCCTCCTACACCTGATACGTTCTGTCTTAAAAGATGAACAATACCAAACGAGGGGGTGTGGAATACTCCCCCCCCCCCCCCAGTATACAAAGGGCTTATGACTATACTTCCATACCCCCCCAGACTTGATACGTTCTCAAGATATTCAGCCCTAAGGATTCTTTCTTCGAATCTTTTCCAAAATCAAGAATGAACAATATCAAACCGTGGGGTGTGAAATACCCCCCCAGTATTCAAAGGTCTTATGACAGTTGTAGTCGTAAAACTAAAAATCGCAGTCTTTAGAATTCCCAAAATTAAAAAAATTCCAAAAACATAAATTTTAAGAGACCTAACATTTCATACATCCCTTTATCTCAAGTTTCCAAAATTTCAAAAATCGCAAAATCTACAATTGTCAAAATCTCAAAATCCTAAAACTAAGAATCGCAGTCTTTAGAATTCCCAAAATTAAAAAAATTCCAAAAACAGAATTTCTAAAATATCTAACATTTCATAAATCCCTTTATCTCAAGTTTCCCAAATTTCAAAAATCCCAAAATCTACAATTGTCAAAATCTCAAAATCCTAAAACTTTAAAAATCGCAATCTCTAGAATTCCCAAAATTAAAAAAATTCCAAAAACAGAATTTCTAAAATATCTAACATTTCATAAATCCCTTTATCTCAAATTTCCGAAATTTCAAAAATCCCAAAATCTACAATTGTCAAAATCTAAAAATCCTAAAACTTTAAAAATCGCAATCCTTAGAATTCCCAAAATTAAAAAAATTCCAAAAGCAATTTTTAAAATATCTAACATTTCATAAATCCCTTTATCTCAAGTTTCCGAAATTTCAAAAATCCCAAAATCTACAATTGTCAAAATCTCAAAATCCTAAAACATCAAAAATCGCAGTCTTTAGAATTCCCAAAATTAAAAAAATTCCAAAAACATAAATTTTAAAATATCTAACATTTCATAAATCCCTTTATCTCAAGTTTCCGAAATTTCAAAAATCCCAAAACCTACAATTGTCAAAATCTCAAAATCCTAAAACATCAAAAATCGCAGTCTTTAGAATTCCCAAAATTTAAAAAAATTCCAAAAACATAAATTTTAAAATATCTAACATTTCATAAATCCCTTTATCTCAAGTTTCCAAAATTTCAAAAATCCCAAAATCTACAATTGTCAAAATCTCAAAATCCTAAACTTCAAAAATCGCTGTCTTTAGAATTCCCAAACTTAAAAAAATTCCAAAAACATCATTTTTAAAATATCTAACATTTCATAAATCTCGTTTCCGAAATTTCAAAAATCCCAAAATCTACAATTGTCAAAATCTCAAAATCCTAAAACTTTAAAAATCGCAGTTTTTAGAATTCCCAAAATTAAAAAAATTCCAAAAACATCATTTTTAAAATATCTAACATTTCATAAATCCCTTTATCTCAAGTTTCAGAAATTTCAAAAATCCCAAAATCTACATTTGTTAAAATCTCAAAATCCTAAAACTTTAAAAATCGCAGTCTTTAGATTTCCCAAAATTAAAAAAATTCCAAAAACGTAATTTCTAAAATTTCATAAATCCCTTTAGCTCAAGTTTCCAAAATTTCAAAAATCCCAAAATTTAAAATTGTCAAAATCTCAAAATTCTAAAACTCAAAATCGCAGTCTTTAGCTTTCCTACAATTAAAAAATTCTAAAAACGTAATTTCTAAAATATTTAAAATTTCTAGAAATTCACTTCATTAACGAAACTTAATACTTTCTAAACGTAGAAGTAAACCAACACAAATAACATAAACGTAAGCATAAATGTCGATGTAATATCTACGTAAGAAATTAGCGATTTTGTATGCTTTGGGTGACTTTTGTGATGATACCAAAAATTGTGGATCTCTTTTTTTGTTCAATTCTTGGTTCCTGTAGATCTCTTCTGTCATTTATTTATATTTGTGTAGTTCCCGTTCAAATAGATAGACGGCCATGGCTAGGAATTCAATTTCTGAAAATGGGCGACATAATTTTTATAAATTACCGTCGTAATTATTGAAGAAATAATAATTCCTTTCTGGCAATTACAATCTAAATTGGTTGTTTATCTTTATTAATTTGACGTGGAAGCGCCGGAACGCGTCTTTTCCAGTGCGCGGGGCTTTTATAATATAATGAAAATTGAAATATATAACTTCACTTGCGAGTTTATTACCGCGAGACAGTGAGGTGCCAGAAGAGACCGAGCGAGTAATAAAGAGAGTGTCCCGAATGATGCGCTTTGTAAATTAGGGCGAGATGTGTGCGAGATGCAGCCGATGACGTCACCCAAAATGAAATTTAATCAACTACGCGGGGGCGAAATTAATCACGGCGCGCGGCGGCGGCGTCGAAATAACTCGTTAACGAAACTGCGCAATATAAAACCATTATCTAATCTGTCTTGTAATATTTTTCGGCGTCCTCCCCATCCCCACGCAGCACACATGTAGTCAATGTACCGTGCAGGTTTGTTGAGTTAATGCGAAGACAGATGCATCCATCAACTGCCTTGTCAACACATCCGGCACTGCCAACTAGACAAAAAAAACGGAGTGATACAAACTAATGGTAACACTTGGAAGTTTGTTTCGTTCCGATTTAGAAAAAAGCTGTTCTAAAAAAAGTTTCATTAAAAGCGCCAACGATCGACTAAACTCAGGAATGTAATTTTTCATTAAAAATTTTTATTGTAAAGCTCTGCATAAAACTAAATCCCTTCGCGTTTAATTAACATAGTTTTAAATCGCAATGAAAAACAATGACTATACTGCAACTCGTTCTACCGGTAGGTTTTACACTCGGTTTTACATGAGAGATTGATTTTGTGTAACTGACATAAGCTTTGAGATTTAGGGAATCATAGTTTATGGGATTGGAAATTCTAAAGACTGCGATTTTTAAAGTTAGGACTTTGAGATTTTGACAATTTTAGATTTTGGGATTTTTGAAATTTCGGAAACTTGAGATAAAGGGATTTATGAAATAGATATTTTAGAAATTATGTTTTTGTAATTTTTTTACTTTTGGGCTCTAATGACTGCGATTTTTAAAGTTTTAGGATTTTGAGATTTTGACAATTGTAGATTTTGGGATTTTTGAAATTTTGGAAACTTGAGATAAAGGGATTTATGAAATAGATATTTTAGAAATTATGTTTTTGGAATTTTTTTAATTTTGGGAATTCTAATGACTGCGATTTTTAAAGTTTTAGGATTTTGAGATTTTGACAATTGTAGATTTTGGGATTTTTGAAATTTTGGAAACTTGAGATAAAGGGATTTATGAAATAGATATTTTAGAAATTATGTTTTTGGAATTTTTTTAATTTTGGGAATTCTAATGACTGCGATTTTTAAAGTTTTAGGATTTTGAGATTTTGACAATTGTAGATTTTGGGATTTTTGAAATTTTGGAAACTTGAGATAAAGGGATTTATGAAATAGATATTTTAGAAATTATTTTTTGGAATTTTTTTAATTTTGGGAATTCTAAACAATGCGATTTTTAAGTTTTAGGATTTTGAGATTTTGACAATTGTAGATTTTGGGATTTTTGAAATTTTGGAAACTTGAGATAAAGGGATTTATGAAATAGATATTTTAGAAATTATGTTTTTGGAATTTTTTTAATTTTGGGAATTCTAAAGACTGAGATTTTTAAAGTTTTAGGATTTTGAGATTTTGACAATTGTAGATTTTGGGATTTTTGAAATTTTGGGAACTTGAGATAAAGGGATTTAGGAAATTTTAGATATTTTAGAAATTATGTTTTTGGAATTTTTTAACTTTGGGAATTCTAAAGACTGCGTTTAAAAAATTTTAGGATTTTGAGATTTTGGCAATTGTAGATTTTGGTGTTTGGTCATAAGACCATACCCCCCAGAGCCCCCGCTGGTACGTTCCATAAGGACCCCCTTCTCGTCTCCTTCCAAATGTCATGGTGTCAAGGATAAACAAACGGTCGTGTTGGGGGTATGGCATACCCCCCTCCCCGTCAAGAAAATATAAGAAATGTCCCTGCAATACCACCTTCGTACATGGAATACCTCTCTTTCTCGGATTTTTTTGATATCTTTTTATAGAAATATTCTGGATATCTTCCCCAAATCTCAGAATCTTTCCGAAATAGTCTTGAAAATTGTCTGTAGGGCATCTTGAAACTTTCCAAAATTTTTTTTTAAAACTTCGAAAACATTTCCAAAGCTTTTGGTTAATTGGTTAATGGGGAAATTTTGATTTTTTGACAATTCTAGAATTTTGGAAATTTCAGTATAATCGTGGATTGGTGGTTACCAATTTTTGGATTTTTGAAATTTTGGGAGTTTGGGATTTGTTAAAATTTAGGGAATTTAAGATTTAAGGATTTTAAATTTTGAGATTTTTTAAATTTTGGTAATTTGGATTCTGGAATTTTTGAAATTACCTCGAATTTTGCGTATTTTAGATGCTTGGATTTTTAAGTTTTCATTTGGAGGTATTAACCCTCAAACTCTTCTAAACTGTGAAATATGATGTAATATTATTATAACGATCTGATAGTGCTTTTGCTTTTTTGATCTTAATATTATGGTGCTTTGAGCTTTTAGTGTTTCGACGGCAGTGACATTATATTATTTTGAATATACTTTTTTGAATTAATTTTCGAATTTTGTGGAAATTGGATTTTGAAGTATTTCAAATTCTCAAAAGTTCAGATTGCGCAATCTTTTAATGTTAGGGTGTTTAAGATTCTTGGCCATTTAAAATTTTGGGATTTTTGAAATTTTAGGAATTTTGTGCAAATTGATATACCGATAATTGAAACATTGGGATTTTGTATTTTGAGATGTGGTACTTTTAAAAAGTTTTACATTTTAGGAATTCGATGTATAGGACTTTTTGGAATTTTGGGAATCCATAGATTGTGGGAATTTGAGATAAAGGGTTTTTTTAAATTTTGGTATTTTATATTGTGGAATTTGGGATTTTAGAATTGACTTTTTTTGGTAATTTTGAAATTTTGGGAACTTAAAAAATTGCGATTTTTACATTTTTGAATTTTGAGATTTTTACAATTTGAGATTTTTATATTTTTTCAATTCTGTGGAAATTTAGATTTTGAAAAGTTTGAAATTTTCAGAAGTTGAGATTGGGGGGTTTTAATGCTAGAGAATTTAAGATTCTTGAACTTTTAACATTTTGGAATCTTTGAAATTTTGGTCATTTGGAATAGTGGGATTTTTAAAAGGGAATTTCAGATTTTGCAATATTTGAATCGTTTACATTTTGGGAATTCGATGTATAGGACTTTTTTGCAATTTTTGGAATTCATAGATTGTGGGAGTTTTTAATGTTTCGGAATTTGAGTTTTAAAGTTTTGGATATTTTAGATTTTGGAATATGGGATTTTGGAATTGACTTTTTTGGTAATTTTGAAATTTTGCGACTTTAGAAATTTGCTTGCGATATTTACATTTTTGAATTTTGAGATTTTGACAATTTTATTTTTAAATTTGAGATTTAGATTTTTGAAATTTTGGGAATTTTAGTTGCTAACCTTGAAATTTTAGGCATTTGAGATTTTTGAATTTTGGGAATTGTAGATTGTAGGTTTTGACAAATTAAAGCTTTTCCGCTATATCCTAAAAAGAGAAGAAATCTGCTTTAAAATGTTTGACGTTTTAATCGTTTTGACAATTTTGTATTGTGACGTTTTGACGTATTGGCATTTGGATTTTAAAATTTTTGACGCTTTTGTTCATTCTAAACACTTCCGAAATAGCGTCTTAATTTCAAACTTTCAATTGGGAAATGGGGAAATTGTTCGAATTTGAGATTAAAATTTTAGGAGTTTTAATTTTTGTTAATTTTGAAATTTTGGGCATTTGTAATTTCGGTAACCGTAGATTTTGGTGATTACAAATTTTGAGATTTTTGATCTTTTGAGATTTTGGGATTTATTCAAATTTAGGGAATTTAAGAATTTTAAATTTTGGAAATTTATGGTTCTGGGATTTTTGAAATTTTGGTGTTTTGAAAATTTACCTCGAATTTTGAAATTAAGTTTGAAGGTATTGCCGCTTCGTTGTTCTTTCTTCGGATCTCGCCCTCTAAATTCTCAAAATTTTGGATTTTTATAATTTTTCAATTTGAGATTTTGGTATTTTTGGAATTTTGTGGAAAATTAGATTTATTAATATTGGAAATTGTTAGTAGTTGAGATGCTGACATTTTTGAATGCTAGGGAATTTAAGATTCTTAGCGATTATGAAAAGGGAAGTTCAGATTTTTTAATATTTGAAATTTTGGGGAACTCGCGATGTTTGATTGATTGGGGATTTTGGATTTTGAGATGTGTAAGTTTTGGAATCTTTTACATTTTGGGAATCCATAGATTGTAGGTTTTTTTAAAGTTTGGGAATTTGAGATAAAGGGGTCTTTAAAATTTTGGATATTTTGTATTTTGGAATTTTAGAGTCCTTAATTGACTTTTGTGGTTATTTTGAAATTTTGGGAATTTAAAAATTGCGATTTTTATATTTTTGAATTTTGAGATTTTGGAATGAGCTTTGGAAATTTTTGAGATTTTTGGATTTCGGGAAATGTAGGTTTTGAAAAATTAAAGCTTTTCAGCTAGAATCGTAAAAAGAGTAAGAATCTGTTCTAAAATGTTTGACGTTTCAACCTTTTTGACAATTTGTATTGTGACGTTTTGTTGACGTTTTGAGATTTTAACGTTTCGACGTATTGGCGTTTTGGATTTTAGAAATTTTTTACTTTTTGAAATTTTAAGAATTTGTGTTAGGAACCCTTTTCGTGCATCATTTTATCGGCTTCAAACGAGATTATAAACTTAAGACTAATGCTAAACGCTTTTATCTTAGCCTACTTTTGTGTCAGATTGGGATGAATACAACGTATACAATAAAAGTTTGCTGTTTATTTAAGCTTGATTTGATGTTTGAAATGTTCGCAAAGGTTTGGAATGATACGAATTAGGTCGAGTATAGAATTGTATCGTATTAAATGAAACGGAAACCCAAATCGATATCCTTCGGATTTGGCGAAATAACCGTCAAACGATTGATTCTCCCAAGTACATTACGTGCAACACCTCCTTTAATGTAACTAATGAAATTAGCTGCAGGTATACGCTTCGTCCATTTCTGAAGTTGCATTCTGCTAAACAAGCAATGCATATGCAGCGAGCGTGCAGATTCGGTCTGATACAGAAACCATCCACCGGAACACCGATCTTGAGCAATTCCCTTTGCCCGTCCCCGAGTCCTGATTAACTCACGCCCAAACTCGCGCTTTTGATTAAAACTAACATCGAGTCTTTGTTCTAGGTGAGCCCTCGCCTCGCTCGGCCCCCCGTAAAGGTAAGAGCAGCGCCATCTCGCGGCGCGACATCGCCTCGCTCGAATAACTCACGCATAGAGACATTAAAAACGATATAAATGAACTATTCGAACAGAACTCTCTTTATTGCCTCCGATCACGAAGGTCTAAACGTAAAATAAAACCCTCATTATGCTTTCCTCCTCTTTCACTTTTCCATGTACTTTGTCGGATAAAGACGTCAAAGAGTCTCGGTTTTTCTTCGTGATCTATTATCAACGTCTTTAAATCGGTACACGCTTTATAAAAACGGAAAGGAGACTTGTTTGTGCCTTTTCGCAGTTTGTGTATCATCGATAAGGGGCTTCTTTCAGCAATTGATGAGACAGACTTAATACTCTCATTTTCCGTCTGATGTATGTAATCGAACGGTTTTGTAACAACGTATACAGCAAATACGTTTGAACACACTAAAAGCAGTCGTGCCGTTTTGCGATTAACCTTGTGAACTCGTCCAAGACGCAAACCAGCTGTTTATCCAAGTCAATGGACTGTTTTAATTAAGGTTTGAAATGAGTTTTTAGTGCGTGGCAAAGTTACCTCTTTGATGAGGGCTACGTCGGTATTTCACGTATGGTGATGATGATCTACGAAAGCGAAGGAATCCAAGAAAACCGCGAAAAGCATGTATTAGGAGAACACTGTGCTTATTTTTACGCGAGTAATTCTAAACCAAGTCTGATACAGAGCAAATTGCGTTCTGATTATGTTCTCCTGATAGTGAGAGGATACCTGCAAAACCTTTCCTACAATTTAGGAATAAAATACCTTCTCACAAACTTTGTACTCCTAATTTATCAAAGAGAAGCGGAATATTTAAAACCAAGTCTGATACAGTACAAATTGCTTCACTGATTATGTTCTCCTGATAGTGAAGGATACCTCTCAAAACCTTTTCTACAATTTAGGAATAAAAAGACCGTCTCGCATACTTTGTTCTCCTAATTTATCAGAGAAACAGGAATATTTAAAACCAAGTCGGATACAGTGCAAATTGCTTCACTGATTATGTTCTCCTGATAGTAAAGGATACTTCTCAAAACCTTTTCTACAATTTAGGAATTAAAATACCGTCTCACACCCTTTGTTCTCCAAATTTATCAAAGAGAATCATGAATATTTAAAATCATGTCTGATACAGTGTAAATTGCTTCACTGATTATGTTCTCCTGATATTGAAGGATGCCTCTCAAAACCTTTTCTACAATTTAGGAATAAAAATACCGTCGCGCTCACTTTGTTCTCCTAATTTATCATAGATAAACAGGAATATTTAAAATCAAGTCTGATACAGTATAACTTGCTTCACTGATTATGTTCTCCTGATAGTGCAGGATACCTCTGAAAACCTTTTCTACAATTTAGGAATAAAAATACCGTCTCGCATACTTTGTTCTCCTAATTTATCAAAGAGAAACAGAAATATTTAAAATCAAGTCTGATACAGTACAAATTGCTTCACTGATTATGTTCTCCTGATAGTGAGCGGATACCTGCAAAACCTTTCCAAAAATTTATAAATAAAAATACCTTCTCGCAAACCTTGTTCTCCTAATTTATCAACAGGAGATAGAACTATCTAAAACCAAGTCTGACACAGAGCAAATTGCTTCTCTGATTATGTTCTCCTGATAGTGAAGGATACATCTCAAAACCTTTTTTACAATTTAGGAATAAAAATACCGTCTTGCATACTTTGTTCTCCTAATTTACCAAAGAGAACGTGAATATTTAAAACCAAGTATGATACAGTACAAATTGCTTCACTGATTATGTTCTCCTGATAGTGAAGGATACCTCTCAAAACCTTTTCTACAATTTAGGAACAAAAATACCGTCTCGCATACTTTGTTCTCCTAATTTATCAAAGAGAAACAGTATAATTTAAAACCAAGTCTGAAACAGTGCAAATTACTTCACTGATTATGTTCTCCTAATAGTGAAGGATAGCTCTCAAAACCTTTTCTACACTTTAGGAATAAAAATACCGTCGCGCACACTTTGTTCTCCTAATTTATCAAAGAGAAACGGGAATATTTAAAATCAAGTCTGATACATTACAAATTGCTTCGCTGATTATGTTCTCCTGATAGTGAAGGATACCTCTCAAAATTGTTTCTACAATTTAGGAATAAAAATACCTTCTCGCAAATCTTGTTCTCCTAATTTATCAGCAAGAGATAGAAATATTTAAAACCAAGTCTGACACAGAGCAAATTGCGTCTCTGATTATGTTCTACTGATAGTTAAGGATACCTCTCAAAACCTTTTCTACAATTTAGGAATAAAAAGACCGTATCGCACACTTTGTTCTCCTAATTTATCAAAGAGAAACAGGAATATTTAAAACCAAGCCTGATACAGTACAAATTGCTTCACTGATTATGTTCTCCTGATAGTGAAGGATACCTCTCAAAACCTTTTCTACAATTTAGGAATAAAACTACCGTCTCGCACACTCTGTTCTAATTTATCAAAGAGAAACATGAATATTTAAAACCAAGTCTGATACAGTGCAAATTGCTTCACTGATTATGTTCTCCTGATAGTAAGAGGATACCTGCAAAATCTCCTACAATTTAGGAATAATATAATACGTTCTCACAAACCTTGTACTCCTAATTTATCAAAAGGAAGCAGGAATATTTATAACCAAGTCTGATACAGTGCAAATTACTTCACTGATTATGTTCTCCTGATAATTAAGGATACATCTCAAAACCTTTCCAAGAATTTATGAATAAAAATACCTTCTCGCAAACCTTGTTCTCTCAATTTATCAACAGGAGACAGAAATATCTAAAACCAAGTATGATACAGAGCAAATTGCTTTTCTGATTATATTCTCCTGATAGTGAGAAGATACCTGCAAAACCCTTTACAATTTATGAATAAAACGTACAAGTAAATTTTCTTTAAGATTCATTGCCCTGATTTTGCCTTAATTTTGCCCCAACGATTCCGACTTCCCCTCAAATTCTCCCTGACTTTGTTCCGACTTTTCCCCGACTTCGCCTCGAGTTTGTCCCGAATATCCCCCAACTTTACCCCGACTTTGTCCCAAATTTGTTCCAACATTGTCCCGAGTTGATTCTAATTTTTCCCCTATTTTGTCCCGACTTTGCCCTAACTTTGTCCCAACTTTTTCTAGAAATTGCCCCGACGTTGCCCCGAGATCTCCCCGAATTTGCCGCCATTTTGCCCAGATTTTTTCCCACTTTGCCAAATTTGCCCTGACTGTCCCGAATTTGCTGACTGCCTCGACTCCGCTCCGAATTTGCTCCTACTCTACCCAGAATTTTCCCAGACTTTGCCCCAACTTTTGCCCTACATTTCGCACAATTTGCCGCGGCCTCAGCCCAAAATTGTCCCCAATGTAGCACCGCCTTGGTTCCGACTTTGCACCTCGAATTTGCACTGAATATCCCCCAACTTTGCCCCGAATTGATCCTGACATTGACATTGACGTTGTTTTAACGTTGCCCTAACTTTGCCCCAACTTTTAGAAAAACGGCCCCGATTTTGCTCCGACATCTCCCCGAATTTTTCCGCGATTTTTCCCGAACTTTGCACCGACATCGCCCCTACTTTACCTTCGACTTTAGCCCAAATTTTCCCTGACTTTGTCCTAAATTTGCCCCAACTTTGCCTCGAGTTCGCCCCGACTCTTCCCAGATTTTGCTCCGTTTTGCTCTAACCTTGCCCTTACATCTCCCACAATTTGCCGCGACTCCACCCAAAATTTATACGGAATATCCCCCGATTTTGCCTCGAATTTGTCCGTATTTTGTCCTAACTTTGCCCCGACTTGCCCTAACTTTGCCTCAACTTTTTGAAAAAACGGTCTCGATTTTTCCCCGAATTTGCTGCGACTTTCCTCTAACTTTTCCCGGAATTCGACTTGTCCTTTCCCCTAATTTGCTCCGACTTCGCCCTAACTTTACACCAACCTTTCCTAGAAATTGCCCCGACGTTGCTGCGATATCTCCCCAAATTTGTCCAGATTTTGTCCCCACTTTGCTCCAACTTTCCCTTACATCTCCCAGTATTTGTCCTAATTTTGCCTCAACGATTCCCCAAAATTGCCCCGATTTTGTCCCAAATTTTCCTCTACATCTCCCAGAATTGGCCGCGACTTTGCCCCAACTACTTTACCCCTGCATCTTCCACAATTTACCGCGACTTTCCCCGAAATTGCCCAGATTTTGACTAATCTTTGCGCCAAATTTGCCCCGACCTCGCCTCGAGTTTGCCCGGAATATCTCCCAACTTTGCCCCAAATTTGTCCCGACATTGCCCCGACTTTGTCCTAACTTTGCTTCAAACATTTTTCCCCGTTTTTTCCCGACTTCCCCCGAATTGGTTTTAAATTTGACCCGAATTGGCGCCCACTTTGCCGCGAGTTTACCCTGACATTGCCCAGATTTTGCCCCGACATTTTTAGCGCCTCCCCCCCCCCCCCCTGTTTGTTCCGACTGTGCGCCGACTTCTCATCGAATTTGCCCCGAATTATCCCCCAACTTTGCTTCGAATTTGCCCTTACGTTGCGCCGATTTTGATCCGAATTGTCCAGTTAATATTGTAACGTGATTTATAAATTCGGGTTCGATTTATATCAATATTTATTAAACAAAACCAAAACACTATAAAAACCGTACAATTTATATCGATTATTTATATCACACACACTTCGCAATTTATATTTCCGCGCTCGATCTCATTCGGTAGTAAAACTGCGCGATGTTCGGTCCGCAACCATTTATACACGCAAGCAATGTAAGTCCCGAACATCCGCGTACATTCTCGAATATTCCTACACAAATCCCACTATCGCGCGCGTAGAAAATTCCAGAGCGCCAAAGGCGACGTCATGTCTGGAGCGTTTCCGTTACAATATCTTTTCCCAGGAATTGCCTCGATTTTGTCCTGGCGTTGCTCTGATTTTGACCCGACTTCGTCCCGAACTGGCCCGAAATTTGGTTCGGCTTTGTCTCAAATTTGCCATGACTTTGCCCCGGCTGCAGTCGGAGTTTGCGCCGACTTTGCCCTAACTTTACCTCAATGGTGCCCGACTTTGCTCCAACTTTTCCCCGACTTCGCTCCGACATTGCTCCGACTGTGCTTTGAGTTCGTATCGAATGTACCCCGAATATCCCCCAACTTTCTGCCGACTTTACTTCGAATTTGTCCTTACATTGCCCCGATTGTGGTCCGACTTTGTCCAGCTTTGCCCCAACTTTTGCCCGGAATTGCTTCGATTTCCCCTGAATTTGCCCTCACTTTGCTCCTAATTTGCCCTAACATTGCTCCGACTGTCCGAAATTTGCCCTAAGTTTGCCCAGATCCCCCCCCCACTTTGCTTCGACTTGCTCGAACATTGTTCAAGTTTGCCCTGACTTTGCCCCAACTTTGTTCCGATTTTGACCCGAATTTGCCCGCTTCGGCTTTGTCTCAAATTTGCCATAACGTTGCCCCGATTGTTCGGAATTTGCCCCGACTTTGCCCAATTTTTGTCCCGATGTTGCTCGGACATTGTCCTAACTTTGTCCCGACTTTGCCCTTACTTTCCCCCAGCTTTGTCTCGATTTTGACCCGATTTCGTTCCGATTTTGCCCCAAATTTGCGCTGGATTTGCCCCAAATTTGCCATAACATTGCCCCGACTGTGCCCAGACTTTGCCCTAACATCTCCCCGAAATTGTAATGACTTTGCCCTAACTTTTACTGGAATTCGTTCAGGCTTTGTCTTGTTTTTGTTCTAACTTTTCAGCAACTTTGCCCCAACCGTTCCCCAAAATTGGTCCGACTTCGACCCGAATTTGCCCCGACTTTGTCCCAAATTTGCTCTAACTTTGCCCCTACTTTGCATCGAATATCCCTCAACTGTGCCCCAAATTTGTTCCGACACTGCCCCGACTTTGGCCTAACTTTGCTCCGACTTTTCAAAAAAATGGCACCGATTTTTCCCTAACTTTTCCCCTTCTTTTTCCCGAAATTGACCTGATTTTGACCCAACTTCGCCCCGGATTTGGCCCGACTTCGTCCAGACTTTACCCCAAATTTGGCCCGACATTGCCCAGACTTTCCCTCACAATGTCCTCGACTTTTCCCCTACTTTGTCCCAATTTTGGGCCAATGTTGCCCCCACTTTCCCGGACTTTGCTCCGACTGTGTCCCGACTTTGCCTCGAATTTGCCCCGAATATTCTCCAACTTGGTCCCGACTATGCTTCGAATTTGTCCTAACATTGCCCCAGCTTTGCCCGAACTTTTCCCCGAAATGGCTCCGATTTCGCCCCGAATTTGACCCAATTTTCCCCTACTTTGTCCCTAATTTGCCCTGACTGTGCCCAGAGTTTACCCCGACTTTGCTTTAATGTTACTCCTACTTTGCCCCGACATCTCCCCAAAATTTTAATGACTTTGCCCTAACTTTTACTGGAATTCGTTCAGGCTTTGTCTCGTCTTTGTTCTAACTTTTCCGTAACTTTGCCCCGGCTTTGCTGTTCTGTTCCCTCAAAATTGACCCAACTTCCACCCGACTTTACCCCAAATTCCCTCAGCCCCGACTTTTCCCCTACTGTGCCTCAACTGCCCCTACATGTTCCAGAATTTGCCCCCACTTCGCCTCTACATCTCACAGAATTTGCTGCGACTTTGTTCTAAGTTTGCCATACTTTCCCCGACTTCGCCCCGACTTTGCCTCGAATTTCGAACCTTTCCGCAACTTTGTCCAGCCTTTTCCCCAAATTTGCCCCAACTTTTCCCCGAAATTGACCCGAATTTGCCCCGACATTGTCCCAAATTTGCCCTAACTTTGCCCCAATTACAGTCCATATCGGGTTGAGTTTATGTTTTATTAAGGTGCGTATCCACCGGTTGATCACTATCCGTTCGCGCGCGCCGGTGGATACGCACCTTTAGGACAACATAACTTTTGTTAATTTTTTCGTTTGTTAGTCATCGCCATCGCCGTTTTTGATATCGTGGAACTTTCTGTTCGATAATTCCAATGAAATCCGTGCGTCGTTGGGCGTACAGCCTTATTATCCTTACAATATTACGCCGCGACTAGTGCATAAACTAATTACCCCAAATCCCATTAAAATAGCGAATTTAAATCAAACATTCCGGTTGGTAAAGTATCAATTTGCGGCGGAGTAATTATCTAAATAGGTTATTTTAGTCTTATGCTCGCGCTGAAGGCAATTTGCCGTAATTAACGCGGCGGTCCTTCGAGGCGGCGGCTGAGGATCGCGTTATTATTGTAAAACTGCACTTGCCCGACGTTTCGCAATTCAATTACTCGACCGATATTTTGTTTTATTGCGAAAAACTCGGACAGATTTATGACGCGCGGCTTTGGCGAAGTTTCGAATTTACGCCGCTTCGCGTCGTCGATTCGTGTGTAATGTGTGAAAATTTAATTAAGCCAAATTGAGCAACGGGGCGTAACCGCGGCGGCCATAAATCATGCACTCGAAGTATAAAAAAGTAAACATCTTAAATGTATAAAAAAGGGGGCCATCAAGTGCCATAAAAATATTGTCCCAGTTCAATTTAATATGGAACTTCTCCTCTCCCTTCCCGACGTTGGCATTTTCCATCTTAGTTTACAGCTGTGTCGCAAACGATCCGATCGATATACGAGTTGCGTACATAAATATTTACTAAAAGGGAAATATGATGTATAGCGAGAACGTTTCAGTCACAGTCATTTTCATAAAACGTCAAAAAGTCCGATACGTTTCTACATATGATGCCTTTTTTACCTCTCTCTCCCTCCCCCGCCCCTCTCGCTTCCCGACTTTGAACTTTATACGATATCCCTTTGGGCGAACGCGACGTCCCAATAGCCTTTAAGAGATATGGGGAAGAGCGACATATTAAAGATTTATGGGAACACTTGGAGCCGGAAAACCATCTTCGTACTTAATCAAAAATGCATTTTGACATGCAGATGTAAGTTAATGCATCGCTAACTCATAGCTGAACAAAAACAAAAACTCATTCGTACGGAAAGGGAACGCGGGAGGGGGGGGGGGGCAGATATGAATGAGCGGCATCAGCGAGCGACTGACCTAGATGGATTTTTGATTTTTGTTTAAATACGCCAAAAGCGGGTGCGCTCGTGTGTGTTATGAACACTTTTCAAGATATTTTATCGAAATTAACGGCCAAAACTATTCAATTTTGTTCGAGTGCAGTTTTTGGAACGAGCGCGCGCATTAATGAAGCCAATTTGCATGGCTCTGTTATCTCCGCGTTCGTTTGCATGGAGATGGTAGCAACTCGTATGGCGCGGCTATGCGATAGATTTGCCTAACGTCCAAATGATACGAATCGTTTTCAATTCATGGCTACAGCTACTACGAACTTGATGAGGATTTATAAATTAAAATCGGTCACTGTCAGGTGACAACACCCGCTTGTGGTACATGTTCCAAGGTCTGTTTCAACTACGACTTTTCTTGTAAACATAGCGACTACCAACTCGTATGGCTCGGCTATGTCGCTACGTGACGGGAAGTTAGTAACTAACTTGCAACGTTTTTTTTTTGTACTTTTCCGTATCTATTGCGTTGCCAGAAGTGTTCACAATGCAACATTTTTATTGTATGTTTTAGCGTTCATTTGCTAGTTTCCCAAATTCTCTTATGCATTTAGATTCGTCCTTATTCGACCATTCAACCAAAAATAAGCGTCAAGAGACAATTTATTCATTATTTCATAGTACTCTTCAACTAAGCTCGAAGAATTGTGAATTGCAAAATTGGCGGGTAGTTTGCTCTCACTCACTCCACAAGAAAATAGTAATAATCCTTCGGATTTCTAGACGATAAAGAAAGATAGTTCTTTCTTAACTGGGGCTAAATCTCTGCGCATTGGAAGTGCAAAATTTGATTCTGACGGCATAAATTAACGCATAATTTTCTTTTCTATTTTTACGTGAACAGATCCACAAAACTGCGGCTCGAAACTGGTTGCGCCAACTGTTTTGGTATGCGCAAAATTTGATTCATAGACGCAAAATGGCGCATAATTTGCATTTAGTGCCTGTGCAAAAAAAGCGCGCATTCGATTGTTCAAAATTGTGTGCCAGGAACACAAAATATTATTTCTAGGGATCAAAACAGCGCATAATTTGCGATTAGTGTCTCTACAAGAACAATTTTATTATCACTATTTGAGAAAACTACTTTTTTACCCCTGAAACAGCGACTATTACTTCAAGGGTCTAAAATGGTGCATAATTTGCGATTAATGTTCTTTTAAGAACAATGTTATTGTCATTGTTTGAGGAAACTCACTTTTCCCCCCCTGAAACATAGACTATTATTTAAAGGGACCAAAGTGGCGAATAACTTGAATAGTGTCTCTATAAGAACAATATTATTTGTCAATGTTTATGAAATCGCAGTTTTTATTATATTTTTTTGCGCCTGGAACGTAACCTATTGCTTCACTGTCCCAAAACGGCGCATAATTGCGACTAGTGCGTTTATAAGAAAAATTTTATTGTCATTGTTTGAGAAATCGTAACTTTTTTGCCTTTGAAACATAGACTATTATTTCAAGGACTCAAAATGGCGCATAATTTGAATTGGTGTTTCTATAAAAACAATGTAATTGTCAGTGTTTGGGAAATCGCAGTTTTCATTATAATTTTTTGCGCTTGGAACGCAAATTATTATTTCTATTGTTCAAAATGGCGCACAATTTGCGACTAGTGTGTTTATACGAGCAATTTGATTGTCATTGTTTGAGAAAACGTAACTTTTTTGCCCCTGAAACATAGACTATTATTTCAAGGACTCAAAATGGCGCATAATTTGAATTGGTGTCTCTATAAGAACAATGTAATTGTCAGTGTTTGGAAAATCGCAGATTTCACTATAATTTTTTGCGCTTGGAACGCAAATTATTATTTCTATGGTTCAAAATGGCGCATAATTTGCGACTAGCCGGTTTATAAGAACAATTTTATTGTCATTGTTTGAGAAAACGTAACTTTTTTGCCCCTGATACATAGACTATTATTTCAATGACTCAAAATGGCTCATAATTTGAATTGGTGTCTCTCTAAGAACAATGTAATTGTCAGTGTTTGGAAAATCGCAGATTTGACTATAATGCTTTTTGCGCTTGGAATGCAAATTATTATTTCTATGGTTCAAAATGGTGCATAATTTGCGACTAGTGCGTTTATGAGACCAATTTTATTGTCATTATTTGAGAAAACGTAACTTTTTTGCCTCTGAAACATAGACTATTATTTCAAGGACTCAAAATGGCGCATAATTTGAATTGGTGTCTCTATAAGTACAATGTAATTGTCAGTGTTTGGAAAATCGCAGTTTTCACTATAATTTTTTACGCTTGGAACGCAAATTATTATTTCTATGATTCAAAATGGCGCATAATTTGCGACAAGTGCGTTTATAAGAACAATTTTATTGTCATTGTTTGAGAAATCGTAACTTTTTTGCCCCTGATACATAGACTATTATTTCAATGACTCAAAATGGCGCATAATTTGAATTGGTGTCTCTATAAGAACAATGTAATTGTCAGTGTTTGGAAAATCGCAGTTTTCACTATAATTTTTTGCGCTTGGAACGCAAATTATAATTTCTATGGTTCAAAATGGCGCATAATTTGCGACTAGCCGGTTTATAAGAACAATTTTATTGTCATTGTTTGAGAAAACGTAACTTTTTTGCCCCTGATACATAGACTATTATTTCAATGACTCAAAATGGCTCATAATTTGAATTGGTGTCTCTCTAAGAACAATGTAATTGTCAGTGTTTGGAAAATCGCAGATTTGACTATAATGCTTTTTGCGCTTGGAATGCAAATTATTATTTCTATGGTTCAAAATGGTGCATAATTTGCGACTAGTGCGTTTATGAGACCAATTTTATTGTCATTATTTGAGAAAACGTAACTTTTTTGCCTCTGAAACATAGACTATTATTTCAAGGACTCAAAATGGCGCATAATTTGAATTGGTGTCTCTATAAGTACAATGTAATTGTCAGTGTTTGGAAAATCGCAGTTTTCACTATAATTTTTTGCGCTTGGAACGCAAATTATTATTTCTATGGTTCAAAATGGCGCATAATTTGCGACAAGTGCGTTTATAAGAACAATTTTATTGTCATTGTTTGAGAAAACGTAACTTTTTTGCCTCTGAAACATAGACTATTATTTCAAGGACTCAAAATGGCGCATAATTTGAATTGGTGTTTCTATAAGTACAATGTAATTGTCAGTGTTTGGAAAATCGCAGTTTTCACTATAATTTTTTGCGCTTGGAACGCAAATTATTATTTCTATGGTTCAAAATGGCGCATAATTTGCGACAAGTGCGTTTATAAGAACAATTTTATTGTCATTGTTTGAGAAAACGTAACTTTTTTGCCTCTGAAACATAGACTATTATTTCAAGGACTCAAAATGGCGCATAATTTGAATTGGTGTTTCTATAAGAACAATGTAATTGTCATTGTTTGGGAAATCGCAGTTTTCATTATAATTTTTTGCGCTTGGAACGCAAATTATAATTTCTATGGTTCAAAATGGCGCATAATTTGCGACTAGTGCGTTTATGAGAACAATTTTATTGTCATTATTTGAGAAAACGTAACTTTTTTGCCTCTGAAACATAGACTATTATTTCAAGGACTCAAAATGGCGCATAATTTGAATTGGTGTCTCTCTAAGAACAATGTAATTGTCAGTGTTTGGAAAATCGCAGATTTCACTATAATTTTTTGCGCTTGGAATGCAAATTATTATTTCTTGGAACGCAAATTATTTATATTGCGATTAGTCTCTTTATAAGAACAATTTGATTGTCCTTGTTTGAAAAAACGCAACTTTTTGTTGCTGAAACAGACTATTGTTTAAAGGGACCAAAATGGCGCATAATTTGACTTAGTGTCTCTATAAGGCCAATGGCATTGTCAATGTTTCTGCAATCGTAGTTTTCACTATAATTTTTTGCGCCTGGAATGCAAATAATTATTTCTAGGGTTCAAACTGGCGCACAATTTGCAACTAGTGTGTTTATAAGAATAATTTTATTGTCTTTGTTTGAAAAATTGCAAGTTTTGTCCCTGAAACATAGACTATTATTTCAAGAATCAAAAATGGCGCATAATTTCAAGGGGTGTCTTTATAAGGACAATGTTTGTCCCAACTTTTTTAACTCTGAAACATAGAAGACTATTATTTCAAGGGCCCAAAATAGCGCATAATTTGAATTGGTGTCTGTATAAGGACAAGGGCATTGTCAATGTTTCTGCAGTCGTAGTTTTCACTATAATTTTTTGCGCCGGAAACGCAAACTTTTGTTTCAGGGATCCAAAACGGCGCATAATTTGCGGTGAGTGTCCTTATAAGAACAATTTCATTGCCACTGTTTGAAAAAAAGGAAATTCTTTGCCTGTGAAACTTAGACTATTATTTCAATGGTCCAAAATAGCGCATAATTTAAATTTGTGTCAGTATAAGAACAATGTTTGTTTTTTGGGCCAGGAACACATACTATTGTTTCAAGGTCCCAAAACGGTGCATCATTTCCGATTAGCGTCTTTATAAAACAATTTTCTTGCCATTGTTTGAGAAATCCCAACTTTTTTGCCCCTGAAACATAGGCTATTATTTCAAGGGCCCAAAATAGCGCATAATATGAATTGGTGTCTATAAGAACAATGTTTTGTCAATGGTTGTGCAATAGCAGTTTTCACTATAATTTTTTGCTCCTGGAACGCAACTCATTCTTTCAAGCTCCCAAAACATTGCACAATTTGTCACTGTTTGAGAAAACGCAACTGTTTTGCTCCTGAAACATAGACTAAAATCTCCAGGGTCCAAAATGGCGCATAATTTGAATTGGTGTCTATAAGAACAATGTAATTGTGAGTGTTTGGGAAATCGCAGTTTCCACTATAATTTTTTGCACCTGGAACGCAAACTTTGGTTTCAGGGATCCAAAGCGGCGCATAATTTGCGGTGAGTGCCCTTATAAGAACAATTTCATCACGTCACTGTTTGAAAAAAAGGAAATTTTTTGCCCCTGAAACATAAACTATTATTTCAAAGGTCCAAAGTGGCGCATAATTTGGATTGGTGTCTCTATAAGAACAATGTTATTGTTAATGTTTGTGAAATCGCTGTTTTTATTATATTTTTTGCGCCTGGAAAGCAACCTATTGTTTTAAGGTCCCAAAACAGCGCATAATTTGCGATTAGGGTCCTTATAAGAACATTTTATTTTCACTGTTTGAGAGAACACAACTTTTTTGGCCCTGAAACATGACTATTATTTCAAGGGCTCAAAATGGCGCATAATTTGAATTGTTGTCTCTATAAGAACAATGTTATTGTAAATGTTTGTGAAATCGCAGTTTTCACAATATTTTTGTGCGCCTGGAGCGCACACTATTGTTTCAAGGACCCAAACCGGCGCATAATTTGCAGTTAGTGTCCTTCTAAGAACAATTTTATTGTTATTGATTGCCAAAATGCAACTTTTTTGCCTTTGGAACATAGACTATTATGTCAAGGGCCCAAAATAGCGCATAATTTGTCACTGTTTGAGAAAACGTAACTTTTTTGCTCCTGAAACATAGACTATTATCTCAAGGATCCAAAATGGCGTCTAATTTGAATTGGTGTCTCTATAAGAACAATGTTATTGTCAATGTTTGGGCTGTTTCCACTATAATTTTATGCGCCTGGGACGCCAACTATTATTTCTAGGGTTCAAAGCGGCGCATAATTTGCGACTAATGCGTTTATAAGAACAATTTAATTGTCATTGTTTGAAAAAACTCATTTTTTGCCCCTGAAACATAGACTATTATCTGAAGGGCCCAAAATGGCGCATAATTTGAATTTCTGTCCCTTTAAGAGCAATGCTATTGTCATTGTTTATGCAATCGCAGTTTTCACTATAATTGTTTGCGTCTGGAACGCAACTCGTTCTTTCAAGGTCCCAAAACAGCGCATAATTTATCACTGTTGAGAAAACGCAACTTTTTTGCCCCTGAAACATAGACTCAAATCTCAAGGGTCCAAAATGGCGCATAATTTGAATTGGTGTCTATAAGAACGTTTTCACTATAATTTGTTGCATCTGGAACGCAAACTATTATTTCTAGGGCTCAAAACGGCGCATAATTTGCGATTAGTGCCCTTATAAGAACAATTTAATGTCATCGTTTAAAAAAAACGCAACTTTTTTGCTCCTGAAACATAGCCCATTATTTGAAGAGCCCAAAATGGCGCATAACTTGAATTGGCGTCTCTATAATAAGAACAATGTAATTGTAAGTGTTTGGGAAATTGCAGATTTCACTATAATTTTATGCGCCTGGAACGCCAACTATTATTTCTAGTGTTCAAAACGGCGCATAATTTGCGACTAGTGCGTTTATAAGAACAATTTGATTGTGACAGTTTGAAAATACGCAACTTTTTGCCCCTGAAACATAGACTATTATCTCAAGGGCTCAAAATGGCGCATACTTTGAGTTGGGGTCTGTGTAAGAACAATGTCATTGTCAGTGTTTGTGAAGTCGCAATTTTCGCTATAAATTTTTGCGCCTGCAAAGCAAACTGTTGTTTCAAGGACTCAAAACGGCGCTTAATTTGCTGTGAGTGTCCTTATAAGAACAATTTCATTGTCAATTGTGTGAAAAAACGGAAATTCTTTGCCCTTGAAACATAGACTATTATTTGAATGGTCCAAAATGGCGCATAATTTGAATTTGTGTTTGTATAAGAA
>NW_022170819.1:20210683-20259173 GCF_008802855.1 Photinus pyralis
AAATTCTATCAAAAAGTATTTATATATTTTAAACAGCGAATTCAACATAAAGAAAGACCAAATTACTAAAAACGGTTTCCTAATATAACAATTTACAATAAATGTTCGAATAAGTCACCATTAACTGCAAGACAGTAACCTAAGTCGATCATAAAATCCATTTCGAACTGCTGCTAATTGATAACTTGATATCTTTTTGTTTTAGAACATTCCATGGCATCACAGATTATTGAAAAAGATGCGGGTTTTATTTTTCCAATTTTCCGTCTTTATTATGCAAAAAATTGAAAAATAATATGGTTTATTGACAATTGTTATTGACATTAACAATTTTTTCTACAAAAAACCTTAATACATTTTTACTCTAAAATAATTTGGGGAGCCAATAATCGCATGATATGAATTTTACATTGAAATCCCTTACGCCACCACCCTCTATAGTTTAAAACTATGCTCAGTGACGTACGGCTACTGAGTCAAGGAGGGGGAGTATATATTTCGTAATAGCAACCACAATTTTTCATTGGGTGCACATATTCTCTCAATAACAATTTCAATTCATTCAATTCTTCGTTAATTTCGGATACAATTAACTTGGGGTAATCGGTACCTTACTTTCTATACCTTCAGGACAGTGGCGAATCCAGAGAAACGTTTAAAGGGGGGCACATTATCAATATACAACTTTTAACTTCGCTCGCAAAGACGCCCCATACCTAATTACTTACGGTTACGGAAAACAGAATGTACCAGGTGACCCAATAAGACTGTTCCTCGGCCATATCCCGGGAACCGTTCGTCGTATGACTTAGGGGTAAAAAAATTATTGGGTAAATCGGTTATGAAGAATCGCTGGAAAATATGTTCAAGTTCTAAAAATGACCACCAGAGGGCGCAACTGTCATCTTAAATTTTAAAATTGCATTTTCTTTAAATTTCGCATAATAAACTAAAAAATTGTTTTTCACATTTTTAAAGAGAACCAAAAAGTGCAGTTTTTTGAATTTGTAATCTTTGCTAAAATGTCGATTTCTAACCAAGAAACATTTAATATGCTGGCGGCGATGGTTTGTGGTCGATTCGGATAACGCAAATAGAAGATGCGGCAGGGATTCAAAATGCTTCTGGGTTAGAAATCGGCATTTTAGAAAAGATTAGAAATTCAAAAAACTGCACTTTCTGAATGTAAACAAAGCAGAATAATTTACAAATTACAGCTGTTATCATTTTGATGCATCGTGTTCCATTTGTTTAATTTTCCAAGGCCTACCTAAAAGTGTACGGTGCTTTTCTTTCGCGCCATCGACAAGTACCGGAAATACGTAAAAAGTAAATTTAAGATACAAGTTTTCCCAATATTTGAGGTTAGGAACGAGATTTTGAAAAACGGTTTTCACTGGCCTCTTTGGATGTTATTTGGGTATCATTCCACTTGATTTTTTTGATTTTTTTAAGATTTTGGGTCATAGTGTCAAAGATAGCCCCCTGGCGGAGAAGGATTCAACTAAATTAACTATATTTTGATTCTCATTGCATTGCCCAAGGAATGCTCTTTTCAATCATACCAAATTTAGTAAAATCGGTTAAACGGTTAAGAAGTTAAAGCAAGTTATTGCAAAAACAATTGAACGCGTTACACCATCTTTGTTTTTGTTTTTACGAAAATGATAGATAAACTGGTTCTCTTTAAAAATGTGAAGACAATTTTTTTAGTTTATTATGCGAAATGCAGTTTTAAAATTTAAGATGGCAGTTACGCCTTCTGTTGGTCATTTTTAGAACTTGAAAATATTTTCCAGCGATTCTTCATGACCGATTTACCTAATAATTTTTTTAACCCTAAGTCATAAATGACGAACGGTTCTCGAGATATGGCCGAGGAACAGTCTTATTGGGTCACTCGGTACGTAGTGCACATTTTTAGAAAGTGGGGAATGTAATGGAAATACTGTAAATAAAGTTGTCTATAACATTTAAACAATGCTTTTTGCATTTTCACAAAGCTGTTTTGGGGTTGTTAAAGGGGGTAATTGCCCCGTTTTCCCCCTGCCGAAACCGCCATTGTTTCATATGGAGTTTTTCCACATTGGCATGTTTGCTCGCTCTTACGATTGGATGTATGACCGTATTTCTGGCATTTAAAGCTGTCGGAATTTCTCCGTTGGATGGTTAGGGATATTCTTCACCATGGATGTCTCCGGACTCTAATTTGAGGATTGGTCCAAAAAAAAAATTAAAAAGGTTTTTGCGTTAAGGCGAGTAACACATTTTCCATGAATTGACCTTCTCGAAAGATCATATAAGGGACTGTTTATGTGTAGGCACAAAGGAACATAAGTTAAGGCATAAATATTCTTATAAATAAGGAACTTAGCATTGTGCAGTCTGCGCCTGTTTAAAATATGCGATATGTTCGCATTTACAGGAAGAATCTTTGGTTAAAATTTAAAAAATATATCTCCATAAATAAGAATGTTGACATTGTCAGTTGGATTTCTCCTTTGGAAGGCAGCAGCAATTTGAGAAATTGTATAGTGGCATTAGGCAAACAAATAGACCTCCCGCATTACCAATTAAATTGGGTTACTTTTGAAAATTTATTGCGAAAAATAGTTGACGCAATTGATTCAGGAATATATCAGGGTTGCTTTAATTTACTTAGTAGAACTTAATAAATTCAAATTTTCAATGTACCTTTGAAAACTTAGGGTTTTAACAGCAAAAACAAACTTGAATTAATTGTCATTAACCTTTTTACCGATAGTTGTTTTGTTCGTAAATAACGCGCATTATAAATAAATTGTTGAAATGCTTTTTTTACGCAACTTGCCACTACAAATATGGCACAACCAACGGCATGTTTTGCACCTTGGACCCAAACTTCGTCGTAGTAACTAATTTAAACGCCTTAATCGAAATATGCACCGAAACGAGAAAAGGTTCGCTTCCGTTTTAATACGACAACGCTTCGCAATATTCACGTTTGAAATTACAGTAACCATCTGATCGTCTCTTTCACGCAATACATTTCTCTTCCTGCATTAACCGGTCACGTATTATTAATTCCCTTCTGCTGGCCGGTCGTAGCGAATTTAGAAACTTTTTAAAAATGGCGACACTGTCTCTGGTTCTGAAGACAACGGTTCTACATACACTGCTTCTTATGGTACCCAAAATTATGGAAAGTTTACTATCATAGTTTAAAACTGTGCCAATCGCGTACGTCTACAGAGTCAAGGGGGGGCGTATATATTTCGGAATAGCAACCACCATTTTTCATTGGGGACATATTGAACACCTTTTCTGGTGCTGTATAAAAAAAATACATTCTTTAATAATATGCAATGAAAACTAATAAAAAAATATGCCCCCTTAGACCATGCAGAAGTACGCCACTGACCGCAAATTTAAGGTATGTACTGCTGTGTTAATTTACGTAGTTTAACGATGTCTAATTTTTGTTTAAATATCCGCATGCTAAGTTGCTCCTTTCCTTAACGTAATTCCCAAGAAAGGAGCAACTTAGCTCCTTTTTTGGAAAATTACGTTAAGGAAAGATAAGGGACATTTGGAAGTGCTTATAGAAGTTTGTGAGTCGCTAAAAGTTAATTAACTTTCTTAATAGATATTGTCGCAGGTGCGCATTTAGATAAGAGAATGTTGTTTGTTTTAACTAAAGAATGAGAAAGATGAGAAATGTATTAAAGAGACTTGGGTGCCGTATTTTGGCCGTTGGGTGAAGTCGGGCCCGTTTGTTGGAACCGTGCTTCCGGCTTTTCAGTTTTCAGATTTCTTAGGGACTGTCAGTTTGTGGAGTTGTGGGTTTGTCGAAGACCTTTGGCTGGTGAAGTGGGAGAGTTTAAGTACGTCATGAATTGAGTGTTCGAATTCGGGTTGGGAAGAGGTTTCCTGTCCCGTGTTCGGAGAAAAGTTTGGGAGAGTTTCTGAGACGAGTTCAATTTGCTGTTTGTGTTTTTTTTTGTACGCGTCTGTTTGGTGGAAGTCGAGGTGTGAGACTAGATGTTTAGATTATTGACTGTACAAGGTGATTGGGATGTTATTTTGTCTGTTTTGATCGAGAGCTTGTGGTGTGGTCGTGTTTGTCGATGGCACTGTTGCCACTTTTTATTACAGCAATTGTCGAATAAATTTTGTGTTTGAGGTAAGGGTTCTGTATCAGTTTGAGCACAGGTTGCGATCTTGGATTTTAAGAGCTTCATGTTGATTTTTTTTGGTGAGTTGTTTGAGCTGGGTGGACAGGTGGGCGGCTTAGTGACCGTTCGCCATGGTACACAGCAAATAATTTTGGCGCCCAACGTGGGGCACACAGCAGTATGTATAATAGGTATACTATAATTGTGAATATTATTAAAAACTGTTCTTGCAAACTTTTGAAGGTATATTCAGTGTTGCAAACAAAAGTTCCACACTGTTTGTAAATGACTAGGACAGAAAGACTGTGCCAGTAATGTCAACATCATAATAATAATGAAATTATATCTCTTCATATATTAACTTTTGACCCAATAAGGTTTTTCACTGCTATCTTTGGATTTTCCCTTATCTTCTAGATGATGCAGTATGACATCAGAAAAATATAAAATCTAATATAATTACTCAGAAACGTGTGGATTGTCCCGAATTTTGCAGTGAGGTAACATGTTGGGCGACTTTGCCGGAACTACAACTTGTATCAAATCAACAGAACTTTGCATTTTGAGATAAGCCAAGTAAAGTCCTTTGCCAAGTTTGAGTCCGGAAACTTGATGATAGTTAATTTGTTCTTGTATGGACCCCATCAAAATCTCCGAGATGCTGTGGTCGTCGCTGAGCACAACTTTTTTAAACACTTTGTTCATTGGTAACCATCGCGAATTTAAAACGGATACACTTTTCGGCGACTTTATGTAATTAATTGTACTGAGCACCACCGTTCCGTTCACATCACGTAAAGGTTTGTAAAATAGTTGCCCTAAGTCCTGCAAGCATAACGCGGATTGCATTTGTAAAGCGGCGGCTAAAAGTTTGGTACGGAAGTGGATTGCGGACGAGGTTGTCTTTTCCATATCGCAACGCAGAAACTTGGTGTCGTTCCACGTACACGCAACCTTCATGAACCAATGAAGATCGGTATGGATGCAACTTGGAAAGGATTCATCAATTTCTATCACAGGTAAAAAATCTTCATTGGTCACCAAGACTTTGTCTTCATGGTACAAAATGCAGGCTAAATATATTCCCCTGAAACCTCCAATTAATATCATCATTTCATCATGTTTGCACATTACCTTTTTAAATGCTTTTGAAATTTACTTGCCGCCGAAAATAGTTGCTTAATTGTCGTCTTTTTTCTTTGCGTTCTGCGCTGTGGTCCCGGCGTTTCTAATATCTCGGTGCCTGGTCGTATTTGCTTTACCTCTTCGATTAAGTGGTCCAGATTGAGGAGTTTACCGTCGTACCTTGAATCGCGGTGGTCAACTTCTCTCCACGTCGATGGCACCACCGACGCGGGGGTAGAAGGTACAAAGTTGCCGAAGCCCTTTAAATTTCCGCAAGCTGCCCTAAAAAAATATCGTCTCCCTTGGGAGAGCTCTATTGTGCAGGTGGGCTTGGACATGTCCAAAATATCAATTTCGCCAGTTAGTGGAGAAAAATCAGGCCTGGCGGACCACTGAACTGTAATTGAACTTTGCTAGATTAAGTTTAGAGTGCTTAGGCGATTACCTAAATATTTGGTATTAATAGCGGAGTCATTCGAGATTGGATCTTGTAAACGTAACGTGATGGATGTGGAAGATGTTATATCGACGGCGACAAGAGATGGGGGATCGGGAGGTCGTGCTTGTGCGAAACCTAGCACCATTCGTCGGAGGACCTTCACTCTTCTGCTCCAAGCGATTGCCTGTTTCTCTGTGTCGCCACCAGCACAACCTACAATCACAATTGGGATATCTGATGGTTTAAGTAGGGAAACCAACCTGTCATGGTCGAAGACTGGTACGTATTCCCGATAATGCTCGAAAACGACGCCCTAGTATTAAACGGTGCCCCACAAGGTTCCTCTAATAGTCCACCTAATTCTTGAAGACGCATCTCCGCTTCTCCCAGAAGATGTTTCAGATGCGAACCTAACTTGTCGGGGCTTGAAACTGCAAAAATGCCGCACACTTATGGGGAGCAATGGGTCGGCGACAAACTTACATTGACTACCCTCTCGCGCTCCGAAACTAATTAACATTTTCACTAAGGGACGGTTATTGCTGAGAACGGCAATGTCTAGAGGCGATAATCCATCGTTATTCACACTGTAAATTGAAGTAGCATTTATTTTAGAACAAAAACCATTTATCCGTTTTATGGTATCGGTTTCCTCATGCTTTACATAATTTATTATAAGAGGAGATCGACATTCGACGGGATAAAAGAATTTATCGCGCTTTAAAAGGAATTCTCTACTTTCCGTTTCGATCAATGTGCATTTCCACAATTTGAGAGAAAATTCGACTTTAAATAATTGAATGCGTTTTTTAAGAGGATTATGGGAACAATTCTCAATACAAGAATATCGAAGGCAGTTTTTCTGTGTTTCGTGCCCAATGTAGAAAATATAAAATTGGATGTTCTTTCGTTTAGATTAGCAAATGGTATAAGGAATATTTATTTAAAAATGCTCAAGGTATGACATCTTCCATAAATACCTTTGACAATAATTACTATAGTATTTCCAGATCACGGTCAACCTCTTCTCTTCACTTACCTATTTACGTCAACATCTGTAGATTCCAATATCGTCCTGGCTTTCTCCAAATGTCCATGTTCAATAGCGGCAAACAAAGCTGAAACAAAACATTAGCAAATTAGTTAAGGATTATTTAAGCTTCAGTTCCCCGTCCTACCGAAAAGCCTGCACAACCTACTTTGCATAAAATCTTCTAGCTTTGCACATGCAACTAGAGCTCGCGTTCAGCCGTCTTTAAATCTCAATTACCAGACACCTGCATGTGACTTGCCGTCACACAGCAGCAAAAATTGCGCGTCATTGTCATGTAAAAGCGCCCTATCCCCGTTAAATTTTCTTACCCTGCAAGTGAATGTTGATCCTCGCTAACCGTTCCAGGCGCTGTTGCATTAATTTTGCCTGTTTTTTACTAGGCTTGTGCCCATGGGACGATAAACCCGTATTAAGGTATCCGTTTGCAATTTCCATTTCGTTCTCGCTCGATAATGGGGGTAATTCTGGTAAAAGAAAAATTAAAAATAAAATCAAAAGTTGAAGGTAATAATTAATAAATATAGCGGGATGAGCAAATGGATGTAAATTGTAATGGGAGAAAAATAAAATTCGATGCTATCAAATTTGGTTCGTCAGCCAGTCATGATAATTAAATCATATTTTCGCAGGCCCTTTCTGAACTAACGATTCCATTCAATGTTCCTCTAGGTTTACTAGTTGATATACATACACATGCAATATTCTATTGAATGGCATTCTTCGGCTAACAACCGATAAATTATACACAAGACAGTCGAGGCATTTTGCACTGTGCACTAAATTAAATGAGGACAATAGAGATTATACTTATCCAATAAGTGAGATACATGAGAAAATGAGATCATTTCCCGTGTTGAAAGGAGGAAATTCAAAAGAATCAGGAAACTCTCCTGAAGAACCAGGCCGATCTGAGGAAATACGGGAAGACATTGGGGGGGGCATGGTGCATTCGTCAGACTGGCTTTGTGTCATATCGCAGCTTGTTCAATTCTATGTTGTTTAGATGTAAGTTGTTAAAGGAATATAAAAAAAGTTCAACTTTTCGCTTTCACCCTGTAGGTATCTCAGAAACAAACGTATACTCCGTTCAATAGTTATTGTCCCAATAGTAAGCCATGTTATGGTGATGAAATTCACTGTGTATATGTGCTGTCACTCATTAGGTTATGTCCATTTTATACAAAATGATAATTTCCTGTCAATGTGCAAAACATAGTTGCCAGATTTAGTTTTGGATTTCGTGGTAATTTTGTTATAGGTTAATACGTACAAATAAATGTATAAATTTCATGAGAAACAACTTGCTCAATACGTTTCATACTTTATTGAGTAGGCAAATGGCTCTAATGAACATCATTAATTTCAAAAGGATGTTATATATGAACTTATTTACAGTTATACGCTTAGTAATAGCAGGTTGCTGGTGGTGGTCCTTATGAACTAAACACTTCCACATTTAAATGCCGATATGCTAGTCTAAACTTCGAGCAGCTTTAGTCTGGGGCTGGATCAGCTTTGGGAGATGTGTGGTAGATTCTTAGAAGATAACCACTGCTCGATACGTCAGTACCATCATACCCGAGATGCTCTCAACGACCGCATTGATACCTAACTGCGCTTGAGTGTAGTTCTTGCTTCCACGGTGCCATTGGAATGTTCTTCCTTGGGTCTTTTGTTTTCCGTCTGTGCTGTTTGATGATTAGTACATTTCTGTTAATCTTATTTCCGGCGGGTAGCTTACTATTCTTTGGGGAACCTTTTAGTCTTAGAGCAGCTGCCTGATGGTGTTTTGCTCTCGAATTTCTTCTTCTGGATGTTAACTGTTGTTTCCCCAGCTGAGTACGTGGTGAGGATTGTGATTCCTTTCCATGTCCCAGCTTGTTATGTGGTGACCTCTAGTTCTTTCTGGATGAAATCCTTGAATCTTTCCTTAAATTCTGGAACTTGGAAGAGTTTGGTGTTCCCATTCGTTTTCCATGTCATAAACAAAAATGTTGATGCCAAAAACCCTCTATTCCACGACCATTGTTTCATTGGAAGTATCTGAATCATTACCAATACCTGATTCTGACTCAGATTCCTCCAATGAAATGATGAAAGGTGGAATGTTTTCAAACGAAATATTTCCCATATATTTCACCCAGTCTTCCGAAATTAGTTTTTCACAATGATTACAAAAATTTTGCCACATACCAGAAGTACAATTTGAAAGAGCTTCAAGCCATAAATTTTTAACCTTATCCTTGGATGAAAGCTGAGAATGTATACGCTTGTTGGAGTAAGTTTTACAGAACTCCCATGCCATTTCAATAGGATTGTACTGGCAATGATACGGAGGAATCTAAGAACTTCGTGCCCATTCTCTTTCAAAAATTCGTCAGTCACGTAACGTTTGTTATTGTCTTTCCTAAAAGGTTCAATTAAACTCCAAAGATAATGTTTGGTAATTTTGCCCTCAATTTTGACATTGTGTTTAATCAACCAATCCTGCATCTGATCCTTTTTCCAATTACGTGAAGGTAATTTTTCCAACTGCACCGAATGATACGGTCCATTGTCCAAGATCACCACACATTTACCTTGAATTTTGTTCAGAGCAGGAAGTAATTGATTAACCACCCAATTTTGAACAATCTCCCCGTTCATAGTTTAGTGATAATCCCTATCGTTACTATTTGAAGTTTGTAATACCCTTCCAAAAATCCAAAACGAGACCCCGCATGCAAAACAGTAAAACGCTTCCCTTCTGATTTAATTTCAGACGGATTACTTTTAATTTCAGAATCGTGTACCCATTTTCGGACGCTGGATCCATTTTGAAAAATCCAAGTTTCGTCCAGATTCACGAATGTTATATTTTCCCTTGAATCTTGGTATTGCAAGAATTTCCTCAAAAATGTAATTTTGGATGCAACATGTTTTTGTTAACAGAGGATTTTACGTCCATTTACGTGTTTGTATTTATAACCCATGGATTTTAGAATGTTATATAAAGTAGTTTTCCCCTTATCAAAATCAAAATTTCCCCGCGCGTCCCTTAGCAAATCAGCCAAAGTAAAGTGTTCATTTTTCGAGTGATTCCAAATCAGTCGCAAATCTTCCCGAAATGAAAAATTTTTATATATAATATCAGTTTGAGGTCGTGGGCCAAAAGTATTCAGCCGGATAATTCTTTCAATGGTTTTTTCTGATACCTAGAATAGTACAAACCCCAAAATTAGACCGAAAGTTAATGTTCAATGCATAAATACTCACATCCCAAATGTCACTAAGCCGGACTAAGGTTTCCACTTTCCTTAGGTCTGGCCTGTCTGTTTTATAATGCCTGTAGGCTTTTAAAATTTACATTTTCGCATCTGAGTTTATGATTTTCGGCATATTTGCTCTATAGGTATTTTGAATTTCACAAACAGTGGTGCTGGGTCGCGAAAACCGCAAGTTTCTATCTATCACCCGAGATACACTGCGGTCTCAACCAAAATAGGACACACTGTACATGACGGTTGTGCTTTTTTTAAGCTCGACACTCACGTTCAGTTCGTCGATAGCCCGTTGCTCAAAATTACTCCGGCCGAAAAATACTTACAATGCGATTTTCAAAATTCACATCGTTGCCTTCCGGCCAAAATTGTCCTGCGAACTGAACGTGTGTCGACACTTAGTTAAAACCCACAAATTACAATGAGATCCATATGAGTGTATAGGGAAAAATTAAGAAAAATTTGTAAGAAACATGATCACTTCACTTGATTCATTTGGCAGTTGATGCAGAGCTTCGAATAGCAGCAGCAACACTGGCTTGTTTTCGCGCATCCACCTGTGATCGGTCATTCTGTCACTATCGTACGCCATTGTGGTTATCCTGGCATTAAAAATTCATCAAAATTCAATTTATGGAAAATTGTTTCATACGTGATTAACCCTTCGAAAATGCTGTCAATTCCATGGTAAGTCTAGCACTTTAGATGCGACTGATATTCAATACCACGAATGGTGAAGGTGTGAGATCGTTAGTTCTTTACGGTTTGGCCACACTTAGTAAACGTTTGCTTAAGATTGGTAGAAAGTTTTTATTATTCGGTGCGATGATCAAATATTTGCCTAAATTAAATCTACATATGAAAATTGCGAAGTTTTTCTCATCTTGCCTATTAATAGCGTCACGCAATCGACTAAGTAATTAAAATTAGCACTGCACGTGCAAAAAAATTTCGAAGCACGAATCCGTTAGTTTTATAACGAACAATTATTATAGAAACATAACTTCCTCAAGTCTCATTGCGATATTCTGCGCCAAAAGTTGTATAACCAAAAAATGCCATCGGGTTCACCAAGAAAAAGTAACTTATTTCTAATCTTATTCGTTATTTTGAACGAGAAAGAGGTAATGGTGGGCCACTTTTACCAGTCGCAGCAGTAAGAGAGGTGAGTGGATACTTTAGTAATATAATAATTCATATACGTAACAAGTTTCATTTCAGATGTGGATGCATTAAAATATATTAGCCTACGAACATAAATTTCTAAATCGGGCAAACCTCTAGAAAATCCTAAAGGCAATGTAAGAAACCCGTTAGCGATGTTGATAGTTTCACAGAATCACAGTAAGTTAAAACACACGTTGAATGGTTGAATGTAGATAGGCGTTTATGTTAACTGTGAAAAGATTACATTATATTAGATAAATATTTGTGTTCACGTTCGTATTTTAGAGCATCTTACGCTTCAGTCTCTTTTGCAAGTTCTAAAAGAGAAAGACGTATTTAATAAGTGCAAAAGTGCCTTAAGAAAAGTTCCAAGAAAAGGTTTAACGGAGAATTAAGGGCATTAGAAAATGGACATGCGGTACTAAGGTTACATCCCTACCATTGCGTTTCCAATCCCATCGAAAATATATGGGGAATTTGCAAGAAAAGGGAGATATGTGGCAACAAGCCATTAACGCAGTTACACCTAATCTGTGGAGCATACTAACAAAATTATTTTTTGCACGATCGGTTATTGTCGGCTACTTACTAATTCATTTTCAAGGCGGTAAGGTGCACTTACCAACCTAGGGCGGTAAGTGTATCATAGCAACGTGCTTAGCAACCAAGTGACAGTTACAGTAACATGCGACAAGTAGGATATGTGTCAAAAATCAAATTATTGTTTATTAATGTGGAAGTTAAATGTACAATTTGCAAGTTACAAAAATTAGTTCGGGAATTAGGCAGGCAATTGGAAAACACGGTGTTTACAGATTCTTCACACTCAGCAGTCGATAGAGGATTTGAATTAGTACGGTATGAAATAGCAGGTTCTGTTGATGGCAACGAAGATGATGAAGGGTTCCCTGGAGTTCCACATAAAATCTTCTGAGCGGTTTCAATCTTGTTAGTTAATGACTCACCAAGTACGTGTCATCGGGTGCTTCCGTAAGAAATTTATGGAAATCTGCTTTAGAAAAAACGCTAGATTTTTTTGGCTGATACCCAACGTTCTTTCTTTTCAAAAATGCTATCAGCGTACTGTATTTAGAAATATCAACACACCTTCTTAGAAAAATCATATTTTCAACATGGAATAATCACACCATAAGCCATTTCAATCCTTCACTACGTTGAACAAAATATGCTAACACAATTTTTTCACTTATGTCAGTTTGACATTTACTTTCACACCATTTAAGGAAAGAATCATATGCGGCTTCATATCTACTTTTAAATTTTTCGGGAATAATCGATGCGCAGCCAATACTCCATGCATCTTCTATTTCGAAATCTTCTGAATCATTTAGGTATGTTCACTTAGTCTCAACCAAACCACGTTTCGCGCACGTGTTGTTTTGTTTTCAAAAACAGAAACGTAACTGTAGCAACCCACAAAAAATTACTGAACCTATTGTGATGCTACCACATTGATACATTCGAATTTAGTTTATATCAATTATAAATTGATCGTGCAAAAAATAGCGTAAGCACCACGGTCAGTAGGTGCTTAACCGATTTCGGATAATATTGCAAACCTCGAGCTGCGCTCTCGGTTTGCAATTATTATCCTCAACCAGTAAAGTACACCTACTGACCTTAATACTTAATATACTATTAGATTGGTGGCACCGAGAAGATGTATCCCCACTAATAATTAATTTGGAAAATGATTCAGATGAAGATGATATTTTTGCAACTGATCGATTCAGATTAATTAATGTTTTCCGATTCAGATATCAACCTCAAGATTTGAAGTCGACAAGTTCAATAACCAGCTGGAACGATGCACGTTGATGTTTTAGGAAAAAATATGATGTTCCTAGAATCTTGAATCTAATTTTTATTTGAAATGTTTTATGGATTTTTCTTTGCTTTGTCTTCGTTAATATAGTTCGTGCATTTGTGTGGGATATCCTAGGGTTTTTGTCCCGAAGAAGGTTTCCCTGACATCGAAATTTTGACTTTTCATTAAATTTCCTTTCCCATTTGTGTACAAAAAGAACCGCCAGTTTTAACCCCGACTGCTACTCAGATTCGAAAGTGCCGCGAAACGTACGTCGTTTTGACATGAAATTAACGGTGACTGTGCTGTAAGTCAATATTGCAATCGCTTCTCGACTTCTGCTGCTAAGTACTGCGGGCGTTGTTATTACGAAAAAACAATTAAGATTTTTTTTTAACTTTTTCTTTTACGCCCAAATAATAATGTTCACCTTGTTAGTAAAAGATGGCGACATAGGCAAATAACGACTGAAACATTTTTTTTAGTAATTGGTCAATAGAAGTCGTTGATATAATAATAATCACGGAATCCAAAAGTCTTGTTATAGCTTAGACTCCATTTTAGATTAAGGAAATTTAAAGGATTTTGTTCATTGTCTCATTAATGACCAAATTACATATAGTTATATAAACAACGTCACTTAAAAAATGACGAGACATCTTGTATACGAAAATATTTCAATTTATTAAAGTAAATATTTACGCAATAAGCACAAAGTTGGTTCGTTTGATTTGAATTTGTATCTCAGTGTTGTCTGTTCCTTTTAGAAGTTTTGTAATTACGTAATCTTCGTTTTTTAAAATGTATTCAATTTAGATAATGTCGTTGTGCGATAAGGATTTACCAGGCGAAAATTAATTAACGCACGTGTTAAGAGTATTACGAAGAATTGCGCGTTATTTCGGTGCAAATGGGGACGCGTTCCTTCCAAGCTGGCGTTATCAAGTCTAATTGGAGCCGATTTTGAAAATCCTGTAGGAGTTTATGTTATGGTAGCAGTAGTGTGTCGTTAAATACGGGAGATAACTGGACTTAACGTATCTTCAAGAGAAATAATAAAAGTTTGTGGAAAGTTTCAAACTGGTTTGTCTGTATTCAGAAACAGCTAGTTCGAATGTGAGTAAACAAATTAGCCACCGAAAATTTGTGATCAATTCAGTGTTATCGAGAACAATTAAAATTCAAAAGCGTTGGTGTGAGTTTAGTGCGCCTATATCGCAAAACTTGTACGACCGGATTATATGGATTATTGCAAAATAATAAGTAGTTTTTTATTTTTAATCGCCCGCCTGCTTGCGACGTATTGTGTCCAAACACGCTTTTCTTTCTTTCAGGGATTTTGTTCTAATTGTTTCATGTATTTCGTATGTTTGTTCGAATCCTTTGTGCGACCCGGATAGAGTTATCATGTCAAATTTGTTTCGATTCGTGCCCAAGATTTCAAAATTTGTATCATAATTGTCGGAAGTTGATCGAGTCTCTCGATTTAAGAAATTTTAACTAAATATTCCTTTTACGTCAGTGCTAAATGTAGAACTGAATACAAAATGAAGTTGAGCATATACACATCTGCTTTTTTATTATATTTACAAAATATTCTTAGTGAAACTTTATGTTGCGTTGTAGCTATTTTGACCAATTTTTTTTGTAAATTTTCAACGTAATCCTTCCACTTTCCAATAAATTTGGTTGAACCCAGGGTTGCTTCGTTGAAACTTGATACTGTGTCACTTTGTTGATCTTTATCGATGGTTGCAAGATAATTAGAAGCTAACATTTCAGTTAATCCCAAAATTCAAGTTTCGGTTTAGGTGCCTAATTTGGTCCATTCTAGATAATTGAAGTTCAGTCACGCAGCCATGTATAATGTGGCGCATTAGGTTGGATTTTTCATTTTTCTCGCAGTAGAATTTCTAAAGCTGTAAAAAATGTCACGGTTCTGAAGTGTCTTCCTAAACAAATTTTGATGTAAAGAATTTATCTGAACTATTGGAGTCGAGGGAATATGTGTCATTTTTACACAGGAGTTTTCAACGAGTTCAATGAAATTTTGGTGCAGTTGATTTTTGGTAAAAAAGGAAGGTTTTACACTGCCTTTTTTTGAGGCCCGAAAAAAAATTGTCTCAGATCGATCCGGAAAAAAATTTTCTTATAGAATGTGGCCTGTAGAATCCACAATTTCAAACAGTTCCAAGATTGGGCTACTAGTTCAAAAGTTACAGCCCTTTGAATTTTCTTTCGAAATTGGTTTCTAGTCTATAACTTTTGATTGAGAAGTCTGATCGAAAAAGTACGAATTGTTTTGGATTCTACGCACCAAAATTAATAAGAAAAAGTGTTTTCCCGAGAAATTTTGGTGCAGTCGATTTTTGGTAAAAAAGGAAGGTTATACACTGCCTTTTTTTGAGCCCGAAAAAAAAATTGTCTCAGATCGACCCGGAAAAAAATTTTCTTATAGAATGTGGCCTGTAGAATCCATAATTTCAAACAGTTCCAAGATTGGGCTACTAGTTCAAAAGTTACAGCCCTTTGAATTTTCTTTCGAAATTGGTTTCTAGTCTATAACTTTTGATTGAGAAGTCTGATCGAAAAAGTACGAATTGTTTTGGATTCTACGCACCAAAATTAATAAGAAAAAGTGTTTTCCCGAGAAATTTTGGTGCAGTCGATTTTTGGTAAAAAAGGAAGGTTATACACTGCCTTTTTTTGAGGCCCGAAAAAAAATTGTCTCAGATCGACCCGGAAAAAAGTTTTTCTTATAGAATGTGGCCTGTAGAATCCATAATTTCAAACAGTTCCAAGATTGGGCTACTAGTTCAAAAGTTACCAAATTGTCGTCAGAAGTTTGTGAGGCAGAAGAAAAACCTTACAATTTGTACTCCAATAAGAAAACATTGTAAATGAGATTATTTGCTGTAAAAAGAATCAGTTTTGAGTAACTAAACCATGCTTGTTTGTAAAAATTGACGCAAATCACGGCAGAAAATGAGCGATTGTACGACATAAATTCTGATAGAATTCAATTGAAAGGAGAATTATTTAATTAAGTTTCATAAATAAATATAAGCCAGACGGTTACGGCAACAACAGCGGCGACCAATTTACCAATTTCAATCATTAAGGGATTTGTCTTCGCTTTGAATGAAAGCGTAACGAACTCTAATTGAAATTACGCTACACGCATTCTATATTAAGAAAAACTCGAAAAAAATCGCTCACTCACTTATCTAATAAAGTTTACAAAAAGTCAGTCGGTAACAAAGTAGAAACCTTTTGATTTAGAGTTTTCTTTTTCGGATTGGACAAATTACGTTAATGCATTATAGAGAATTGAATTCCTTTCTTGTAAAGCCGCCATTATTCAGTTTCTTTTCCAAAGTTAGAAAGACCTTCATGTTAAATTGGTATATAGACAATAACTGCAGTAGATGTTTTCATTTCATAATTCATTACGAAACAAGTTTGTGTTCCGCGTGGGCGCTCGATAATGTGTCATTTCCCCTTCTTATCTAATTATATGATTATAATACCCCTAATTTCCTCATTGTTTTATTTATTTTGTATGCACACGCTAAATTGGTACATAATTTTGAAGAAAAACAACGGGAATCCTTGAAATTAGTGTTATTCGTAACTGAATAGGTCAGGTAACTTTCTTATTGAGGATGACTGTCAGTCTAACTTTAAAGAACGCCAATAATCATTTAGAAATACTATAAATGTCAATAGGAAAGGGTGAATTGTATTGAACTTTCAGAATAATTCATTTCGTCATTCGTCAAAATCAATAATACCCTAATCTGTAGTGAAACTGAATTTTCTGGCTTTACAGCTTTTGATATATAACAATATTATACTCCGAAGCTTATGCTAAAGGACCACTAATTCCGCGAACTTCGTAAATAAACACCCAAAGACGCCGACAGGAGCGTATCTACCACATTTTATATGGGCACTTAACAGATAAAAGGGATTACAAATCCTCTTTGCCATAACAACTTAAAAGGAAGAGCTCGCAAAGGAGACTGAAGTTTAGAATTTTGGACGATATATTTCTTCCCCAAAAGATTTCCACATGATGATCCCAAGCGAGGCTTAATTTATTGAATGTTTGCATGTAAACTACACAAAAACGTGGAGAAACATTGAATTTTTGATGGGACGTCAATATCAGCGGAACGACAAGACGTTCGTATTTAAATTCGTTAATCTTTATTGCAATCCCACCCTTGAATAAGTTAGCACAACGTTTGACTATGTTAATAAAAATTGAGCTAATCGCGTGAAACACCTAGATAGGTATTTAGAAAAGCCTTAGGGTGTAATTTACATAGATGGGTTTTGTTGATAATCTTATTAGCAATAGGGGAAAGTTTCACCTTCTAAAGTAACAGCGGAATGTAGTTTAGAAGCAAATTTAAGTTTCTTACCCCATGCAAAATTTGAGATGCTATACATCAAGCTGGGTAATTTACAGTTATTAGAATAGTGTTAAGTAATACAATTTTGAAACAAAAGGGATGATTACAATTAAGATCGAATTACGCTGGTAGCGAGTAATGAAGGCGGTTTTGTAATTGGCTTCCTACTACAAACTTAGTTACGGTTTTGATTAAGGTATTTTAATTAAATATTCGCTTTTTTGTGTGGTGTATTCTAAAACTGAAGCATTGTCGCAATGTAAACACGCTTTGTAGGGATAAGCTTCTAATTAAGTACTGAAACTTGAAACTTGACCATATTAAATGTATGCATGAAAACAAAGCTAATTACGCTAACCTACTTCTGCACGTAATTAGTTTATAAGTGCAGGTCTAGGTAAATAACACAAGGTAGAAATTGCTATCCTACAATTAGTGTTTAATGGGGAATTATTTGGAAATACTCTCTATTCATAATATTTCGCGGCGAATGTAAAGCAAGACGAGGGTGTATGCGTCATATCGGATTACATAGAACGTCTCGAGGGAATGCACAACCCTTTTCAACTGTTGTAATTAATTACTTCCAATTCTGATAAGTACATTTGGTTCATATGGAACATTCCACGATTCCACCCAATAAATGCAAAATTTCAGTATGTCCTCAATGGAACTGGTCGCAGTATCAATTCCTTAAACCGCTCCATCATTGTTTCCGATAAGAATAATCGTGATCCACCCCTAGCCTAACGCAACAAATTTGCCTTTAAATTTACAAATTCTTCTACTTATTTAACGATTTCTAATAAAACCCGAAAACCTATTTTGATGATGACATTATTTAGATAAAGTAGGATTTTCCTTAGTTTGCGCGCACGTCATCAATTGTGTTTTTGGGGAATATTTTAATGCCAACGTATTAGCACAACAAAACAGTGTTGGATCAATGCATTTCGCAACATATATAGGTTCTTGAAGCATAGTTATTTAAAAAATACCAAAAACCTTTAGTGACAAGGGTTTTTCCGAGGGGTTTTCTTTTGTTTTCAGGTTACCTGTCAATCCAAATTGCGGTAGTTTACCTTTACATGGCGACACGTCAAATTTGACAACGGTTTGCTACCGTTTTCATTATTTTATCGCGATTTGCTACAGCAGCCGATGAAAAATCCCTTAATTTCATAACGAACAATAATTATAGAAACATGACTTCCGTAAATCTGACTGCGATATTCTGCGCTTCAAAGTTGTATAACCCAAAATGCCATCGGGTTTACTAAGAAAAAGTAAGCAACTTATTTCTAATTTTATTTATACTTTAGTACAGGGGTCGGAAAATTATGACACGCGTGTCAACAAGTGACACGCGGAAGTATTTTAGAAAACACGCGGAGGAGCAGAGCGAAATATACTGTCCCCACATTACTCTAAATTTGCAGCCGAATATTTCCGACATAGTAAATACTCTGTTAGTTTAATCATCAAATGTATACATGCAAAAATTCGTCTTAAGTGTTTCATAATAAATGTATTTTCACATACTGATTTTTTTATTAATTATTTGTTTAAACAAAACTTAGTGACACGCTTAAAGGTATTTTTTTAATTGGTTAAAAAATGACACGTTGAAACTATGGTGGTGCCGACCCCTGCTTTAGTAATATAAGAATTCGTATAAATAACAAGTTTCTTTTCACAGAGAGTTGCGGATGCATGTTGGCCTGCGAACAGTGTCTTTATAAATCGGGCAAATGTGTCACACAAGCAGTGATTTGGAACTCCATCTACACTACATGATCCAACACAGTAAGTTAAAACACACGTTGATTGGTTGAATATAGATAGGCGTTTATGTCTCAATTGTAATTTCTATAAATACTTTTGTGTTTTAGAACATCTTACGCGTCAATCCCTTTTGCAAGTTCAAAAGAGATAGACGTATTTAATGAATCCAAAAATAAAATCCAAGAACCGTTTCAATGGAGTTACCCAACATTCCACTATTAAGAGCCCATTTTTTAGATGTGTAAAAAATATGCAATCTGAAACTGGATGCCAATTTGTCTTTTTAGATGAAATGAGGGAATTTTGGAACAATATGCCGGGGTTTTTGTCCCGAAGAAGGTTTCCCTGGTTGTGTGCGTAATATATCTGATATGTTCTCGTCGTTTTTATTTAATTTCCTATTCCAAGTGTGTATATAAAAAGCCAGATTCGAAAGTTTCGCGAAACGGCCATCGTTTTGACATGAAAGTAACGGTGGTTCTTCTGCTCGTGAGTGTGGGCTAAGTCAAATCGCAGTCGCTTCTCGAATTCTGCTGCCAAGCTCAGCGGGTGTTGTTATTACGAAAAAATGATTTTTTTTAACATGTTTCCTTACGTCCACATAATAATGTCCACATTGTTAGGAAAAGATCGCGATATAGACCACCTGCTACAAATGATCACCGAAACATTTTTTTACTGCCTACATACCCTCTTCCATTAATTGCGTGATGCTATGTAAACATACTTAGTGATGACGTCATAATACACCGATGACGTGCGCTCAAACTAAGTAAAATCCTACGATAAAACGAGTACAATTCCTTCATCCACCACGTTATTCATGGGCAAAGATAATGAAAGTTAATCCGCCCCTCCCCTAATAGAATAACCTATGGGAAATCTCTTTATTATGCAATTTCTAACAAAAATCAATGTTACGATAATGAGAGGCATAATTTAGACAGATTCTAAATACATATACCAGGTGCGCCGGCTTAATAGGGCTTGAGGGTGTTAGAGTCTCCTCAACTGTAATGTTAAGGGCGCTGTCTCCTACCAAATATGGTTAAATATCGATAATATGCGAGTTCTGAACGTGTACTACAGCGCAGTATGACAGAATTCCATTATACTATTTTTGTACCTACTGGATTTTCAACATATCAACAATGAGTACCTTTAACAATCTATGTTTAGGTACACAAATTAAGTTTCATTCGAGTGTTATTGTTGTGGATATATCTTTATTTCTAAATAGTATTTTTTGATAGTCATAGGAAATATACCAGCTTTAATGAACGCACCGTACATTGATGGAAGCTACCAGCGTTAATGAACACCCGGTACTTCAACGAACTCAAACGGACGCTTCCTTACGAGAAATTGAACCTATGGAGTCTTTTTATAGGAGTAAGAAATAAAAGGTAAAAGTAATGTTTTAATTTGTAATTGTTCCCTTGGAGATATGTAATTTATTTTTGTAGTACCTGACAGTCCTCGGCATGGGGCCCCGTTAATTAATTATTAACAGATTTTAGTTTCCCAATATTAAACGAAAAAGAGCATAAGAGCTGCAAGGTCGTGCAGTTTATTTCTTTATCCTGCGATTGACCCGAAATGCCATGTAACAATGAGCTACCGAATTGAATTTGAATCCGGCCATTTAAGTGAGTATAATTAACCGCAGTTATTGTGTTACAGCAAACCTCGTGTAATTAGATTGCGCCTAGTGTCATTAGAAATCCGCTTAATTAACTTACATTTCAAGATTAGTTCCCGATTTTTAGGACGCCAGGGAGCGTGGAAATTAAATACAGGAGTTTTAATTTTTGGATTCGACCGGGATTTCCGACCTTAGCTTTCCGTATTTTGCAAAGTTTATATAAGGTAACAGCATGATTTTTCACTTAGGCCGTTTTGGCTTTTTAAATTTTACAACACCGTACCTTTAATTTCAAAGTAAGCGCTTGATATCTTCAGTCCATTCAGTATAAAGGGGGTTTATTTCCTTTGTCTCGTTTTCCCGTAGCTAGTAGAAACCGTTAGTTGATTTGTGCTTCCGTTCTCGTTTTGAGAAATCGCTACTGTTTCCGTGTGCGGTAATGCTGTTTTAGATTTTCACCAATCCAATGACGGGCTAATGGAGTTAGGAATTGACTTGGACAAGATTCCCATATGAGTGGACTTGTTTATTTGTTGTAAAAATTGTAAGAAATTATTTATTAAACAAATAAAACTGAAATAATTGTTTTTCACTTATAATTACACGGGAGGTTTGTATTTTACCGAGACCGAGTACATTTGGGGTGTTTAGGTAACGAAAATCTGTTACTTAGCAATTAGACGAGAAAAACTGTCAGCTAGTAAAAATGCGACACCGAAGGTGTTCGGCGTTGAACTTGTTTTCTCAATTAAACGGACTTACGCATGAAATTCAATTTTTAAACATCGAACTAGGTAATGTCATAGACTAAAAACAATTTTAATCTATGGTAATGCCAAATAAAAACATTAGTATCCTTTTTTGTAAAAATTCACGTTGTTACATTGACTTATTGGGCATTTAGATAATGCATTTCGACGATTTTATAATGAAATTGGCGCATAAATAATTGTGACTACTTCTTTCTCTCTTACAATCCTTCCTTCTATCTTTTTCCGCCACAAAAAAGCGCGCGAAAGGCTGTAGCCTTGCAGTTGGGCTACACATCGCCCTATTAAATATTAAATATCGCCTATGAAGGGACAAACTAATACGTATAATTAATAATCTTAAATTTTGTTTAGATCTGTAATCGAAAAAATGAAATTTTTGATTGTATCGGTGGAAATTTTGTAATTTCGGCTATCCAGAGCTATAATTTGTTTAGGGGGTGTCATTTGAAATTTTAAAAAAATATGACATTTGGTAAAAGTCGATCAAAAATTTTATTTTTTCGATTAAGTACCTAAAAAAATTATGTGCAGTGGAACAGGTCTTAGTTTATGCCTCAATTCAAAACTTAGACGCCGGCGAGGTTTAGATTCTCTAAAAAAATTCGAAAAACTCAAATGTTGAACAAAAAAGGTTATAACAGTGAAATCGTAAAAAATGTACCTACTTTTCAAGTAGTTTCCAAATATGTATCGAATAAAATATAAGGTGTTCCATTTATAAAATACGATGATACGCCACTAGAATGCAGCACACAGGGCCAGTCAAGGCATACGTGTAAGCAAGCGTTAAAATTTGCCCCTCTGCCCGTCGCTCTAAAGCTTGAATAATGGGAACTTTTGGCAAGTAGGTATGTTTTTAAAAATACAGGGCAAGATACAGGGCGTTCATCAATGTCATGCGAAATATTTTTGGAGGCGATAGACTCGTCAAAATATGTGCATGGTTTAAAGGGTGTCGTTTTCGTTATACAGGGTGGCAAATTTTCAATTGTTTTTCTCGTATTTTGCGCTTTTGCTTCTCTCTGTGATAATTATTTCAAATTTGATACATTCATTATTTTTTAGAATCTCTACCATAAAGAAAATAGAAATAGAAAGGAAATAGTCGGTCGCAGTATACAGGATGTTACATTTTCTTTGCCACCCCGTATAACGAAGACGATCTTGCATATATTAGTATTTCTTTTTTTATTTTGACGAGTACTATCACCCCCTAAATATCTGCATGACATTAATTAACACCCTGTATAGTGGTTCATATTTAAAACATATTTGTTACTAGCAGACCCGGTGAACTTCGTACCGCCTATCGTCAATGTCCCGCTATTCCAATCCAGCAGAGTAGGACATTACGTTATTTGTAGGTTTAAAATTCTCTTCTTGCATTTTTTTGAAAAGCAGAGTTGTACAAAAATGTTGCGGAGTTCCCTCTGGAAACTACCCCTACTGAAATAACTTTAACCTTTAATTATTTGTATGGCTCGATTTCTAATTAAATTCGACTTTTGATCATGCAAGACCGAGGAGTTGTTACATTGGGAATTCTTTTGTATCGGAATCAGGAATTCCGAGAAATTCTTGGGTATTCCGAGGAATTATTTGGGAATTTTTACGTAGTCTCAAGGAATCCGTAGGTAGTCTCCAGAAATTCGTAGGTAGCCTCCAGAAAGTCTTGGGCCATTCTCTAGGAATTCTCATTAACTACAGTGGTGTCAAAATTTTATCGCTTCTCATTTTGTTTCAGGAAACAATCATGCTCTTTCTCTTAATATTATACTTTACTAAAAATTGTGCGGTAATTAAGTATCCTGGAAGAATTCAGATATATATTTCCATCGGCTCAGCCAAAATTTAAAGTTGTCAAGCAATGACGTGTTGCGCAAACAAGTTTTAACTTCGTCCGCCTCCGCCAGATGAGCAAATCCTACTAGATTTGTGTTATTGCATTCAAATCTGGTGGAAATGTGGCGGCCGTCGCGCTCATGGCCACACTGTTGGTATAAAGCCACTGTATCGTTAACTACAGTGACTCTATAGTCAGCGTGGCCATATCGTGGTGTTATTTTCTGTTGGTAGTTGACATATCCGCCATATTTTGGAGAAAAATTGGAAAAAAACCATGGCCGACATGGAGCATAAATATCAGTTCTTCTTTGGGTGATGATAAACATAATACTGAAAACAGAATTGGAAAATTCGAAACCGTTCGTGAGCTATCATGTACACAGACGGACTGACGGACGGACAGAGAACGTTCAAAATCATGAACTCGCTTAAGAATTCGTTAATAAATAAGAGAAAACTTGTGTAATGCCATGCCATCACTGGACTCGAGAAATATTACGATGTCTATGATCTCGACTATGATAGTTGGTATGCCTACTGGCAAAATCTCGGGCAAAATTAAAAATAAACAAAATAATGCATATGAGGTACTTAGTATTTTGAAAGGAAGTTTTAAATGAATATTTTTGGCCAAAATAGGAAGATAATCTCTATCTCTACCACTTCTTGGAATTTCTGGGAATTCTTCGGAAGTCTTAGGGTATTCTCGGGTAGTCTTTAGGAAACCTCCGGTATTCTTTGAAGTGGGTATTCTTTTGTACACATTTTTCACTATGTGACAACCCCTCGTGTCATACTCAATTGAGACAATAGTACCTACTTATAGAAAATTAACCTCTACTCATAATGAAGTAACTTTCAATTTATACATCCTTCGTATTGGGCATATTTGATAAAATGGGTCAATTTTGCTTGAATTTGTACATACTTTCGAGATATCTTTGTATTGTGAAGACACTTGCACTCGCAATTTCAGACATTCATTGAACAATTTCTTCATTTACCCCTCTTACGTAAATCCATGTATTGGTTAAAATCATAAACTTTAACAGAAAGCTAAGAAGTTCGCTATGAGTAAACTCATTAGCGCATTTTTTAAAGAATGTGCTATTGTTTGCGTTTTGTCCGTCCGTCCGTCCGGACCCACTTCTGCCGTTTTGAACTACTTCTAGGGGAATGGTCCCAGAGTCCTGGAATTTTTGCAGCAGGTAGCTTATACCTTGAAGGTGTGCCAGAAGGCCATCAAATTTTGCTGTCTTAAAGCGCCCCCCCCCCCCCCGTGGATCATTTCCAGAGATGTTGTTTTTGAAATAAAACGTGCATAACTTTTATATACGACAACCAATTGGTGTCAGATTTTGCATACGCATGCGTTAGTGGTGTCAAGTTAAACTTTTGAAAATTGGGGGGGGGGGGGGGGTTAACACACGTTCTACCCTTCATGGTATTCTAATGAAAGGCCTCATTGAAATAAATTGGTTTGTACAAAGTATTCCGGGCGACTGTTTTTCGAGATCAGTGAGTGACGGGGCCTGCGAGGGGGGGGTTAGAAATTAATTTTCTCTTTCATGGTATTCTGTTAAAGGTCATTAAAGGAACCCCTGGACCCCTTATTGTGATCGGATATATTCCCTTATATCTCCAGAACGGATTGTCGGAAAAAGGTAGGTACTTACAAAGGGCGATTGGGACGTCTGGATTATATACAGGGTGTGTACGATCTTCTCGTATCCTTTTAAGGGGCGGCAATACAGCTCAAAAGGAGTCGACAAACACCTTAGCAAAAGTTATTTAATAAGCGAGATAATATTTGCTTTATTTTTTACATTAAACGTTTAATCTGTGTACAAATCTAGCACTCTACTGCATTGTCCACTTAAATTATTTTTACTAAGGTGTTTTGGGGTTTGTCGAGTCCTTTTGAACTGTACTGCCGCCCCTTTAAAGGATACAGAGAAGACCGTAAACACCCTGTATATCCATTGGTGATGTCAAAACTTTAAGAGCGAACATCTCGAAAACGGTTTGTCGGAGTAAAGTACTCTCAAAGGCAAAATCTGCAGAATGGAGTGTCGGAGGATTTTGAATCTATGCCAGGCGGTCTTTAAATGTTTGTGTGCAACGAGCCTCCTCCCTTTATAACCCAACCATTTACTAAGCTATTTCGGTTTTAAAAAAATGCGCATTATCTTCACAAGAGTTGTGCACAGTTTATACTTCTTTTTTAGCGTTTCCGTACATTTACAGACATTTTCATGCAACCTTAAATTTCGCAGCCTACTTTATGTCGGGAAATTTTAGTTTCCATGACAGTAGCAGTAAGGTTCCTGTCACTTTACCGGCATCGTATCAAAATTTGCACGTGCGGCGTAAATATTAATATAAAGTTCTATATGCAAATTGAAATTTTACATTAAAAGACATTTTGAGAAAAATGTAATACAAAGCTACTTGATTTAGAAACGAAAAAACCTACTCGACCCCAAAGGGGCCTTGTACTTCAATATTTCCTCACTGGTAATCTGTCATTTTCGTCACTTTTATGTAAATAACTACTTATTGTCAAATTCACTTGATAATCTTATACCTGTACATATTCCGAAACGTTAAAAAATGATTTTAGGTATTTGAAGTTGAAGGTTTATAATTTTAATCAAATTTAAAGACCACCATACATCATCATACACCCTTGTATTGTGCGATTTTGAATAAAATCCGATTTCTGATTATGAGAGGATTGACAAAAACCGTATAAACTTGTCGACACAATTCCTAAATCCACTTCATCTTAGCCCCCGACATCGATCACAACAGGTAATCTCTTTGCATATCTTTTTCCTTACTCGCAGCAAAGATCGTGTAGTATGATCTTTGGTCGCAGATATGCAAAGCTATTACTGAAGGACCGTTGCTAACTTCACATTAAATACTAGCAATAGCATTCCTGCAATATATTTTACTTATAATCTGCTTTGATCCGAACCCGAAAAACCTCTGAAGTTTTGCCCAATAAATACTTGATCAAGGCAATTAATTTCTCGATAGGAAACTTCTCCAACGCCGTGATCTCAAAGATTAAAATAGTTTTGTGCAACTAACTTGGTGTAATTTTTAAGAAAAGTACAGTCGTTGATCCGATAAATTACCGCATTTAAACTGTTACAATTTAATTTTCTTAGTTAAGCACAAACATGTACATTTTCAAAGGTTCAATGTCTCTCTAAGCCACGCACTTCCTGATACTCTCTTCCTACCAATCCGGAAGTAGTGCAGGGTATTGAAATTCCTAAAAAGGGCTTCGAGCTTTAACTTCAGTAACTTTAATTGTCTCGAGTGACATCGCCTATAATACCAACATGTTGAATTTACCTTTGTTTCCTGAGGGATTTTCTCCAATATCTTGGAAATTACACAAAGTTGAAATAGTACGGTAATTGTATATAAAACTTTTCATATATGTGTAATAATAGAGTCGTTAACCACTGTTATTCGTTTAGAGTACTTTTGTGGGTAATAATCATAAAGCGCAAATTTGGCAAACTATCGTACATTCCTCCTTACAACAGTTACTTAAAAAGTTCCCTAGTAACCATTACAATAATAGTAGCCATTTTCTATCAATTACTGAATGAATTGCGTGTCTAAAGAAACTTATACTATACCTATACGTCTGAGAAGCGGGTTGTCTGGGAGAGACGTGTACTTATTGTTTTGTTTGCATGGATGCTTTTCCTAGACAATTCCTCTGTCAGCTTACATTTTCTAATATTCTTTCAGCGCGTTATTTGGACTTCTATTTATTTTGTGAAAACGGCGTTTTCCATATAGGTATTGCAAATAGCATGGAATCAGACATACGTCGTGCTTAATTAAAATTGAACAAAAGCGTTTGATACGGCCATAAAAAGTTATAGTTACTAACTAAAACTCAAGGATAGCAAGGATTGAATTAGTCCAAAGATTTACATACCAATAACGGTGAAGAGTACAGCACTTTCGCGTAAAATAAACGTAATTTGGTGTTTGTTTTGAAATTAAACGGGAAGCAACTTATCTATTTAATGAATGATGTAGTCTATTTAACTGAATTTTCCTCAGTTTTATAAATTAGCCGTTAATTAAATAATTTCTTTGGCGCGTTGCGATAAAAAAATGCAGCGGAAGTGAACCTTTTGAAATCACGGGCCAACGACTGCTGCGTTTATTTCGAGGTATGAGAATAGGAAGTCGTCACCCCCACAGTAAAACTAAAGAAAATACGTACTTGATGAGCTGACCGATTCATTCTTCCGCTTCATAGTTAGCATCGATAATCTTAGAGAAGTTCTGTGTAATCCATCGGCATCACAATTGAATTCCTTAGCGCGCCCTTGATGGAATTCGTATGGGAATTTCTCGTATTGCACGTATCTCGGCAGTTCAAAAACGGGAATTTGCAAAACCGCAGCCGCTTTGGGTGCTATGTTTCTGGGTAGATCGCTTATAAACGTACTCCTTTTCTGCTTTAAAGAGTCGGTTTTTCGTAAACCGAAAGACTTGCCGGCGAGTTTCGGAGGGGGTGTTAAAATCTCGCCCGATTTAGCGTCGTTTATTAGGTTGCGTTGGATTTCGAGCGAACGTCTCTGATGCTCCTTCAGGTTGTTCATCGAGGGACTTTTTTGAAGTTGTTTAGTATCGCTCTCTTTGTGTTGCAGAAGTCGATTTCCGATGAAGCGCAGGGAGGCCCTTACCGATTTTGAGCGTTTAATTGGATTTTGAGGGATACGGCGTCGTTCCACGTCCATTTTCTTAACACGTTCTAGCGCCCAAATCACTTTGCCCATAATTTGAATGGGCCCCGGTTCAAAACAATACACGCGATTTTTGATCATGTAATCTTGTAATAGTTGCCATCGCGGTCGCGGTATTTACACTGACTGATGACTAACATTAAACCACCATTTTCCGATCGAGAACTAAAAACCCACTGCGAAAGAAACCGTTACAATTTAAATCCAGTCTTATTACGTAAACGGCACGCGACTCTGTTCTAGTTTTGCGTTGCGTACATCTGAAGCTTGGGGTTTACGAACAGCTGTTGATGCTCTTCTACTGTGACCATCAAATTGGGTTGGACCCCGCATGGCTTGGGCTTCAACTAGAGGGGGAACCGTGAATGTGTACAATACTCACACACTTTCCTTTAATGTTTATGGGACTTTCGCCTCTATGCAGACATCAAAAGGATCGTTTTCAAGACACGCGTTTTGGCCGCATACCAATTTGATGTTAACAGTTGACAGAAGAGACTCGAGGAAATGGTCTTATATCACACTGGCATTTATTGCATTAGCACTCGTTAAAAATTATTTTTAATTTACCGAGAAGGGCGTTTTTGTCATTTAACAAAAATACAAGCCGATGGCCTACTTAAATTACCGCGGTTATTCCTATTAATACCTCATACAGTGAAATGTTGTTCCTGGTATGAGAGCAATTAGTGAGAAAAATTACGTTACATTAAACCCTAATTAGCATCAAAAAGAAACGATTAAAATCACAACTTTCGAATTACAAATTCGTACGGTATTTTCCATAAGGAAGGAAGATGCTTAATTACAAATTAAAACAATTATGTAGTACTCGTGTTCCTTATACATAATGCACGAGGCAATTTGAAGTTAAACGTATCTTTGAAAGTTTCGAAGGTATGAATCGGAACGGAAAATTTACCTCGAAACCCTTAAACTGTACGGCTCAGTCGTAAAAGAAGAATGTTTGAAGAATGATGGACACATGACAAGTTGGTTAAGGAATAGGAGCGTTTGTTTGAATAATTTCTTATATGGGTCCGTAATCTATTAATGGATTTACAATCAATTTTCTAGGGCTATACTCAAAAGCAGGGTGAAACGCTTTTAGTCCAATTGCAAGGTTTGGCACCGTACCAATTTGCTTATATGTAAATTAACTGTAGTCACATAATATCTTCAAACGATTTTCCTATCTAAAGAACTTCACGAGGAATTTTGGTGACACGATTGAATCGATAACATAAGTTCAATAGGTAGTAGCAGAGTATATGCGTTATATTATGGTAGTAGCTTATATTAACTTACACTTTGCACATACCACGTAGTTATACCACCATTTTGTAGGTATGTCAGTATGGATCATAAGATAGTCAGTAAGTGACGTCATAAAAGTAAAAATCTTTCTAGGCCTACTTATACCGGGTGAACTCAGAAAATCATGTAGCCATGACCCGTAGATTTAAGCATCCGGAATTGTCAAATTGAAAACTATTTGTCGTATTGTCGATATTGACGGAATAGAGGTTTGATTAAATTCCACGGAAAATAAATCTCGCACTGCGGTAATCGCAGTAAACGTTTTTTACAATAAACACTTTTTCCTCAATGGAATACATCGTATTTTTTGTAGTAGGTACGTACAAATTAAAATTATTGACAGTTATCGTACCTTGTTTTCATGACTATCGTGATTTTTTAAACCAAGTACACATTTTGACTACCTAATTTCGCAAAATAATAATTAAACGTGCAACTAGACGTTCATAATTTGCATATCATAAAACGCGGAAAAAAATCTTCTTTCCAATGGTGGCATTCTGAACTCTCTAAGGTAATTTGGGGAGCAACAATCTGCGAAAAACTGTTTTCCCATGTTATTTCCCTATGTTCGATTTGAAAGTATTCACCCGGTATAGCCATATAGGTAAAATTTTGAAGGGAGCTGTAACGCCCAAACCCCCCTCCTATGAGTGCACCCCTGATATTTTAAACATCTGATGTAATTATTTTCATTGTTTTGTTGCCTCAAAATAGATTTTGTTTTTTTAAAATTCATCACAGCCTACTTGATTAATTTTAAAAACCGTTGATATAACTGGTATCTTATTTTCAATCTTATGCTATGATATGATACCTCGTTGAGAAGAGAATTAAAAAATATATCAAATAATCTAAAAATCCAATATGGGGCCTATTTAACTGTAGAAAGTTGGTAAATGGTTTTTAACATCAAGTCACTAACTTTTATATAAAACTTTTTTATATCTCTTATACTTTGGATGATATAAGACATTAAAGGAAGTGACCAATTTTAGTTTTTTTGAATCCTATTCGACATTTTAAATTTCTACAAGGAAATTTTAAATAAGCATCTAAAACTGCAAAACATTGTCCATTTAACCACTTCTCTATCTTTAATAATAAGAAAGTTACCCATGCAATCCCACGCGATCTGGGACACACTGTATATAGTCATGCTCATGTATACTTATATCCCTGCCTACTGCCTTGTTATCAAAAACTGTAGTAAACTCAAGCTATTGGTCACCTACTATTTATATGCAGATGGATAAACCGTTATGAGAAACTAAGAAAATGGCCAAGAATCGTTAAAAAAACTTTAGAAAATCTCTGTAGGAGGAGGAGTAATTGATGGAGACAGTGATGTAGTCCTAAATTTTCCAGTGTGGGAACGCTCACCATGTTCTGAAAATTAACATAGGCGATCCAGAATGCCCTCCCCACTCCTTTATAAGGTGATATCCAAAATTCTCACCGATTTTTAACCTGAAAGACAGTGTGTAACCAAATATTGGAATAGCTAAATTGGTTTTAAGCTACTGGTAATAAACTGTAAACTAGTACCCAGGCAGCAGCAGGGTATGGATTACAATGAACATTCATTAGTTAACCCCCATCTCTGACTAAGAAGTAATTAAATATGGTTGAACCTATGAAGTGGTCGGAAGCGGTACATACAGGGTGGCCCACTGAAAACCTCGCTGAAAACAGTCAATGTCAACTTTGCCCACTGAACGACAGTTTTGCCAGAAACGCTCGAACGTGTCAATTTTAGTTTTGAGGGGGACACCTAAATGAAGTAGTACTAATACCACTTACATAACTTTACCCCGAGCAGGAGGTGAATTGAACCCCAAAAATTTTAAATGGGAAGGGGTAGTAAATGTTAGATAGGTTCATTATGTTTTCAGAACTGTTTTTATTTTTCAAATACGATCAGTAGTTCCAGAGAAAACTCGATTTAAATGGATTTGCAGAGCCGTTTTAAATGTTTAAGTACAATAAGTGCACAAGCAAGGAAGCGAATTTGTGAAGGCAGAATCGCCATTTAAAAAAAAATCGAAACAATTTCCACCCTTTGCGGTATATTGTAAACCGTCATTGTTTTTGAATTTAACAGAAAATTAAACAAGTTAATCACAAATTCGCTTCATTGCTTGAGCACTTATTGCACTTATATCAGATGTTCTTTTCTGACACAAGCTCTCAATTATTTCAACTTCAACGCCTACTTAATAAACATTTCAAACGGCTCTGCAAATCCATTTAAAACGCTACTGATCGGATTTGAAATATAAAAACAGTGCTGAAGACATAATGAACATTCCTTTCGAACTATCTAACATTTACTACCCCTTCCCATTTAAAATTTTTGGGGTGCAATTCACCCCCTTCACAGCGTTAAAGTTATGTAAGTAGTACCTATTACTTAATTTAGGTGTCCCCCTCAAAACTAAAATTGACGTGTACGAGCGTTTCTGGCAAAACTGTCGTTAAGTTGGCAAAATTGGCATTGACTATTATCAGTGGGCCACCCGGTATCATATTTTACCTATATACAAAATTCGATAAAATTTAAAATGGCCTAGCGGGCTCCCGTTACACGGATTTATTTTATGAGTTTATCGACTCTTCAGTTGCTGAGATGTTTCATATAAATGTTGGTTTTTAATGATTTTCGCTCTACAGTGTGTTCAATAAAATGTGCTCTACGCTACACAGATCTAAATAGGTCGATAGGGCGGGTACGGTTTATACCAAAAATATTTTTTGGGTATTTTATGCCACATTATAACTAACATATACTTAATACCAGTCAAGTTTTCGCGTAGAATTTTGCTAGTTGCCGGCACATAGACAAATGTATACATTTACTAATTAATACATACAGTGCCCTACTCTATTGTTTAGTCGTCTCTTGTAAAAGACAAAAAATCTTTGAATTGAATTTTGAGCTTCTGGGGATCAGCCCTGTTTTTGTGACATGAACATGAAGTGTAGGTTGTTAAGTGAGCAAACATATTAGATTTGTAAACAACATTTCTTTTCTTTATACATAAGTGTATAACGTGTGAATGATACACTAGGTTGAGTGGTAGAGCAACAGTTGTAGATTATTTTCTTCTTTCATTCTCTTTACTTTCAAATAATTTACGTAATAAATTATAAAGACATTATTATTATTATTAATTTTAGTCTCGAAAAATCAAGGGTACCTTTGAAATTTTCACAAAACATTTTTTGCATACCAGTTGCCAGTTGGGGGCGAGAGTAATTGAAATGCATTTTAAGAACTTTCCAACTTGGCAATAGACAATAAATGCCAGAAAAATTATTTTTGACTTTCTTTTTTCTTTCCCTTGTATCAGTACTTTTCAGTTCGCTGATTGATATTCTCAATTTTGTTGATTTGATCTTCATTTTGGACCTAGTACAGTGCAAATGTGTTGATATGAAACCGTGACTATTGACTTTGTTTATAAAATTTGAAACTTACTTCAATTAATAATTAATAGGCTTGAGTGATTAGACTAAAAACCTACCTTATAATATATGCCTATACCGTAAATCCTTACATCGGAAATGAAACAAGTTCTTACTACTGGTATTGTAATAAATAACGTAAGTATCCAAACAATGCTACTGGTAGGTATCTTTGAAAGTACTTTCGAATGATGACCGAGGATTAAGACGAATGTAGGTCTTTAACAGTAACATACATTCGCCACAACCCATTTATTTAAAAGCTTTTAGTTCCCTGTTAGGCTGCTGTTACCAGTGCATGCCTATTCTGAACACGCAAAGCGCATTGCAATGCGTTTCGTAATTTAAATTTTTAATTACTTGGCGGTTGCTCAGAATTAGTTCATTTTATACCAAATATTATCGCCTTTTTTTTACCATAGCGCCCCCATGATAAAAGATGCAAGTTAAGTTAAATACAGGAAATCGTTATCAATAATTTTAAGTCCCAACCCAACTACGTTGCATATCCGTTGATTAAACAAACTAAAATTAGAACTAAACGCCCTTGTGGGTGACACTCCTATTTATTACCTTCTTAAAGATTTGACTTTTTGTATACGACATTTTTGGATTGGTGTAACTTTTTAAAATCTAAGAAAATCATTACAAAATTACTAATTACAAATGGTTTTACTTATACTTTGAGTAAAAAACCCAATTTTAATCCAATGTGGTCATCCCTATACCCTATGTGTTCAATATCACACAAATTTCTGGCTTGTACATTCGTAAACATGGAACACATAATGACCGCTGCTGCTGCTCGCTTTCTAAACATCAAAAGCGATCTTGCAGATCGATTGATTGAAATTCATACGCTTCCGCGAGTTTAATACATACGAGTCCCTTTTTGAACATCAATATTATTATTCCAGAAAATCCGTTTCCTTTTCGTTACAGTTCTTCCCTAATCAATTTTGAAACTACTTTTGTTCGGCGTAGTCGTTTCCTCTTCTATAACGCTTTAAATTGCTTTTTTTGTGGACGACTATTCAGCGGTATAGCTAGACAAGGTAACCGTGAAATTGTTAAATTATGGTGAAACACAACTTTCCGCATAATGCTGAATTTAATCACAGTAAATTTTGAATGCTATAATTGTCACTACCAGGATTATCGTAATAATGCAGAAATTTTAAATAGGTTAATACCTAAGTCATTCCATGGATATACACAAGACAAGTAGGTACCTACCTAGTACAATCATATTTGGATATTACCAAAGAGTAACTATTCTTAGATATTACATAGAAATAATTCCCTAAAATGGGATACTTTGCGTATGTGTTGCACTCAACAAAATCAACACTCGTGTATGCTGTGCTACAGCCGCCATCTTGGAAAATGGCGATTCAGTATTCGAAAAAAGATCCATTGCATTTTCTTCACGGGAATTGTGGGACACCCGCTTGCTATCCAAATTAAATCCACATTCCATTCGAAATACGGCCATGCAAGAAATATCCATTTCACGGAGGAAACCGATTCCATTTTTTTGCGCCAGAAACCAATCGCTTCAGGAAACATTGTTTTAACCCTACAGTGGTCGCTAGCGAACTCTCACTCCGCACCATTGATTATTTTGCAATCGCGCGATTATTTAGATTTTTCATTCGGAGTGATACTAGATACTAAAAAAATTATTTCATACAGAGCTAGCCGTTGCCCGTTGTTCACGTAATTATTTTGCTAAATAACTTTCCAGTTCACTTAAAAAAAGTCAACATTTTATTGCAAGGAGGGAGAAAAAAAGTAAAAAAAGCCTGTTGCAATTTTGATTTTTCACATCATCCCAATGTGTTGCATTCATAATACCCACGGATTGACCCCATTAGATGGTGATTTTTTAGACTTTTATAGTTGTTTTTCATAAATGACCACTTATTTTCATTTCTTAGGAGATGTGTTGAACGATTATTTGCTCCGTTACGAAGAACTCATTCTTGTTGACAGTATTATTACTTGTTGGAGAACCCCCGTAACTTCTAAAGCGGTTTGATAGAGGGCAGTACCTATCAATCCGATTTATTGAAGCACATTTGACGCGCAGGTATTGCGACGACTTTTTTCACTTTCTCTCTTCCGGTAACTTTTCGTTTGGCACACTGATCCAAATTGGATTGAATATTAAATAAAAGGTTTTTTTATCTTTCACCTGTAGTTCTGTGACATCGAAGTTGGGTTACTATATATATTATTTATTGAAGATTTAATTGGGGAATTTCGTACGACTTATACAACGTAAATTAATTAATACGTAATCGTTACTCGTTATTAATTATTGGTTTCCCTACCCTCTCGTAGATTAAGTTTCCTGGCGTACACTCACTGAAAAATACCAGTCCCAGTCCCAGCTCGACGGTATAACAACTAAAAGGGTTTTCCAGTACCTGGTCGCTCTAGCCTATCGTTAACTACCTCTTAAGTGGTAAATACTTGAAACGTAATTGTAACTATTAACGTCATTATTTGTTTGCAATTGATTAGTGTTACCCGATCGATGAATGATGTCTTCCTTCAGTTAATTATTGTATTCGATACTGAAGGAGATTACGAGTAAAGCGAGGCCCTTCAGGCATTAGTCAACCAACTGTATACCGGTATACCGAGTGCTGTGACTTGATTGATTCTATGATGTTGTAAATGACCATTTATTTTCATTTCCTAGGAGAATTACCTAATCACACAGACTTCTGCCGTTACGTCGGATGGTCCCTTTCAAGAACTATAGTGGAAGTGTTAAGAGCACCGGGGGTCTGGTATGGAAACCCCCAGGAAAATAATATTTCATGTCTCGTTTCATGTTTATTTCCCTCACCATCATAAAATCTTCGTACACTGAGGGGTATCCCGTACTCCCCGGTGCTACGCTCTCTCTAAAAATATTTAGACCTTTTATCTCGCCTTTTATTATTTCTATTGTTTTGAACAATTATAAGGGTTTTTTGCTTGTAAAGGAAAAATTTCATAGCATATCCGGCTTAATTCTCAACCCATTATTTTCGATTTCGTATTGTCGACTGGTCAGCATTAGGTCATTAGATTCCTTGTGAAATAAAAATTGAAAAAATCACAGAATGATACGAAGGCGTAGAAGGGCCAACAACGACTTCTACACTTTTTTATAAGTTTTAAGCGAGAGTCCTGAGGGCTGAATGTTTTCAATGATAACGTAACACCGGTGGGTCTGGGGGATATGGAATACCCTCCAGACATAAGGTCTGATTCAATACTCTTCTTCCTGCACCTATCAAAATCTTCGGACGCTTGACTTGGGGGGGGGGGAGTTCCATACTCCCCAAACCCCCCAGTTTTACATTCTTCCTCACAACTTAGCACTTACACTATACGGAAGTATATGGGGTATGTAATCTTCGTCAGGAAAGCTTCGGTATCCTTTGTGTAGAACTACTACGCGAGTGTCCTTAGGGCTGACGTTTTAAATGACATCGTAACATCGCGGTTTTGAGGGGTATGGGACACCCTGGAAGAAAAATGGAGCGATTCAATGTTCTTTTGCATACACGTACCAAAATCGTGTATTCCTTACCCCCAGACATCCCGGTTTTACGTTCTTCCTCACAACGTATAAGTAGTGTACATAGCACTTAGACTGTAATTTTTGGAAAGGAATCATCCAGCGTAATACTAAGAGTCCATGAAATACCCCACAGAAAAAAATCAGTTTAAAGTCCTTTTTCCTGCATCTATCAGAATGCAAAATGCACCGAGTAAGAAACATGATTTTAACCAGCCGGTACTATGAGCGATTCCATTTTTTATTTGAAAAGCGGGTCTTCGACTCGAAAATGTTCCTTCGCGTATATTTTACCCTCTATTACCACTCGTAAATAAAAGACCTTCCTTTGAAATTCAAAACCGAATATTTGTAACCGGCTAAGCGATCGTCTGTTAGAGCATAAAGAAAGTAAAACATCAGGTATAGTCCTGAAGGCTCTTATCGAGGCTCTTATAGACAAATAGTGTTCACTGTGTAGATCTTAAAAAGATTAAAAAACCCATTCAGGTTTGTTGCAGATTCTGAAGTCAAATGTCTTTAGATGGCTCTTAAAAGTACATTAAAAACGTTTGAAGGCCCTTAAAGATTATCTCTAAAAGAACAGGGTATTTTAAGTAGATATTCAGTAGCTCAAATCGGTTATCAAAGCTCCTAAATACCCTTAAAGACTTGCTCTCATACGATCGTGAACATTTTTTACAACATACAAATATAAAATCTCATGTGAGATCTTAATGGCACGACATTTAAAGAGGACTTCATTTTTGAACGCAGTGATCTCGATTGGCGTGCCCTAACAACCAATAGAAAACCAGCATTTCGGCTTTTCCAGCCTGCGCAAATGTAACGAATGCAACTTTTAGGCTCGAAGAGATCTTGGCAACCGCGCTCGCTTTCCCCAATACGTTTCTGGTTATTGCCAGACTTACTTTCGTTCAAGTTTGCTATGAAGCGGTACATGCGAAAATTTTCCTATGTTTAACAAAATACAAAATCATTACCAAATTTTAAAAACGGCATCCTTGTTTCCAACTCACTTCTTCTACACACTTTTTCATGTCTTTTTCGCAGTAATCATTTGTCTAGATTTCTTTCCACCAACTCATGCATGACCCAAACCTCCCTTCTTATGTACCCTTCACTTAGGGATCCTTTTACACCTTCCTTCTGGCACTTTCACGCTTCACTTGTACCTATTTAAGCCACCCCCCTGCCTTCCCCTTTATTCGTGTTCTCCACGATCCTCTTCCATCATTCTTACTTCAAACCACCCTCGCTCCCTCACATTTCTTCGCGTTTCCTTTGACGTTTCGTATCCTTCGTACTCCTAGCAGATCTCTTTGCATGTCCAGTTTAACATCGCGTAATCCCCACCTATCTACTGGTGCCTCTTTACCACCTTCCTTGCCCTTTACCCTTTCATATTTTCTGTTTTTTTCGTATTTCCCTTTCATTCATTTTAGCGCATTTTTTAATAACTAAAAAAAATTTACTATTGTTTGCGTTTCGTCCTCCCGTCTGTCCGTCCCTACCACTTCGGCGGTTTTGAAATACTTTAGGGGCTTTGTTCTAGAGGCCTGAGGTTTTTGCAATACATTCTACCCTTTATGGCCGATTAAAAGTTATGAAAAAGTGTAAAAAGTCGTTGTTGAGGTATTCATTGGTCAATCAATGGAACTTTAAAATCACATTTACGAAAATCAATTAATTTTTGACTTATGACTGATGCTTTTAGCCGATAATTACTTGACCTTTATTAATTAGTATTGGCTAAATTACTACTACTACACTGATAAGACACCTCTACATCTGAAGCAACAAAATGATACTGTAGATGCATTATATAGAGGATAGCTCGAAGGATAGCTGGATAACACGTTTTAAAAAAAATTTGCTACATATAGATCGGTTATCTAATTATGATTTCCTTGACCGTCACCATATGGCCATGACTTTGGGCATTACCTCAGCAATTCCTATCTTACCCATATGCTGAGGCCAATATCACCTCGTGGAGGCTCATTTGATAATGAAAGGTTATCAAAAATTAATAAAAAACCGGCCATCTCGATTATCTCATCAAGCTGTATACTATCTTCGGATTGCTGTTGCTCTTCGTTACAGAACAATTTTCTTATCCCACATTTTGTCTACCATATAAGCAAGTTATGTTCTATTTTGTGTCCCACTTCAGAATTGTATGCCAATGCTACATATTCAAAGACTTTTCTCCAATTTCATATCATTTCGCTAATTAAATTAGGTACCTAGTTCCATGAGATCAAATACATTTGGTTTTAATTAGAGTTTCCTGGCTTTTCTCCGTGTACAGTTCCCAGAGACAGTTGCTCATTACATACGAGTACTCCAAAATGAATAATAATGAAATGAGTTTCCCTCTGTTGGTATTATATAAGAGATTTATCATTGTTATTATTTATGAATGTTATCATAAATTATATAACGATCCGTTTTACGGCGTGAAAACTTAAAATATTACAAAATTATGTCTGGGTGTCGCATAAAATATGAAATAATAGTAAACAAGTTCAAGGTTACTAGGTACATTCAATTGTCCCGAAAACGGGAGATTTTATTGATTGAGAGACGCTTTAAAGATATTTGGGTTTAAAGAAAAGAGGATTTGATAATAATTGTCAGAATAAAAAGCTCATTTTCAGCACGTAACAAAAAGCTTGACTATAAATGTCGGATCAATATCAAAAAAGGGATTATAAGCGCCAAAGAACGTAGAACATTTTTAGGGAGCTTTTATTCGCGTCATTGAGCAAGATAATAAACGGAAAACATTCTTTAATTTTATCCCTAACCCCTAGTAGTACACCGCAATTTAGAGTTTTTCACGTACTTGTACATCGTATTGGAAAAAACACGAATTTTTGTCTTCATTCTTGACCGAGATTCCTATGTGAGTTTAATTTAATGGTAGACAGAAAAGTTACTACGAGAGACCTAAATAATAGACATAAACGTAACAAAAAAAAACTTAGTTTACCCTTAAACTGAAACTTAATTTTGAAATTCAACGAAATTGCTGTTACTTAAAGCTGAAATTCTATTAAATGTTTTCAAAGTTGTAGGGTAGTTTTGACAGCCTTTCCGAGTAGCAGCAAGGTTAAAAATTCATAAAAACAACGCCTTCCGCGTCTTTTTAAAGTATTAACAAAAAATGAAGTGTTCACCTGTTCCTGAACCTGTCACTGTTTGGGCAGTTTTGTAGAAATTTGAGTAAAAGATTCCTTACAGTGTTGTAATGATTGTGCACCCTTTTAAATGGAAAAGGCATGATAACAAGTGCCATTTAATTTTTTAAATTGCAAATCGTCGTGAATCATTTTAGAAAGAAGTGACATAAGCGGATGTTAAACAACAATAACGAAAAAAGGAGGGAGAAAAAACAGTTACGTTAAGATCGAAACAAACAAACTTACCTACATTTTGAATTTTTAGCATTTTTAATCACCCTACTTAAACTAGCACACAACACTAAATGTAATTTTAATCACATTATAGAAAAAATAAACACAAAAAACTAGTCAAACTCACAAAACAGGTAGCATCTAAGGTCAACGAATATAAACAAAGAGCACAGGTGACCTGCAGCAAAAGTGACCATTTTTAGGTAAAACTGGCGCACGTGAATCGCACGTTTCGTTACAGATACCAAGTGAAAATTAATCGCGAGGTGCAAGTACTGCCTCTTTGTTAGGTACTACTGCTTCATAAGGTTTACGGTGGCCAGCTCTAAGACAAGATATGCAGGTTAAATGTTAACCTGTTACTTTTCAACCACACGGAATTACTATGCAGGCGTCTTTTTTTAAACAAGGCGAGTTTGGTGCTTTGTATTGGCCACTAACGGACACAGGTACTAGTACAGTCCCAGGCATAATTTCACGGTTATTTAATATGTCTGTTACACAAGATGCAAATTATATTTTTTAATTCTGGTCATTAATTTAAAAAAACGTATAATTTAACTTTGTGGATTCGGTATAGTGCCAGATTCGAGGTCATTGTTTGGTTTGCAGATATAATTGATCGTTTGTTCAAGGTGGGGCAACATATATTCAATAAACGTTAAACGAATACGTTTTTATGTAAGTGATAGACAAACAAAACATAGAAAATTTATCTACCTATGTTGAGAAAAACTAATGTAATTAGGCTCGGTATGTTTATTTATATCGTCAAAGATCGGTTTTTATTAAATCGGGAAACGTTTTTGGATGGTCCACGTTCTCCAATGGATTCAATTCAATTCGATTCGCTATGAATTTTTAGTTCCATCAATTTTTAACGTCAATGGTTACTGTCATAATCTTCAATTAAATTTACCTGACAGCTAACTCCATGGAGATGAGCGTGAAGACAGTTGCTTCCATGAATTTTAACTTTCAGTTAAAGTTAACCGACGATTTGTAGCACCCCCACCATCGAATTTACTTCAATGGTATACCACATGATAAAAACAATAAAATAATAAATAATAATAAAAACAAAATACGGAGAAAAGGTTAAGGGTAGATCGCGAATTCCAAATAATTCCATTGAATTCCAAAGAATTCCATTGCATTCAAAAGAATTCCATTGAATTCCATTGAATTTTATTGAATTTCGAAGAATTCCATTGAATTCTAATTACCTCCAAAAAGAATTCCGAAGAATTCCAGTCAACATATTAATGTTGTCAATGTAAAGCTGTTTAAATAGATATTTATTTTGGTAACTACTTATTATGATGATTTATTTTTCTCATAAAGTTTAAGAGAAAGTCGCAAAAAAGAAATCAGCAGCTATCTTTCAGGTTCAAAGACTAAAACCTGCAAACTAAAAGTGGCACTTCGTAAGTCCTCACTGAATGGACTACTTGTTTCTCTCTCACACTCCTTCACTCCCTTCTTTTTGCCGCAATGTAACTGGTCACTTCACTTGGCGTCATCTGTGAATTCATTCTCGCGTAAATTGCGGCGTTCTCCACGAAGTTCAAAGGACAGCTCAAGTGCTTTTCTCAGTTGCGCCACATTACCTTGCTACATTACAATTTTTTTAGGGTTCCTTTGACTTTCTCTATTGTGATTCAAGGAATTCTGGAGAAATCAATATTTAAATATTGATGGCATCATTTGATTCCACACGAGAACGTACCTTTGGCTTTGGGGGCTGCTCCACTTCGCCTCGTGCATTACAAACTCTTGATGATTTCTTTTGTTTTGCTCGCAATGGTAATAAGGGCACGGAATTATTTTCATGAAATACTTATACGTCGCCTAGTATAAAATCAGCCGCAGGTAGCTTATGTCTTTTTCTTCGCATGAGCTAGATACAGATGAAAATATAATAGCATAATATGTGTACACCTCACAGGCGACCAATTTTGCAATGGGCGGCTACCTGCGAATGATTGACGTGACTGTTTTTATACTAGAAGAGCAATAAATATATATGGCATCATTTGAACTTGTAAAATTTTGAGGGTTTAATTTTAGGAAGATATTTTAAATACTCTTCCAAGCTTCATGGGAGTTCTTAAAAATAATTATGCATGGTGTACCATTAGTTTATAATTACTTTACTATAAAAGATACCAAAAAAGTCTTAGAGCAAAACTGTACACCATTACCGTCGCCATGTTTCTAAAATATTTATCAACAGGGCCGTGCTGTATTCCAGTGGCGTATCAAACTTGGTTTTTTTTTAATGAAATACCCCATATTGACTGCAGATTTGAAAAGTACTTAATTTTTTATGTAATATGTTTTAACGATTTCGCTGTCATAACCTTTTTTCCTCAAAAGTTTTTCGATTTTTATGAGAGAAACTACATGGCGCCGGCGGCTAAGTTTTCAATTGAAGCATAAGCTAAGACATAATTTTTTATAGGTATACTTTCTCGAAAGAATTAAATTTTTTATTGACCTTTGACCAATGTCATATTTTTTAAAAAGTCCTAAACAAATAACTATAGCTCTGGATAGCTGAAACTACAAAATTTTCAGTGATACAAACAAAACCACACATTTCATGAGACAATTTCAGAGAAAACACAAGGTGAAACGCCATTTTGTAGAAAAACGCCCTTTTTCGAGTCTGCCATGATGAAACAAAAGATCTTCAATAGGATCTTCAATTGTCACAATTAAGTGCCGGCAGGTGTATAATTGATTTTTAGCGCATTTTTTAAGAATAAAAAAAAATGTGCTATTGTTTGCGTTTTGTCCGTCCGTCCGGATCCACTTCTACCGTTTTGAACTACTTCTAGAGGAATGGTCCTAGAGTCCTGAAATTTTTTGCAGTAGGTAGCCTATATCTTGAAGGTGTGCCAGACGGCCATCAAATTTCGCTGTCTAAAAGGGGGGCTCCCCCACGACTTATTTCCTGAGAGGCTGTTTTTGGAAGTCAAACGTGCATAACTTTTACAAATTAATGTTACCTCTCATTGCATTCTAATTGAAGGTCTCAACGAAAGGAACCGTTTTCTACCAACTACTGCCCTTCTTTCTGTCCTCTTATCAAAGTACGGGGTGGAGTGGAACTAGTTTTATCCTTCACGGTACTCTAACTAATGAAAGGTCTCAACGAAAGGAATTAATTTTTACCAACCATAGCCCTCCTCCTCGACCTCTTATCGTGATCGGGTATATGCCCTTATACCTCAAGAACGGATTGTCGGAGAAGGGTACTCACAAAGGGCGATTGAGACGTATGCAAGAAATATATTCATTGGTGATGTCAAAACAAAAGCTATTTCGGTTAAAAAAATGCGCTTTATCTGCACAAGAGTTGTGCACAATTTATACTTTGTTAATCAGCGTTACGAAAATGCTAGCAGAAACGGTTGATATTGTGCTAATTCTTTGAGAACGTCACCAGAATTGTTTGAGGGCGTTAGTTATGGGATATATTTCCACTTTTGGTTAGCTAACCTTTAGTTAGTAGTTGATTTAAAACTTGTGCAGGGTTTATCATTTTGGGCCATTTCGAGCATCCCGAGAGAATGGATATGCATTTCTATATAATTTATAATCTTTCTCTTTCTATCAGTTATCCTTTTTATTGTTCGTTTGTGTATTTTGAACTGTAAAAAATTAACTCCAAAATTTTACAAAAAAAAACCAACACACGTAACCAGGAAATTCCCTTCATCAAGGCCTTTTTCGCCGGGGTAATACCTGGACAGTAGACACGATCTTGTGCCACAAAATAAGCTCAGTTAATTTATCTTCAAATCGATGTACAGGGTGATTCAAATTCGCGGCTCACTATTGTGATCTCCGTAACGGTGTGAGATACAGTGCAGGTTAACTTTTTGTGACAAAAAAACGCATTTGAAATTTTCGTAAAATCTTTGAAAATAACTGAGATATTACCTACCGAAAAACTGAAAATGTCTAATTTCTTGTTCACCTTCCCTAGCTTATACGGCCGAAAATGGACGGTTCTATGAGCACTTTTTTTTGTAGAATCTGTGATCAAAATTTACATAAAACGCTAGATGTAGAAGCTACAGACTATTTTCTTAGTTCTTATGGGCGCCATATTGGATTTTTACGGAATGAGATAGAGAACAAAAGAAAAGATTTTTATAATATTTTAATACATCGCAATCTTAGCCATGTTGATCCAATAAGATTTAGTTGACCAAGAACTTTAACCTGAGCTGCTTCATTAAGCAATCTTGGTTGCTTTCTTTTTTTATTGATAACAGATCCCGTTTCTTTGAATTTAGCGATCAAATCTTGAACATAGGCATGGCTTACATTTCTCCCGAGATGTCTCTCATTAAACGTTCTAGCTGTTCTAAAAGATGATAGATTTTCGGAGCCATAAATCAATGTGTAAATGGCAGCGGTACCATCTCAAGATGGTTAAGAATAGTTATTTATTATATGAGATGATAAAGGTATATGTTTCCCTTTATTGTTGTGTGTAATATAAAACTTTACCTTATAGCAGAAGCCATATAAATCATTGCAAAGCTTCTGAATTTAATTTAGACATAAAAAATAGCAAGCTTAGGTTCTGCCGTCGCGGTACATCCATAGAAACAGCATTGTCGTATGTTCTGAACGTCATTTTATATCGTGCTCAGCGTCCCATTTGAAATAAGAATGACAGATGTCATTAGAATGCACAATAATCTGTTTCACTTTACTACCCGTCCGGTTAAAGTGATCACTTTATCTACCCTCACAGTTAAAGAGCGACTTATTCAAGCTTATTAAAATGTCTGCTATAAAATAAGAAAAAGTTTTACCCAGTTTTAAATCCTAATTAATACTTTGAGCGTAAAATATAATCTAGGATCGGACATGTTAAAGCTTTTAATAATGCCAACGAATGACCGATTGATATGGTCTGTTTAATTAGGTGGTATATGTACGTGTTGGCAATGGAATATAAAACTGAATACTGTTTTATGGTGGACAATCCATCTATGCTAGAGAGAACCTTTCGCGCGCAAAATTATGTTGGAATAGTAAAGCAGGGTCGTTGCTCTCCCGATGAAATTTATAGATCGAAGGCATTCAGGGCCGCTAACTGCATTATTATTCTACTATAGGGCAAGGTTACTTTTTTGCGCCCCCTAGAGAAAGCGCTACCAAGGGAAGGGTGCGGGGGAGGGGGGGGGGGTAAACATTAATATTTTTTTTAAGAACAAGTTTATTTTTAATAACAAAAAAATGGTAATGTGTAGTTATAAAATCAAATAGGTACTTACTTACGAATAGAAATTCTACGCTCTACTTAAATATTTGAGTAGAAAGATAATTTTACAAACAACATTGTCTGGCTTTTTGTGATGCGAAATCTGATATATATTTATCAAAAGAAATTGATTCTGCAATGATCCTTTCTATGGATAATATGGCAGTATTAGATAATCTTTGTTGGGACATGGTCGATCGTAAATAGTTTTTTAAAAGTTTCAATTTTGAAAAAGTTCTTTCACAAGAAGCACTAGTGACCGGTATTGTTAGAAAAATGTGTAATGCTGTAGCAAAATTGGGATACTCTGCCATTAGATCATATTTATGTAGGTTTTGATAAATTTCCAATGCAGATTGTCCCTGGATATCAAAAAGTTCTTGCGTTTGAAACTTAAAACTTTCTGCTTCTTGAATAAATTCAGTACAATTGAAGTCGTTGGGATATTTATCGCACAAAGCATTGATGCACTTTTCAGTATCAGAAAGACTCATTTTGGACAGAACTGACCCATTAAGAAAACTAAAATCACTGCAAATCTCATGTAAACCTTTATATCTGTTACTTAACTGCGTTATTATTGAATCGATGACTTGAAAAAATAGCTGTTTTTGTTTCGTTTTTGGGTCTAAATAAAAATCGTCAGCAAGCTCACCGCTCATCTTTTTAATTTTTCTTTTTCGAACTTCCTTATATTCCGTTGAAAGAGTGCAATTTTGACAAATCTGCAAAGCATCTCTTTCAGATTTTTCAAAATAACCATCTCTGTTTTCCTTGATTTCTTCTAATAACCCTTTAATGTGTTTGCAAGCGGTATCTAATGTTAAGTCCTTTTTCTGCAGTAAGAGATTTATTTTATTAATTTTATTTAATAGAGATGACCAAAAAACTAAAAGAATTACAAAGTCGAAATTTTTAAGATTTTTTTGAAAATTTTTTGCCCCAATTACTGTTTCACCAGAATATATTGAAACATCAGTCATTTCTTCTAAGAGATCCAAAACCAATTCAAATTGAGTGATAAGTGCATTCAACGCTAATGCTTTGGAAGACCACCTTGTATCACTAAATCCTTTTAGGGTAATATTTAATGCATTTTTTAGTTTAGTCCATCGCACAGTGGAATGCGCAAAAAAATTAAACAAATTTTGAATAATCCCAAAAAAAGTTATTATTTCAGGGCTAATTGAAGCACTGTGTAATGCCACTAAATTTAAACTATGCGCCGAGCATGGGACAAATCTTGCAGTAGGATTTTCTTGCAGTATCCTAGCTTGCACGCCTTGATATTGCCCTGCCATATTAGAACCATTGTCATAAGCCTGTCCCCTAATATTTTGAATATCTAGTCCTAGTTCTTGTAACACTTTTTGAAGGATATTGGCCAATGCATAACCGGTTTTTTCTTTTACCTCAATAAACATCAGAAATCGCTCCTCAATTGAACATGTTTTCCCATTTTTCTCTACATACCTTACTACTAATGACAATTGTTCCGATTTCGATACATCAGGGGTTGTATCCAAAATAACACTAAAATATTTTGCCTGTTTTATTCTTGAGACAATTTCATTTCTAACGGCATTACCAGCTATTGCAATTAGTTCGTTTTGGATCTTTGGCGAAAAGTATTTTTTGTGATTTTCGGAGTCTATGTGCTGCTTAAGTATAGGGTCGTAATGACTTATTAACTCTAATGTTTGCAAAAATTTACCAGAATTTGGATGCCCAATTTTTTCTACAGATCCACGCAAAGCTTCGTTGTTTTTGACACAGAATAAAATTGCATCTAAGATACATTTTAGAATATGTTTCCATCTTTCAGTTTCAGACAAAATCATTTTTTGAATTTCATCTGTTAAAAAATGTCTTTTCTTTAAATTAATTTCAAATGTTATTAAATCAATAACACATTTTTTATGGGCCGTAGAATTTTCGTGACTTTTTACCCTTGGACCAATATTATGCCAATCTCTAAATCCAGTTTTCTTTGTAGAAAACTGGCTACTTGCCCCTCCAAATAACAGGCATGGAAAACAATAAATTACATCCCTTTCTATGCAATAAAACAACCATTTACGTTGAATACTATTACCATTTGGCAGAATTTTGGAAAAGTATTTTTTTGAAAATTGCCTAGTATTTGTTACAGGATAACAATCTAGGTTATCTCCATATACAGGCCCATTTTTTATCAACTGTTCTAAAAACACTTTATCTCCCTTCCAATTTACCGGATTGTTGTAATTTATTATTTCTAATTCTAATTCACTACTACTATTAATACTACTTATTCCACCTTCCTTTTCCATTGATTTCAAGTCGGAGGTTACCTGAGTGTCCGTGTCTTCTTTGCTATTGTGTGTCGATGTCGATTCAGTTTCCATTCCATTATTTTCTCCCGCCTCAATTTCTTGAATTTGTTCACTTAAAGTTGCGCTGGTATTATTTTCACATTCGTTATCTCGTTCACTGCCGATGATAGTACTTGATGAAAGAGAACGATCTTGATCTCCACTTCTACACATCTCCTCTTCAACACCTTTTTGTCTTGATCCCAATTTAATAAATGTTTGCATAAGTGAAGCACTTTTCTGATTGACATTTAACTTTTTCGCTCTAATCTTTTTAAATTCTGCCCCCGAAAGCTTTTTTTTGGGTAACATCTGTAATAATAGGTATAAAAAATAAAATGGAAATCAGAATAAAAAAGATACCATACCCTTCTCTATGCCTGCTGGCTGCTGGCCTTGTTGCTCTCTATTTATTAAAACAAGAATCACACTAAATTAAGGTCAGTGAGCTCTTTCGCGTCAATAGACTGCTGAATAGTGAAAATTGAAGAATCAGGATGCACCGTGACTGCGACGTTTACTCGCACAGTCGCACATTATATGAATAAACGTCACCAGCACCAGCGTGTCTGTCGCGTAGATCGGTGCTGCAAGTTTTGCTAAACTTGAGCTTGAATTTCAATACAAACACGTGCAAGTATGCGCTTGGCTGGCGAGTGGCGATGATCTTTTAGGATTGCAGGAAGGGCATTTATTTATGATTTTTGCGCCCCTAGCGGCTTGCGCCTATAGGCATGGGCCTACTCTGCCTATAGGTAGGTACGGCCCTG
>NW_022170819.1:20259273-20335628 GCF_008802855.1 Photinus pyralis
AAGGGTTTTCCAGTACCTGGTCGCTCTAGCCTATCGTTAACTACCTCTTAAGTGGTAAATACTTGAAACGTAATTGTAACTATTAACGTCATTATTTGTTTGCAATTGATTAGTGTTACCCGATCGATGAATGATGTCTTCCTTCAGTTAATTATTGTATTCGATACTGAAGGAGATTACGAGTAAAGCGAGGCCCTTCAGGCATTAGTCAACCAACTGTATACCGGTATACCGAGTGCTGTGACTTGATTGATTCTATGATGTTGTAAATGACCATTTATTTTCATTTCCTAGGAGAATTACCTAATCACACAGACTTCTGCCGTTACGTCGGATGGTCCCTTTCAAGAACTATAGTGGAAGTGTTAAGAGCACCGGGGGTCTGGTATGGAAACCCCCAGGAAAATAATATTTCATGTCTCGTTTCATGTTTATTTCCCTCACCATCATAAAATCTTCGTACACTGAGGGGTATCCCGTACTCCCCGGTGCTACGCTCTCTCTAAAAATATTTAGACCTTTTATCTCGCCTTTTATTATTTCTATTGTTTTGAACAATTATAAGGGTTTTTTGCTTGTAAAGGAAAAATTTCATAGCATATCCGGCTTAATTCTCAACCCATTATTTTCGATTTCGTATTGTCGACTGGTCAGCATTAGGTCATTAGATTCCTTGTGAAATAAAAATTGAAAAAATCACAGAATGATACGAAGGCGTAGAAGGGCCAACAACGACTTCTACACTTTTTTATAAGTTTTAAGCGAGAGTCCTGAGGGCTGAATGTTTTCAATGATAACGTAACACCGGTGGGTCTGGGGGATATGGAATACCCTCCAGACATAAGGTCTGATTCAATACTCTTCTTCCTGCACCTATCAAAATCTTCGGACGCTTGACTTGGGGGGGGGAGTTCCATACTCCCCAAACCCCCCAGTTTTACATTCTTCCTCACAACTTAGCACTTACACTATACGGAAGTATATGGGGTATGTAATCTTCGTCAGGAAAGCTTCGGTATCCTTTGTGTAGAACTACTACGCGAGTGTCCTTAGGGCTGACGTTTTAAATGACATCGTAACATCGCGGTTTTGAGGGGTATGGGACACCCTGGAAGAAAAATGGAGCGATTCAATGTTCTTTTGCATACACGTACCAAAATCGTGTATTCCTTACCCCCAGACATCCCGGTTTTACGTTCTTCCTCACAACGTATAAGTAGTGTACATAGCACTTAGACTGTAATTTTTGGAAAGGAATCATCCAGCGTAATACTAAGAGTCCATGAAATACCCCACAGAAAAAAATCAGTTTAAAGTCCTTTTTCCTGCATCTATCAGAATGCAAAATGCACCGAGTAAGAAACATGATTTTAACCAGCCGGTACTATGAGCGATTCCATTTTTTATTTGAAAAGCGGGTCTTCGACTCGAAAATGTTCCTTCGCGTATATTTTACCCTCTATTACCACTCGTAAATAAAAGACCTTCCTTTGAAATTCAAAACCGAATATTTGTAACCGGCTAAGCGATCGTCTGTTAGAGCATAAAGAAAGTAAAACATCAGGTATAGTCCTGAAGGCTCTTATCGAGGCTCTTATAGACAAATAGTGTTCACTGTGTAGATCTTAAAAAGATTAAAAAACCCATTCAGGTTTGTTGCAGATTCTGAAGTCAAATGTCTTTAGATGGCTCTTAAAAGTACATTAAAAACGTTTGAAGGCCCTTAAAGATTATCTCTAAAAGAACAGGGTATTTTAAGTAGATATTCAGTAGCTCAAATCGGTTATCAAAGCTCCTAAATACCCTTAAAGACTTGCTCTCATACGATCGTGAACATTTTTTGAGATCTTAATGGCACGACATTTAAAGAGGACTTCATTTTTGAACGCAGTGATCTCGATTGGCGTGCCCTAACAACCAATAGAAAACCAGCATTTCGGCTTTTCCAGCCTGCGCAAATGTAACGAATGCAACTTTTAGGCTCGAAGAGATCTTGGCAACCGCGCTCGCTTTCCCCAATACGTTTCTGGTTATTGCCAGACTTACTTTCGTTCAAGTTTGCTATGAAGCGGTACATGCGAAAATTTTCCTATGTTTAACAAAATACAAAATCATTACCAAATTTTAAAAACGGCATCCTTGTTTCCAACTCACTTCTTCTACACACTTTTTCATGTCTTTTTCGCAGTAATCATTTGTCTAGATTTCTTTCCACCAACTCATGCATGACCCAAACCTCCCTTCTTATGTACCCTTCACTTAGGGATCCTTTTACACCTTCCTTCTGGCACTTTCACGCTTCACTTGTACCTATTTAAGCCACCCCCCTGCCTTCCCCTTTATTCGTGTTCTCCACGATCCTCTTCCATCATTCTTACTTCAAACCACCCTCGCTCCCTCACATTTCTTCGCGTTTCCTTTGACGTTTCGTATCCTTCGTACTCCTAGCAGATCTCTTTGCATGTCCAGTTTAACATCGCGTAATCCCCACCTATCTACTGGTGCCTCTTTACCACCTTCCTTGCCCTTTACCCTTTCATATTTTCTGTTTTTTTCGTATTTCCCTTTCATTCATTTTAGCGCATTTTTTAATAACTAAAAAAAATTTACTATTGTTTGCGTTTCGTCCTCCCGTCTGTCCGTCCCTACCACTTCGGCGGTTTTGAAATACTTTAGGGGCTTTGTTCTAGAGGCCTGAGGTTTTTGCAATACATTCTACCCTTTATGGCCGATTAAAAGTTATGAAAAAGTGTAAAAAGTCGTTGTTGAGGTATTCATTGGTCAATCAATGGAACTTTAAAATCACATTTACGAAAATCAATTAATTTTTGACTTATGACTGATGCTTTTAGCCGATAATTACTTGACCTTTATTAATTAGTATTGGCTAAATTACTACTACTACACTGATAAGACACCTCTACATCTGAAGCAACAAAATGATACTGTAGATGCATTATATAGAGGATAGCTCGAAGGATAGCTGGATAACACGTTTTAAAAAAAATTTGCTACATATAGATCGGTTATCTAATTATGATTTCCTTGACCGTCACCATATGGCCATGACTTTGGGCATTACCTCAGCAATTCCTATCTTACCCATATGCTGAGGCCAATATCACCTCGTGGAGGCTCATTTGATAATGAAAGGTTATCAAAAATTAATAAAAAACCGGCCATCTCGATTATCTCATCAAGCTGTATACTATCTTCGGATTGCTGTTGCTCTTCGTTACAGAACAATTTTCTTATCCCACATTTTGTCTACCATATAAGCAAGTTATGTTCTATTTTGTGTCCCACTTCAGAATTGTATGCCAATGCTACATATTCAAAGACTTTTCTCCAATTTCATATCATTTCGCTAATTAAATTAGGTACCTAGTTCCATGAGATCAAATACATTTGGTTTTAATTAGAGTTTCCTGGCTTTTCTCCGTGTACAGTTCCCAGAGACAGTTGCTCATTACATACGAGTACTCCAAAATGAATAATAATGAAATGAGTTTCCCTCTGTTGGTATTATATAAGAGATTTATCATTGTTATTATTTATGAATGTTATCATAAATTATATAACGATCCGTTTTACGGCGTGAAAACTTAAAATATTACAAAATTATGTCTGGGTGTCGCATAAAATATGAAATAATAGTAAACAAGTTCAAGGTTACTAGGTACATTCAATTGTCCCGAAAACGGGAGATTTTATTGATTGAGAGACGCTTTAAAGATATTTGGGTTTAAAGAAAAGAGGATTTGATAATAATTGTCAGAATAAAAAGCTCATTTTCAGCACGTAACAAAAAGCTTGACTATAAATGTCGGATCAATATCAAAAAAGGGATTATAAGCGCCAAAGAACGTAGAACATTTTTAGGGAGCTTTTATTCGCGTCATTGAGCAAGATAATAAACGGAAAACATTCTTTAATTTTATCCCTAACCCCTAGTAGTACACCGCAATTTAGAGTTTTTCACGTACTTGTACATCGTATTGGAAAAAACACGAATTTTTGTCTTCATTCTTGACCGAGATTCCTATGTGAGTTTAATTTAATGGTAGACAGAAAAGTTACTACGAGAGACCTAAATAATAGACATAAACGTAACAAAAAAAAACTTAGTTTACCCTTAAACTGAAACTTAATTTTGAAATTCAACGAAATTGCTGTTACTTAAAGCTGAAATTCTATTAAATGTTTTCAAAGTTGTAGGGTAGTTTTGACAGCCTTTCCGAGTAGCAGCAAGGTTAAAAATTCATAAAAACAACGCCTTCCGCGTCTTTTTAAAGTATTAACAAAAAATGAAGTGTTCACCTGTTCCTGAACCTGTCACTGTTTGGGCAGTTTTGTAGAAATTTGAGTAAAAGATTCCTTACAGTGTTGTAATGATTGTGCACCCTTTTAAATGGAAAAGGCATGATAACAAGTGCCATTTAATTTTTTAAATTGCAAATCGTCGTGAATCATTTTAGAAAGAAGTGACATAAGCGGATGTTAAACAACAATAACGAAAAAAGGAGGGAGAAAAAACAGTTACGTTAAGATCGAAACAAACAAACTTACCTACATTTTGAATTTTTAGCATTTTTAATCACCCTACTTAAACTAGCACACAACACTAAATGTAATTTTAATCACATTATAGAAAAAATAAACACAAAAAACTAGTCAAACTCACAAAACAGGTAGCATCTAAGGTCAACGAATATAAACAAAGAGCACAGGTGACCTGCAGCAAAAGTGACCATTTTTAGGTAAAACTGGCGCACGTGAATCGCACGTTTCGTTACAGATACCAAGTGAAAATTAATCGCGAGGTGCAAGTACTGCCTCTTTGTTAGGTACTACTGCTTCATAAAGTTTACGGTGGCCAGCTCTAAGACAAGATATGCAGGTTAAATGTTAACCTGTTACTTTTCAACCACACGGAATTACTATGCAGGCGTCTTTTTTTAAACAAGGCGAGTTTGGTGCTTTGTATTGGCCACTAACGGACACAGGTACTAGTACAGTCCCAGGCATAATTTCACGGTTATTTAATATGTCTGTTACACAAGATGCAAATTATATTTTTTAATTCTGGTCATTAATTTAAAAAAACGTATAATTTAACTTTGTGGATTCGGTATAGTGCCAGATTCGAGGTCATTGTTTGGTTTGCAGATATAATTGATCGTTTGTTCAAGGTGGGGCAACATATATTCAATAAACGTTAAACGAATACGTTTTTATGTAAGTGATAGACAAACAAAACATAGAAAATTTATCTACCTATGTTGAGAAAAACTAATGTAATTAGGCTCGGTATGTTTATTTATATCGTCAAAGATCGGTTTTTATTAAATCGGGAAACGTTTTTGGATGGTCCACGTTCTCCAATGGATTCAATTCAATTCGATTCGCTATGAATTTTTAGTTCCATCAATTTTTAACGTCAATGGTTACTGTCATAATCTTCAATTAAATTTACCTGACAGCTAACTCCATGGAGATGAGCGTGAAGACAGTTGCTTCCATGAATTTTAACTTTCAGTTAAAGTTAACCGACGATTTGTAGCACCCCCACCATCGAATTTACTTCAATGGTATACCACATGATAAAAACAATAAAATAATAAATAATAATAAAAACAAAATACGGAGAAAAGGTTAAGGGTAGATCGCGAATTCCAAATAATTCCATTGAATTCCAAAGAATTCCATTGCATTCAAAAGAATTCCATTGAATTCCATTGAATTTTATTGAATTTCGAAGAATTCCATTGAATTCTAATTACCTCCAAAAAGAATTCCGAAGAATTCCAGTCAACATATTAATGTTGTCAATGTAAAGCTGTTTAAATAGATATTTATTTTGGTAACTACTTATTATGATGATTTATTTTTCTCATAAAGTTTAAGAGAAAGTCGCAAAAAAGAAATCAGCAGCTATCTTTCAGGTTCAAAGACTAAAACCTGCAAACTAAAAGTGGCACTTCGTAAGTCCTCACTGAATGGACTACTTGTTTCTCTCTCACACTCCTTCACTCCCTTCTTTTTGCCGCAATGTAACTGGTCACTTCACTTGGCGTCATCTGTGAATTCATTCTCGCGTAAATTGCGGCGTTCTCCACGAAGTTCAAAGGACAGCTCAAGTGCTTTTCTCAGTTGCGCCACATTACCTTGCTACATTACAATTTTTTTAGGGTTCCTTTGACTTTCTCTATTGTGATTCAAGGAATTCTGGAGAAATCAATATTTAAATATTGATGGCATCATTTGATTCCACACGAGAACGTACCTTTGGCTTTGGGGGCTGCTCCACTTCGCCTCGTGCATTACAAACTCTTGATGATTTCTTTTGTTTTGCTCGCAATGGTAATAAGGGCACGGAATTATTTTCATGAAATACTTATACGTCGCCTAGTATAAAATCAGCCGCAGGTAGCTTATGTCTTTTTCTTCGCATGAGCTAGATACAGATGAAAATATAATAGCATAATATGTGTACACCTCACAGGCGACCAATTTTGCAATGGGCGGCTACCTGCGAATGATTGACGTGACTGTTTTTATACTAGAAGAGCAATAAATATATATGGCATCATTTGAACTTGTAAAATTTTGAGGGTTTAATTTTAGGAAGATATTTTAAATACTCTTCCAAGCTTCATGGGAGTTCTTAAAAATAATTATGCATGGTGTACCATTAGTTTATAATTACTTTACTATAAAAGATACCAAAAAAGTCTTAGAGCAAAACTGTACACCATTACCGTCGCCATGTTTCTAAAATATTTATCAACAGGGCCGTGCTGTATTCCAGTGGCGTATCAAACTTGGTTTTTTTTTAATGAAATACCCCATATTGACTGCAGATTTGAAAAGTACTTAATTTTTTATGTAATATGTTTTAACGATTTCGCTGTCATAACCTTTTTTCCTCAAAAGTTTTTCGATTTTTATGAGAGAAACTACATGGCGCCGGCGGCTAAGTTTTCAATTGAAGCATAAGCTAAGACATAATTTTTTATAGGTATACTTTCTCGAAAGAATTAAATTTTTTATTGACCTTTGACCAATGTCATATTTTTTAAAAAGTCCTAAACAAATAACTATAGCTCTGGATAGCTGAAACTACAAAATTTTCAGTGATACAAACAAAACCACACATTTCATGAGACAATTTCAGAGAAAACACAAGGTGAAACGCCATTTTGTAGAAAAACGCCCTTTTTCGAGTCTGCCATGATGAAACAAAAGATCTTCAATAGGATCTTCAATTGTCACAATTAAGTGCCGGCAGGTGTATAATTGATTTTTAGCGCATTTTTTAAGAATAAAAAAAAATGTGCTATTGTTTGCGTTTTGTCCGTCCGTCCGGATCCACTTCTACCGTTTTGAACTACTTCTAGAGGAATGGTCCTAGAGTCCTGAAATTTTTTGCAGTAGGTAGCCTATATCTTGAAGGTGTGCCAGACGGCCATCAAATTTCGCTGTCTAAAAGGGGGGCTCCCCCACGACTTATTTCCTGAGAGGCTGTTTTTGGAAGTCAAACGTGCATAACTTTTACAAATTAATGTTACCTCTCATTGCATTCTAATTGAAGGTCTCAACGAAAGGAACCGTTTTCTACCAACTACTGCCCTTCTTTCTGTCCTCTTATCAAAGTACGGGGTGGAGTGGAACTAGTTTTATCCTTCACGGTACTCTAACTAATGAAAGGTCTCAACGAAAGGAATTAATTTTTACCAACCATAGCCCTCCTCCTCGACCTCTTATCGTGATCGGGTATATGCCCTTATACCTCAAGAACGGATTGTCGGAGAAGGGTACTCACAAAGGGCGATTGAGACGTATGCAAGAAATATATTCATTGGTGATGTCAAAACAAAAGCTATTTCGGTTAAAAAAATGCGCTTTATCTGCACAAGAGTTGTGCACAATTTATACTTTGTTAATCAGCGTTACGAAAATGCTAGCAGAAACGGTTGATATTGTGCTAATTCTTTGAGAACGTCACCAGAATTGTTTGAGGGCGTTAGTTATGGGATATATTTCCACTTTTGGTTAGCTAACCTTTAGTTAGTAGTTGATTTAAAACTTGTGCAGGGTTTATCATTTTGGGCCATTTCGAGCATCCCGAGAGAATGGATATGCATTTCTATATAATTTATAATCTTTCTCTTTCTATCAGTTATCCTTTTTATTGTTCGTTTGTGTATTTTGAACTGTAAAAAATTAACTCCAAAATTTTACAAAAAAAAACCAACACACGTAACCAGGAAATTCCCTTCATCAAGGCCTTTTTCGCCGGGGTAATACCTGGACAGTAGACACGATCTTGTGCCACAAAATAAGCTCAGTTAATTTATCTTCAAATCGATGTACAGGGTGATTCAAATTCGCGGCTCACTATTGTGATCTCCGTAACGGTGTGAGATACAGTGCAGGTTAACTTTTTGTGACAAAAAAACGCATTTGAAATTTTCGTAAAATCTTTGAAAATAACTGAGATATTACCTACCGAAAAACTGAAAATGTCTAATTTCTTGTTCACCTTCCCTAGCTTATACGGCCGAAAATGGACGGTTCTATGAGCACTTTTTTTTGTAGAATCTGTGATCAAAATTTACATAAAACGCTAGATGTAGAAGCTACAGACTATTTTCTTAGTTCTTATGGGCGCCATATTGGATTTTTACGGAATGAGATAGAGAACAAAAGAAAAGATTTTTATAATATTTTAATACATCGCAATCTTAGCCATGTTGATCCAATAAGATTTAGTTGACCAAGAACTTTAACCTGAGCTGCTTCATTAAGCAATCTTGGTTGCTTTCTTTTTTTATTGATAACAGATCCCGTTTCTTTGAATTTAGCGATCAAATCTTGAACATAGGCATGGCTTACATTTCTCCCGAGATGTCTCTCATTAAACGTTCTAGCTGTTCTAAAAGATGATAGATTTTCGGAGCCATAAATCAATGTGTAAATGGCAGCGGTACCATCTCAAGATGGTTAAGAATAGTTATTTATTATATGAGATGATAAAGGTATATGTTTCCCTTTATTGTTGTGTGTAATATAAAACTTTACCTTATAGCAGAAGCCATATAAATCATTGCAAAGCTTCTGAATTTAATTTAGACATAAAAAATAGCAAGCTTAGGTTCTGCCGTCGCGGTACATCCATAGAAACAGCATTGTCGTATGTTCTGAACGTCATTTTATATCGTGCTCAGCGTCCCATTTGAAATAAGAATGACAGATGTCATTAGAATGCACAATAATCTGTTTCACTTTACTACCCGTCCGGTTAAAGTGATCACTTTATCTACCCTCACAGTTAAAGAGCGACTTATTCAAGCTTATTAAAATGTCTGCTATAAAATAAGAAAAAGTTTTACCCAGTTTTAAATCCTAATTAATACTTTGAGCGTAAAATATAATCTAGGATCGGACATGTTAAAGCTTTTAATAATGCCAACGAATGACCGATTGATATGGTCTGTTTAATTAGGTGGTATATGTACGTGTTGGCAATGGAATATAAAACTGAATACTGTTTTATGGTGGACAATCCATCTATGCTAGAGAGAACCTTTCGCGCGCAAAATTATGTTGGAATAGTAAAGCAGGGTCGTTGCTCTCCCGATGAAATTTATAGATCGAAGGCATTTAATTTTACCTGTCGATTGATTCCGGTCTTGTATAATTAACTAACTCATGCCCGTAGGTATTTAAACAACAACTTTCTTAAGGGTTTAGTTCGTGATACCTATACCTACCATCTTGGGCGTACAAGTTATGGACTAACCAAAAATAGTCAAAAAGCTTGCACGGAAGATTCGTTCCGTTCATGATCAGTGCGTTAGATTCATTGTCTATACCGCGTAATTGGCCATTTTGTCTGACATCTAAAGTTGCCGTGACAATACTAAACTGATATTGCACTGAAAGGGTACGAAGGGGATGTGAATGGAAAAAAATTGATATATACTGATTCAAACTATAGAGGCGCGCTTATTGAGGCATTATTAAGGACTTTGAAATTGAAACATACGCACCAAAAACGTATTTTGTTTAAATTTAGGAACGCCTACGACCCTTGACAGACAACGGGATTCACAGGCTTAATTAACCCCTAATAATGGGTTGACTTGTCCCCAGTTTATAATACCTTGCTGAATTCTGATCTAGATCATCATTAATCTACCACTTACCGATCCCCTGAAACTAATTTTGTATATTGCATAAGTTACAGTGGATTGCTATACCCTTCGACCAGCTTTTTATATTATCTTTTCATATAAAAATAGGAAACGATCAATAGCGACGGAAAAAGGAGAAATAATAGTAAAGTTTTATATTGCACGAGGAAAGAAAAAAAAAAGTTTATACGGGAATGAATAAGATTGAAGGTCGGTTGCGGGGGATTTGGGAATTGCCTACTTCTCGCAGCGCGTTTCCCGGATTCGGCTCAAAATGTGTACGCCAGAAAGAAGGTTTTGTTATGTAAATAAGTAGAAGTTGGTAATTTAATTAAGCGTTATGGACTTTTAGTTACGCGTTGCGTAACTTATTGGGGGAAAGTCGTTATTAGTTACGTGATTCTATGCGCCTAGTTTTAATAGGCAATTACTTTTACACTAAGGCGATCTCGCGACGGGAAATTTGAAATATTGTTAATATGACAGCACATTTTACATCGCCGTTAGTGCGGTAGGCTAACTTACACACTAGAATTAACTAAAGTGGAAACGTTCCACGTTCCATTTTCCGCAATTTTTTGTTTCGGTACAGTGTTTTTATATAGGTACGCATTTTCTTAATGCCTTGCGAAATTCTGCTTTCTTTCATAAGTTTTTAGATCGTTTGCGCGTTCCATTTATTTTTTCCTTGCTTTCTTATGTTTACTAGGATTTATTTTTATTCGTTTTGACTTTACTGACTCGTAATTCATGTTGGTTTATGTAATTTTTAATCTTGCGTAAATATTTTCGTTTTTTTTTTGTATTAATTTCAAACCTTTAGAACTCTTATTCCATTGATCGTGCCGACATTGAAGAGGGAAGGGTTTCGGTATAGGTACCTTATAGTGGGAAGAGCTTGACACCTCTAAATAATGTAGGTATGCATTCGTTGTGCGCTAATTATGCCCTCGTTTGTGCCCAAAATGGAAGTTTTCATCGTTATTCTGCTATTTAAACCAATGGCTGTCTCTCCCATGTAGACATACACAGATAACACTTCGACAAGTAGGTAGGTACTTCCAGTTCTTCGACTACTTTGAGAATTTGAATAAGAACTATAAAGAACAAAAATATATAAAATACAAACGCAACATTGTAATAGATGGAGAAAACATCCGTTAACTTAGCACCACCATTTCAAATTTTAGTTACTCCGAAGGCCGAACTTCCGGAAATAAACTTTTGAAAACGCTAAGTTAGACCCTCCACTTTTTAAAAACCGTAATGGCGCTAGCTTTAATTCAAGTGGCGCAATTGAGCGCATAACCAAGTGTATCAGTGACCTGGTTACAAGGGACAAAATACGTACGGGGGGGGGGGGGGGGCTTCGTTCCCTTGCCCCCCCCCCCAATGTTTTTTCGGATTTCTAAAAAACGATAATGGCGCAAGAGTTATTATCGGTGGCGCATACGAGCGCATAACGAGCGCATTCATTTCAAAATAATACGACTATTAAATCTCTCAGTGGGGGGGCCAAGTTAACGGACCCAAAATTTTCGAGCTTCTCTACACCAAGGTCTCATTGTCTCTACTGCGAAAGGTATAAAAATATGGTTCGGTTCTATAATAATTGAACTGTATTTCCTTATTTTAATACTTGCCGCAGATTCAGCTACCACACCACTCGTTTTACTAGAAAATTAATCCAAAATATTTCAGTGGTGCCAAGTCATAAAGCTAGGAAAAACTGTCCATGACTACTTGGGTGTGGCGCCCTACTCTTAAGATTTTGACTCTATCTGGGAGATGTCAGCAAAACACAAAATAGCAAAATTGTACACGAAAAAACAAACCGGTGGTATTATAAAAAAAAGGACCCCCACAATGTTGGGGATTGGGCGACAGCTCTGCGCTACGTTTAAAGAACACAGCGCAGCGCTTGCTTTTGGTAGTCATCGAACACAATGGTGGTGTTAGAGGCTAATAAACCACCCCCAAAAGTTAAAGGCTTTTTGCAAAATTTATAATTGCGCTAGGTTAACTTGAGCGCTAGGTCTACAGAACAGAAAACATCAAATTTTTACCCGAAAAGACAAAATGGTGGTGCCCCCTCCCCCCACACTATTGGAGGGTGATGACAGCTCTAAAATTTGTGGCGCTAGCTGGCGCTAGGTCAGCAAAACACAAAACGTCAAAATTTTACCCGAAAAAACAAAATGGTGGTGCTAGGAAAAATTGCCCCCTGCACTATTGGGGGGTGGCGCTAGCTCTAAAATTTGTGGCGCTAGCTGGCGCTAGGTCTGACGAACACAGCGCTTGCTTTTGGAAATGATCGGACGCAATGGTGGTGCTAGCGTTAACATAGCACCCCCCGAAAATCAAGGGCTTTTCTGCAAAATCTATAATGGCGCTAGCTGAACTCAAAGTGGCGCTAGCTGGCGCTAGCCATAGAGATGCTGGCGCTAGCCATAGAGATTCTAGCGCAATCTGTCTTTAGTCAAAAATTTGAAATGGTGGTGCTAAGTTAACGGAGCCTTGTGGACGTTACAACGTATACATATTTGGGAGTTATAATAGACAAATAAGGAGCAGACCACGAGCAAACAGTAGGTACAAGGAGGTGATATGGGAACGGGTGCCGAAATACCAAAGGTAGGGAAGAGGAAGCGAGCTTAGATGCGGAAACGAGGAGAGAGTGAATGAGGAGTGGATAGAAGAATAAGAAAGGAAATTTGTGGAGAGAACGAGGAAGATATAATAAAGCACATGCTATGGGAATGTAAAGAAGAAGGAAGAACAAGGAAAGGAAGGAGTGAAATACTGCAAGATGAGGGAAGAAACATACATTTTAGTTTTTTGTAGTTGATTTTTTTAAAAAGTTTTTGCCAAGTGGCATTAATACAGATTGATTGTTTGATACACTGCAATACCTACCTTAGATACAACGACAACAGTAATTCAGTATAGAATTTTTCTATTTCGGTGTTACAATGAGAATTTTGTGCAACTGTTTTCGGCAAAAACAGTGTTTCAGTGAGTTCCATTGTAACATTGTTTTTGGTAAGTTTTCATCTCTAAGTTGGCAGTTCGCCAAGACGTCAACGTCAAATCATCAGATGTAAAATCAAATTACGTACGTAAGATGTATGTGTTTTCCTTGATTTTTGGTACACGAAGAACTTAATACATTCCAAATCAGCAGTTTACACATCCACCATAAATAAATTTATCTACGAGTAAAAAATTACACATTCACGGAATTTAAAGTTTCCAAATGTCAGTGTTGTGTTTATCTACGCTGCCAACTTAAAATTTGTCAACGTAAATGGTGTTGCCAACTTAAGACATATTAATTCTAAAGTTTCCTGTAGTTTTTGATAATTACTTTTTAATTAAATTAAAGCGCCGAAATAGAAAAAAATAGTATGAAAAACACGTGTTACAATGCTTTATTGTAATACTCCTATCTTGTAGACACTCGTGGCTCCGCTTCGCTACGCCACTCGTGCCCCAAAATAGCCGTATTACAATAGGTCGCATGGTAACACTTGTCTTTCAATATACTATTGTGGAATTAGAGGACACAACTGGTGTATTTAGGTTTTTTTACATCCAAGAAGAATACAAACAAGTGGTTTAAAAAAGTCACAATACAAAGGTTCGACTTTTTGTCATCTTCCCTTTTAGAAGAAACGACCAGAACTTATAGATCTTTAGGCTTCCTAGAGATGCCTGATGTACGGAGAGCTATGGGGTATTTTCTCTACTAGTGATAAATATGGGAATTATTTTAGATACCCCCAAAAATGCATTAAATCTTCCACTTCTATAACAGACCGTGCTCAGTTTCCTAGATCTCGTATCGACTTCGAGTTTTCGCTATATGAAAGCTTGCGAGTTCCAGGTGCGCAAATATCAAAAATTAACTTGGGCATTCATTATTTTCTTTCGGTCAAAATCGTTATTTATGCCCCAATGTTGTTGGGAAAAAGATCAAACTCAACTGTTCGATAACTAAGAAATGATCATACATGTGTTTTTTTGGTGACCTAAATATTTTTACACAAAGGATGTCAAAATCGTTATTTATGCATCAATTTTCTTGGCAAACTCGATTGCTCAATGCTCTAGAAGTGGTCTATGTGTATTTCTGGTGACATTTTTTGGGGCAAAAAATATCAAAATCGTTATTTATGTACGAATTATTATTATTATTATCGTATCGACTTAAGATTTTCGCTGTATGAAAGCTTATCAGTTCCAGATGTGCATACTATACAAAATTAATTTTGGTATCTATCACTTTTTGGCCTAAAAGCGATATATTATTCTAAATCCCTTAGTTATGCATCAATTTTCTTAGAAAAAAGACCAAACTCGATTGTTCGATGTCCAAGTCATTTGAAGACCTCTGTTATTTATGTACATACTACGAATTGCAGGTGGTAAAAAGATACTTAAAATGATAATACTATATTATGTATATTATTTATGCGCTCCCAGCGTGGGAAACGCAACCACGGAAACACAATAAACCTAACTCATTTAATGATAGAAAATACACTATTAAATCACACCTTCACCCTGAAACACTTTCTTAATTAATATGGTGGATCGCAACATAAAACTGTTTTCTGTTTCTTCTTTTTTTTAGGAAAAATTTGATTATTTATGTGCATGCTATATATTAAGAAATCATTTTCAAGAGCGGTGGCAAAGCGGGTCCCAAGAGGGTGCTTAGCTCGCTCTTGCCCCCTCTGGCTACGGCTCTGCTGCCATTCTATTAGAAAGTATAAAATTACACTTTGTGCATATAGGAAACTGTACGACAATAAAAATGTACGTTCGGGGTATATTGTACAGGTGGGGTGATAATTCCAACTTCACAATAATACCCTTCTTTTAAGTTATTTGGATTCTATTCAATGTTTTTGGATCGAAAATCGTTAGGTACTTAAAACTCTACCTGAGTATATAGTAAGGTGAAGGTGTAGCGCAATGTAATTGATTTAAAAAAAAAACGAAACGTGACCATTAGTGCCTTGCCCCTACACCAGCAAAGAGAGTGAGGGAAATGTAAAATCAAATATAATGAGGTGGAAAACATTGAACGGAACCGTTGAGTGTTATTTTTCACTCAATGTTTAAACTGAAACAATTGGAAAATTGAAAGACAAGTGCTAATACAAAACTATACCTAAATCATCTATAAAATTATACTTGTGCATTGTGCTGCGACACAACTATAGCCGGGCAATCACAGTATGTTTTTAAATCTTAAGAACACTTATTGTGAAGGAAATTAACATAAACAAAAATTCAAAGTTTCTAAATCAAAATGTGTCCTTTTTTATAAAGAAATTCAAAATATCAAACAAGACCATCTTTCAGAGCCAGTGAAAGATTATACTGCAAAAAAAATGTTTCAAAACCCTCTCGTGACTGTTGCCGCGTAACACAACTGTAAATGATCAATGAGGAGTAACGGGATCATAGCAGCTATCAATTAGCGAAAATCTGAAAAGTCAAGGTGGCCAAGGGACCGAGATCTCGATTGAACTGACAGACAGACAGACGACGGAAAATTAAGCATATAAGCGTTTACTAAAAAAACATTTTTTTCAACTAGATTTGTGTAGGCTGTCAACTATTTCGGTGAAATGTTCCTTCCTAAATTAAACCGCATTAAACAATGGTTGTCCTACAACGATAGTACAGTGGTTTTAACTATTGTAACGGTAGATATGGAAGGGGTTTAGTTTTTTTAACGTTCATCCAACCCTGTGTGGAAACGGGGACAGAATATTTCCACTGCAGAAATGCACTGCATGCGGTAAGAGTCCGCTAATCAAATGCATCCTTCCAGCACCATGTGTACCTATAATTGTTAAAAATTGGTTGATTGATACCAGAGACTTGATCTTTTGCACCATCTTCTGCTCCAATTTGTAAACAAATGTTCTTACTGCTGCTGGTGCTACCGCCACCATCACCCGTAGGAATACCTACTATTTTTCGATATCTCGATTTTATTGGTTACCGACTCTTCTACATAACTCTCAGCAATAGATGAGGTCGACATCCTTCAATTTCAAGTAGCTTGGCACTAATTATTCAATAATTCAAGAAAAATCTTTAATGGCCAAGGGATTTTGGACGTAATGCTGCATATTTTCGATATATGATATATTGTTAAACAATTAAAATTATTTCCTTCAGCATCAGTCACAACAAAGGAAGGCGGTTTATAATTTTTCGTTTTGCTGATACTGACAGCTAATATAGTTCCTTTATCTTCAATATTAGTGGTTTAGATTTACTAACTCATCACACTTGCAGAGGCGCCCATCACAACAACCACCTTTATTAACTTTCATGAGATGGTTAGTTTCCCTTTATCGTCGTGCATAATACAAAACTTTATAGCGGAAGCCATATGACTCATTGTAAAGCTTCTGACAATTCTGAAATTAATTTAGACGTCAAAAATAGCAAGCTTAGGTTCTGCGTGGTTGCCGTCGCGGGTTTCTATAGTAACAGCATTGTCATCTGTTCCGAACGTCATTTTATATCAATGATACAATAAATATAAGATATGATATTGCGCATGTGGGAGGAGTTATGAATCACGTGTGTGACGTCACGTGGTGAATTTCAAATTAAATATAATTATCTGTCAGTGTAGATTTTGGTGCTTTTTTGGAATTTGTGAATTAGTTTTCAACAAAATGAGGTGTTCCGTGGTTGAATGTACCACAGCTAATGGATCAAAACAGTTTTCAAGCAATCTAATGTTTTTCCGGTTCCCGAATGATCAAAATATTCAAAAGCGTTGGGTGTTAGCTTGTAACCGGCCAGGTCATATTAATGTGAAAACTACCAGAGTATGTTCGAAACATTTTGACGAGTCGTCTTATGAACGAAATTTGCGGTTTTAACTACTGTGCTATAACGCCCGAAATCGTCGACTGTTGAAACCAGACGCCGTACCATTTTTCAATTTGCCACTGGGAAACTCAAAGGATCTGAAAGAGGAATCGGCCCGAACCAGTTGCATTAACAAAAGAAATAGGTCAAAATTAGTTGCGACTCTCCTACAAACCAGGTAAGTTTCTTGTTTTGGTGTATTTGAAATTGGTTTAGAGACGTTTTCAGAAGCAAATCTAACCTAAAGTATTATTAGCTATATTTCAAGGTTTTGTTTAATTATAGGAGTGTTGGTGATGGTAGTAAATTAAAACATCCTTATAAGCGAGTAATATGGACAATTGAAGATATTTCTAAAGCTATTATCATTCATTCAGCTGGTACAAGAGCCTATAGGTTGTTATGGGAAAAAGGATACCCTTTGCCAGCAGTGTCAACGCTTAGAGCATGGTGTAAAAAATTCCATTAATGCCTGGAATATTAAAGAAGGTAGTAAATAATAGTGTTTGACTCCATCTCATATCTCAGTGTTCACGAGATTACTAATTTAATATGTTATGTGTACTTGTTTATTTAATATTTTGTAAATAACTTGAGACTATTCTAATAACAAACATGTCTTTTTTTGTACCTACTCCTTTACACTTCCTGATGTCCGATTTACTTTTTAAATTCTATATTACCAATGTATCTACCAATAAAGAACAATAATTCAATATATTTTCATCTTATCGAAATTTGGAACGGCAATCTAGCATATTTCTTGTTTTATTTATATCATGATTTTATATGTGCCTTTCGCGTCACAATTTGAAATAAGAATGAATGTCACTAAAATCAAATCTGATTCACTTTATATACCTCGGGTTTAAAGTGTATCAGTTTTATCTACGGCTTTGCGTGACATATAATCCTCTCCTGTTTCGCATGCTCATCCCAGCTCCCAGAGATCAACCAATGTATGAGAAACAATTCATATTTCTCAAACCCATACATTTTAATTTCGTTGCATACTTTTACGTATCAGCGTCAAGCCACGTGGCCTCATAAATTGAAGCTGTAAGAGAGAGAAGGTTAATGCCCTAAGAACCGCCTTTTTTTCTTTTGTTTGAGTATCAAATGCCTGCTTATTATACAGATAACTATACTGCCGTCCTAAGCAAAAGTGCAGTATCTGCAAAAACTGCAAAGTGGGGAAAAGAGCGACTGAAGTTTAACTTACTCTCCTTTTCATAATAATTTATGATCTTTAAAAGAATGTGTGTATTTATAGTAATCATCACTTCCTAAATGTATTGAGATAATCATTTTCATTTTTTTTTATATTTATTCGCACAAAAATGCAGATACGGCGTTTTTTCTAAGAAATGTTTATACTATAATGTTGATATTTTCCATAAATAATAGGCCGTATCTGTTAAATAGCTATAATTAAAATATAAAATCTAGCGCCCAAATTTTCATTTTTAAGTAGTAACGAATATTTATTACTTCAGTAAAACAAAAAATCATATATTTTATTCCTAAAAAATAAAACAGAATACTAGAAAATGTAAATGATTACACATTGAAAATCTTATAATTACACATCCGATATCGCCAAATTCTCCCAAAATTGTTTCCTGTTTTCTGGAATTATAGTACACAGTGTCTTCAGTATACTCTCCTTTTTGTCTCTACTCACTCCTTTAGATTTTTTCAGTGATTGGGGCAAGGCAATACCACCACGATTTGTTGATGATTTTCGTAAGAAGTCACATGAAATGTAAGAATCCTCATAATCCTCTTTGTATAATAAATTGTAGCTTCCTCGGTTAAACTGGACTTGTATAATTTTAGCTAAGTAGGGTCTGCTCGGATTTTTCTTTAGTTTTTGTTGTGAAGAATGATCTTCCCATAGGAAAAAATCATTGTATTCCATAATTTTAACGTCAACTTTCCCTTTATTCGATTTTTGGACGGCTTCAACAAAATCAGGAAAATCGTAGGTTTTGCGCTGTTTTTTCAAAGATAGTTCCACCTGGTGGTGGAAACTATCAGCCGACATGAACGTATGCCCAGGTTCAAAATAACAAATTGTTATTTGATTTGCTGATATACTGTTTGAGTTCACAATGTAAGCCAAAAATGTATAAAAACACCAATTCTTGTTCTGGCTTGAACAATTGTCAAGCCATATAATAATGTTCTCCAAATCTCTTTGTTTTTTAAAAAAAGCGTAGAAAGTACTTACAAGGTCTTCTTTGTTGCGGCCACTTGTACCCTCGTGCCATAACACTGCGAAGGGTTTTGCTTTTGTATTTCCCGCAACTGCAACAAAACTTTCATGATAAGCTATAATCCGTTTTGTGAATATCACTTTCTTAAATTGGTCTACACGCGGCAGCATTATAATTTTTTGTAAATCTGCTGAGAAGTAACCTGTGTTCATTTCAAAATTTTTGGATCCATGCTCCTGATATAGTTTTCTTGATTTCCGTGCCAGGTTAATGTGACCTTTCCATTTTACGCAAATTTCACATTCGTCTTCCATGGCACTTTCGGAGTGACCATGTAGCTTAAAATGTTCGCATTCTTCGCACTCCTCTTGGCCAAGTTTCGCGAAGGAGATATTTTTAGATTTCACTTTTAAGCGATAATAGTCATACGACACCTTGATATTGGGATATTTTTCTAGGAAATCAGTGTACATTACAGACATGTTTACATCGCTAGGGAGATATCTGCGGTTCGGTGCGTGTTCCCGTCTGTAATGGGAGATCTGCGGATTGAACGATTCTATATGGTCGTTGATTGTTCCCTCTTCTTTAATTTTATTTGCCGATGGTTGCACCCCTCGTTGGTCTCGACTGGCAGTAATTTGACCTTTAGGAGTTTTGAGAAGTGTATCGCGTACAAACCGATCATTTGTTTTTTTGTAACCAAGAGTGGTCAGAAAAAATATTTTACAAACATCTTGATCACACGAATTTTGGTCTTTTAGAGAATATTTAATTGTATTTTTTTTCGTATCACTTTCGGAAGTTCTTCTGATTACATCAAACATTTTACAAGTATTCAGAATAAATGTTCTTCTGTCAATCCAGGACAACTTCCAAAACTGGCAATTTATTTCCTTACGTCTCTCATCTGACAATTTAGAAGAACACTTCTTTCTGCAACCGCCACTACTACATCCAGGTAATACATTATGGCTATCTATAACACTTTGCATTTTTAATTTCTTCCTTTCTTTCAAACTTAATTCCATTTTCTTGCGTTTCCTGGGATTTCCTTTCTTTGTGTATTGAGTTATTGCACCTAACACAAACATTTTGTTTAGTATTAATATTTAAAAAACTATGTTTTGTGTATACCTTGTTCCAAAGTTATATCTGCTGATACTAGGATATCATTGTCCTCTTCTTGTAATACATCATTTTCTTCCAAATGAGTTTGTTGTTGTATCCCGCTACTATTATTATACTCGTCTTCGTGTGCAGTACTCGACAATAATTGTTCTTTTCCTTTTACATGTGGTTCTATATTTTTCATTGCCATGTCACAATTCTGAATGGCTCCTCTAAACGAATCTAAAAATTTTGGAAACAAATGTTATCTACTTTTGAAAAACTATTTTAGTTTGCAGAACTTTACCTGAAACCAGGTCTGCGTCATTCGTAGCTTCTGCAATCTTTTCAGATGATTCCAAATTGTATTCACCGTCATATAATTGAACATTACGTAAAGTTTCGTAAACTGCAAAATTATTTTCACTACCGTTTTCTTGTGATGTAATTATAGAGTCTTGTATCTGGCAAGAAGAATTTATTTGAATAAATTGTCCGTATTCCTGGCAACTAGAAGAGATTTCATTTTCCTCACTAACAAGAGACGTAAAATTTGGTATAATAATTCCATCTTCAGTTTGTATAGGAATTTCATCAATTAATAACGATAACACTTCCGCGTTTTGTTTCTTGGCATTATCAAGAATCTGTCTTGTACGCTTCGACATTGTGTTCACTCAAAATGACGAAATGCAACTAGTCACCTTTGAATCCATCATTATATACAATAAATTACTAAATAAAAACGCCTTACGTACATAACGAAACCGCGCTGATACGGTTAATACTAGGCAAGAGAGCCGTATTTGCATTTCGCTAAACAAAAGCGCCGTATGTACATGATAGATACGGCGTTTTTGCTTAGTATTCTGTACATACGGCCTTTATATTTAGGAAACTCCTAAAATTGTGTAGATACGACAAAATTATTAACAAAATTTTCCAGTTTAAATCGAATATACTGCATTTTTGCTTAATGAAAGACTAAATTTAAAGGATTTTAAACCTATAGACACCAATATCTCAATTTTGGTATTTTTTGTAGATACGGCACTTTTGCTTAGGACGGCAGTNTGAACTAGTAGTCCAATCTTGGAACTGTTTGAAATTATGGATTCTACAGGCCACATTCTATAAGAAATTTATATACTCAGCTTCAGTAGTTGATAGGTCTACAGCTGACTCTTGGAACATCATCTGATTGGTTAGAATTTGAAACGATCACCAAGCTGATTGGCCGAATATTAATGGAGTGTATTAATCACTTCTAATAAGTAATTCTACTTTAGTAAAAGTACGGGGAGATGTGCGCTTCGATACGCGCGACGTCCCTCTGACTCGCTGCGCGCTTCACTATTTATATTAAGCCAAAATGGAACCAACGAAATTTTTGAGACTGACGTTCTCTTTACCAATAGCTGATCGACATCATTTGTGTACAATGCAATTTTCATCTATGCTGAACAGTGAGGTTCGTTGTCACCTTGGTAATGACCCAGGCGTTCTAGATGCATGCGTTTATCATTAATAATTAGTAACATTTGAGAAAAATTTAAATGCAAATCGTGCTCCCGTTACAAATCTCCTGGTATGTTATACTATTGCAAAATAAGTTTAATTCCTTGTACTTGATACAAGCGGATAATCGGAATCAATTCAAAAATTGCTACTTATAATGAAAACGTGTTGCTTTCCGTGGTTTCCGAAACACTCGTTTTACCTACGTGTTCAATCTCGGTATGAGATAGAGTGGACTTGGGGTAGGATGTAAGGCGGCAGACCGTCACTTTTACCAAATTGAAGACTTAAAACCTTACACTCCAAGTGAGTAAAAGCATTCGCTAAACACTAATTTAATCCAAATCAGTCTGGGGTTTACCCATATACTTACAGTTAATGTTATTACGTAACTCGGCGTTTTTTTTGTTACTGCAGTAATATGTAAATACTACACGAGCATTTTTCTACTAACCCCTGTAATAAGATGCATTCTTGCATTGAAATCAAACCGTATTGTTATGTAATCAAATCTATCCTATACTTATTGGTATAAATTATTCCTTAATTAATCTGTTCAATCCAGAGATTGAACATTTTACCTCCATTGACCTATAAACCTCTCTTTGATTGATATTTCAAACTTGAAGCTACATAACTGTACCTTTTCCTTATTAATATTATTACACTGAGTAGGCCATTAAATAGGGAAAATACTAATTTCATATTCCCAAGTTGCATTGTCCTTCGTCTGCAATATGCATCATAATAATTAATGCCGAATTTTAGACGGTTACTCCTGACAAAGTCAGCAGATATCCTGTCTGTCACGGAAACAGAATGGAACCACTTGCAACGATAAAAAGTAGAAACAGTGCTGGCACCGAATTTCGTACTAACATTGTGGGACAGTTCTCATAAATAACGTTCGTAAGTGAAGAGGCGAGAATATTCAACGCACAAACCCCAAACTTTACAAATTACTCTGCAAAAACCGTTTAATTAATCAACTTAATGAATGTTACAAGTTTTAAACAAAAAATGTTCACCGACGCATGGTTTGTGGAGTCGAAAGTTAAAACCCGTAAAATAGGTCACAAAATGTAATTACGCAACATAAAAAAAATTAATGAAGATTGCGGTACGTAATTAGTATCCATATTCCGAACTTTGGGGTAGAACCAAAATTGCATTTCCTAGAGCTGAAGTTAAAGTTAAGTTAACTCACCGTTAATTCCTCGTTGCCCTTTCATACGTCTTCCAACAGTTGGCGAGACCAGAGCCATAGGCCTGTCCAAACGTAGGGAGGGCCTCTTGTCGGTCGGCGGTGGCGTCGTGGCCTCCGATATGCTTTCCGCCCAAATCGTTTCCACCATAGAGTCGATACTGGAAGAGCGCGGTAAACGGACTCCGCTTAATTTTCTGCAAGAACGAAATTAGGCATTTCATTTACAAATTTCTTGAGCGAAAATCTGGGCTTCCACTACGAGAGATGCCCGATGCATTATTTATGAGAAAGAAATTTGTATATTGATCCTTGTCTTTTATGAAAACGTTGCATATTGATGTATTGTAATCGGGGACGCTACCGACATCTCACCCGATGCACCTATCTTATTACTGGATGCGATTACTCTTCATTCCCCGTCCATTCTAGCCTCATCCATTTTAATTAATTCTAAGCATTCATTTTTTAGAAGTCCGGAAAATTCTGTTCATTTTTTTGTATAACTTAATATTAAAAGCTTCCCTTTAATTAAACTCATTTTCATAATACTGATGGCTGAAAACCCTCCTTTCAAGGATCCGCCGTTGGCTTTGGTTTATAATTTATTTGTAATTAAAAAACAACTCGAGCAATCTACGATGGATTTGAGGATTTACTTTACGGCCAGGGGATTTATATCCTGTATACCAACGCGCCTATGAAAGGAAGACAATTTCTTTAACGTAAAAATAGTTTCAACGCGTAAACTCACGCCTTTAAGAGATGCGTTTTCATTATTCATCTTGCTTTATGAGGTGCAATTATAATACATACAAGGCCTAAAGAAAATTTCAGTTTTTAAGATGTTGGTAGCGATCTGAGATAAACAAATACGTTCAAGATTTCTTCGTTTATACAACTGAGTATACAGGGTCATTCTTGACGAGCGTCAGTTAGAAAGATATGGAAAACCTTTGAAAATGAAAATAAACTGATAAGCCCTTTAAGGGTTTTGGCACATGATGAATTGAACTAAAATATTTTCAAAATGGCGCCACTTCCGGAAATGCCGGAAGTAGCCATCAACTTTGTTATTTTAAATAGGGACCCCTTATTTTTTCTACATTTTCGGATTCTACGTCGAATTTGGAGTACAACGATACCCCATAGTTGAGCCTTTCCTCCAAGGGCTTCGCCGATATTCAAGTTTTTGTGTCAAAAATTGAATTGAATTTGCAAAAATTGTTTTCAATGCTTTATTAAGGAAAGATCGAATTTTCTTATGGTATGCGTAAGAGTGTAAAAAAGTGAGACTGCGTCACTTTTTCAGAGCTCTCAACTTTTAAACTTTTAAATATCCGTAACTCCATTTTTTCAAATGGCGCCCCCATTTTGTTCTTCACCCTTGTTTTCCTTTTTCCCAGACCTTTAATTTGATGCAAAATGTCAAAACCTGCTCCAAACGGTTTCCGAGATATTCCATGTTTTAGTTACTTCTTGTGGAAAGTTGATAAAAAAATTAAGTCGCTTGATGTTATTCTTTTGTTTTTATTATGATAATGTTTAAACGTCAAATTTTCGCTGCTTGAACTTATACTTCTCAATTTCTCGTTGGATATCATTGAGCGATGCAGTTGGATTTGCAGCAAAATACGCTAGTACAGTTATTTCTTGTTCTTCAGAGTCTACCACAGGCTTCCTTTTTTGTATTTTTGTTTGAAAGATACCGTTATTCCTGAAATTTTGTAGTAATTTGCGAATTGTAGCCTCTGTGGGTTGCGCCTTGTCAGGGTATCTTTCGGAAAAAAGACGACAAGTCCTGGCAGCTATTCGATTACATTCACCGTGTATTAATATTAAATTCAAAAAATCTTCATTAGTGTAACCCAAACGAGCCATTATTGACGAGAAGTATAAGTTCAAGCAGCAAAAATTTGACGTTTAAACATTATCATAATAAAAACAAAAGAATAACAACAAGCGACTTTTTTTATCAATTTGCCACAAGAAGTAACTAAAACATGGAATATCTCGGAAACCGTTTGAAGGAGCTTTTGACATTTTGTATCAAATTAAAGGTCTAGGAAAAAGGAAAACAAGGGTGAAGAACAAAATGGGGGGTGCCATTTGAAAAAATGGAGTTACGGATATTTAAAAGTTTAAAAGTTGAGAGCTTTGAAAAAGTGACGTAGTCTCACTTTTTTAGACTCTTACACATACCCTAAGAAAATTCGATCTTTCCTTGAAAACTATTTTGCAATATCTCTCACCGTTTTCGAAAAATAAATTTTTAAAGTTATCCCTGCAAATTCAATTTTTGACACAAAAACTTGAATATCGGCGAAGCCCTTGGAGCAAAGAGTCAACTATGGGGTATCGTTGTACTCCAAATTCGACGTAGAATCCGAAAATGTAGAAAAAATAGGGGGTCCCTATTTAAAATAACAAAGTTGATGGCTACTTCCGGTATTTCCGGAAGTGGCACTATTTTGAAAATATTTTAGTTCAATTCATCATGTGCCAAAACCCTTAAAGGACTTATCAGTTTAGCTTAATTTTCAAAGGTTTTCCATACCTTTCTAACTGACGCTCGTCAAGAATGACCCTGTATAGTCAAGGGCGTCCAGGCTGTATAATATTTTTTGACAAAAAAATTAGTTACCGGATCAAACCGGGTTTTTCATGCAGGTGAAATGATGAGAAATTGGGAAAAAAAAATTAAAACAACTGAATTTTTCCGCGGGTGAAATCCCGGGGGTTGAAAGGGGCGGAAATTGGTATTTTGAAATTTGTAGCAAAACTCTTAATTTTAGGCGACAATGTTCAACATAAAAGTTAGAGAATACAAAAATGAACAACTTTCTTATCTGCACTATTTCACACAACCTCCAATTTTACTAGAAAAACCGGAAAAACGGTTTTTTTCGTTTTTTTGTTATTATTTTTGCGAAAAAAAGTCGTAGGGGTTTGAAATTTGGAGGAAACAAAGCTTGTTTTATCATAAAAAAGGGGAAATTTTTTTTGGGACCGTAAAGTTGAACCGTTTCCGAGATCCCACGATTTCTGAAAAAACTACCTCTTTCTCAAGGGGATGAAATATCTATTTTTTTTCGTCGCACAAAAACCGTGTATATCTTAAAACTGTTCCCCTAGTTTTTGCCGCTTTTCTTGAAATTTTTCTATTGGAATAATATTTTTTATTTTTGATTATTAAAATATAGTCCTTACGAAAATTTTGCTACCTGGAGCGACTGTGTACGATGAAAAAAAATAGATATTTCATCCCCTTGAGGTAGTTTTTTTCAGAAATCGTGAGACTCGGAAACAGTTCAACTTTCTGGTCTCTTTTTTATCATAAAACAAGCTATGTTTCCTCCAAATTTCAAACCCCTACGACTTTTTTTCCCAAAAATAAAAATAAAAAACGAAAAAAACGGTTTTCGGATTGTCGAAAGAGGTGCTCACAAATGGCGATTGAGACGTCTGCAAGAAATATATCCATTGGTGATGTCAAAACAAAAGCTATTTCGGTTAAAAAAATGCGCTTTATCTGCACAGGAGTTGTTCACAAGTTATTTGGGTTTAATGGTACATTATAGGTGCTTTATTCCTGCCTAGGAAGAAAAATCCATTGATATGTGACGTTGGCAAGGTTTAATTTTTAAGAAAAGCAAGTTTATAGCAAAAGCGCCGTACAGAAAGAGACCAAGATTAAACGAATGATTTAATTATTGTTGACTATAAAGTTATAGCTGTTTGCTGGAAACTTACCTACATTTACATCTCCGAATCGAGACGTGCCTTCGAGTAAAATTCGTTTTCAGACTGTAAGCAACCTTTAAATGTACCGGGTAATTACCGTGCCCATCAGTATAATGTAAATTCAGGCGAAATTGTGGAATAAGATTTGATTAAAATCTCGCACAAACTTTTATGCGGTTAACAGAGTTTATTAGGCTGACGGTAAATTGAATGTTGACAGACTGGTTTAGAAGCTCACTTGAAAAATTTGCATCTTACATACGGCAACAAAGTTCTACAGCTCTTAAAAATGTATTACAGTAGAGGATTTGCACCGCCTCCTATTACCTACGGGCCGACATAAAATTTTAGTTTAGCGTTCCTCGTAAAAGCCTACTCCAACGTTCTATGGAAGTATTTTATTCAATGATTCATAAGGTTTCAACTTTAAACACAAAATATCTCGCACAAGAGTTACGAGAGATTAAACACGGAACCTAAAAAAGAAAACCCAGAGCAGGATCGAGGAAATACGGAAATAGTAATAGCACAACTGAGTAGAATACCGGCACGAGTCGCCATCATTCATATCGGACCTTAGTGGGGGAATTCCCCGGTGTAAAGTTGTGCTCTGGGATTTGGGTCGGGGCCTTGGTGAGAAAGGATGCACAGATAATAAAACCGCATAAACTTTTAGGGAGTGATGAGAGATTAATAGAACTGGTAATACGGTCATGTTAACACGTGCGTGGACAGTTGAAGACTAACAAGAAATAGAGAGTACTTCTTTTACATCGTAATTAGGAGCGTGGTTTTGTCCATCCACCTCGCTAAGCTCACGACCAAAACACGGGAAAACCCCAGAGCACGATACTGCACCGGGAAATCCCCTCACCAAGGCCTTGATCTAATATCCACGATGGGGTCTAGTCTCTTTGCGAGATATGCGATGCTGCAAATGAAAACTCCGGTAATTTTTAGTGAAATATAGTGACGAGATACACCACAATATGACAAGGGAGAAACTTACCATTTCTGTCGAAACATACGATCACCGACTAAAGTAATGATAATCGGAAGCTTTTTGGCACTTAGGCCACCAGCCATACAATCTAAAATCGTTTTTATCTCGTTTGAAAGTCAAAAAATTGTGATTATTGTCAATGAATCCTTTTCTTTTTACTTTAAATTGCAAAAATAGAGGTATTATCATTACTTTTGTCGGTGATTACATGAACCGACAGAATTCCTAGTGTGCGACACCTATGAATTCTATTTTATTTGCTCGTCGGATTATCTTCCACAAAACATCCCCTTAACTCACTTTTCCCTTTAATTAGCAATTATAGGTACGCTTTTAATTTCCCGGACTGCGTTTATTTGTAAATACTTCAAATTCTCGTTTTTTTCCGTCGCCGTAATTTATTTCCCAGCGCGTCCCATTTCTTTATTTTCCACTTTAAACTTAAACTGCTTCATTTCACCGTTCTGTCACCATTTCCCGTGACTTCCGTGCCTTAGCGATTTCATTTATTCGTGAGGGAAGGCATGTTTTCTTTTGTAATTTTATTGTAAAAAAATCAGAAACGTTCTCTTGTGAGAAAAATACGTCGGTTAAGGGTAGTTTCGAGTGCTTTGAATACTCGGAAATGAAATGTCCAAAAGACCGTATTCTGCTGCTGTGGTTATAAGGGTGACATAGAGACATGAGATTTCCAACTGCTCTCGACAAACTTGAACTTGCGCTATTTTAAATCCCAATGTCTCTTATCGTGGTTAAAATACGAGGTTGGCAGACACTGACACCGGCTAACGTTTCGTTAATAATTGTAGTTTGTAGCTGTCTTATTTCTCTCCAGAAGACAATCATCAAACTGCCACCCCTCCTTTTTTATACAGTGTTGAACCGTTTTATAGTAAAGCTTTTTGATACACAATATTATTAGTTTAGTTTTCTGTGGCGTAAATAAATAATGTTGACAGTTTTCCGACACAGTAACAGACGACATAAAATTGACTATATTAAAAAAATTGACAATACTTTTTTGCTCTTCATATAAGTTTGGTATTAGTCATCTTTCTCTCCAATTGACACATTTCCTCTACACAGAGAGTCTTTCATATTTCCATAAATATCTTTCTCACCACTCCTCTCACCTCTCGTGCCAATTTCTCTTCTGAAACCAAACTGTTACTTTCCTATATTCTCCTCCATAACTTTGTTAAGCTTTCAGGTTAATAATTTCAATAAGATTTTTGCTGTGTGTGTATTCTATATTCTGAGCATTTTTAGCGCATTTCCACAAAAATAAAAAAAAATGCGCTATTGTGGCCACTTTGTCCGTCCGTCCGTCCGTCCGTCCGTCCGTCCGTCCGTCCGCTAACTTTGCGACGCTACTAGTTTTTTATCTTAAGAGCTATTGTTCTACTTTTTTCGCTATTTGGTTCGTTATGGTGTCGAGTCTTGTACCAAGGAAGGATTTTTTTCTGTACCGCTTACAAAAAAAGTTATTGTAAAAAAAAAACAAAAAACCGTTTTTTACATGTTCCATAATTTTACACTTTTGCCGTTTATTAACGATCCTAGAGATCGTTTATAATTTTGCATTGCTATCTGTCGCCTGCCGGGTGGTCTCTCCGTCTGTTCCTTTGTCTGTCTGTCCATCTATCTGTCCGTGTGAACGATAACTTTGTTTAGAAATGTTCGATCGCTCCGTTAGTTATGAACTGAATTGCATGAAATTCAATATGGGCATAGCTTTAACCATATAATACGCAATGCCAAAAGTTGAATCGAATCGATTCAAAATTCACAGTGCCCTTTTCGCATTTCGACCATTTATAAACCGAATTGCAAACTTTTTTACTTATAAAAGTATTTGAATGAAATTTGATACATAGGCACTAGGAATAAAGGAAAATCAAACGCCAATTTCAAAATTTGGTTTTGCGCATGCGCAGTGCCAACTTTTTTATTTATGGAAGAATTTAAATGAAATGTGATACATAGGCACTTGGAATAAAGAAAAATCTAGCGCCAGTTTCAAAATTTTATTTTGCGCATGCGCAGTGCCAACTTTTTTATCTATGGAACTATTTAAGTGAAATTTGATACTTAGGCGCTTGGAACAAAGGAAAATCTAACATTAGTTTAAAATTTAGGTTTGCGCATGCGGAGTTCCAACTTTCTTATTTAGAAAAGCATTGAAATGAAATTCTTCGCATAAACTGAAATTGAAGTAGCACGTCAACAATGGATTGCCCATGTGCAACGCTATCTTTTCATTTTTACGATTTTAACAGAAGTTGCATCTTACAAATGGGAAATGAATGCAAGTGGAAATGCGCTTTATGTAAATCGTTTACGATTACTTTTTAACTTGTTGTACTTTGGTCCAGTTCTTCGATTTCCCTACATTCCTTTTCAAACCATGCTGTTCTTGCGTATTTTTTTTAGTCCAGTGTTAAGTTTTCTGTACAATATTTTTCCTTGGTCTGTCCTTGTTTAGCTTTCCTTCTTCTTATTTATCATTTTTGTTGTTATCCAAGGTTTCTTTATTCTTGGCTCCTTGCTGAACCCGATGCACTCTTTGCTAATTTTTATTACACCTTCCTTTATCCTCTCCCTACTTTCTCTCATCCTTGGTGTGTTGCCGCACAATTTTATTTCTGGTTCCATTCTTCGTCCTATTTCATCCTTGTCCAATTCTTTTAACTTTTCTAAATACCATTTTGTACTATCAGCAGCTTCATCCGCTTTTTTCAGTCTGATCTCTAATTCTGCAACTAAGGGAATGTGGTCGCTGAATATATAAGCTCCGGGTAGCCCACAAATTTTTTTCACTCCGTTCTATTTTCTACCAATATACCTAGTCCAGGCGAATTAACCATTTTTTGGGCAAAAAAAAGAAAATTTATTGTTAATAAATACGTGAGCAGGGGAGTGGGACGGTGAAAAGGGGGTGAAAATCGTATGACGGCAATTTCCGGTTAAAGTTGAGATCAGTAACAAAAGTGTTCAATGGAAAAGTTGTAAATCATGAAAAACTGTACAACTTTCTTTGCGGTCACTTTCTGCCATAACCTCAAAGTAACCGAAAAAATTGCGGAACACCCTGTTTTTCGTTTTTTATTGTTAATTTACGCAATAATCATTTTCTTTTAACGAGACTTGGTTGAAATATAATTTTTTATGATTCAAATGACTACACATTTTTCCTAAAAATTATAGTCTCTATCTCGGTCTCTATTGAATAAGAAGCTAAAAAAAAACGAAAAAAAACTCCAAAAACGACTTCAGTAACATTGAATTTTCTAGTTAATGTAAATAATTTGTGTAAATTTTGAAAATTTGTCAAAAACTGATTTCAGCATTCGAGAAAAAATACCAAGGATTTAATTTTTTGAACAGAGACTTTGTTCCTTGCATACTATTACTAGAAACATTCAAATGAAACAATTTTGTGTGCTGAAATATACCGGAATTTTTGAAAGCGGAATGACCGTTATGTATAGAATTAGACCCCCTTCCCCTTTCCAGAGTTCGAATCGTTAGAAGTCGTAGAGATAGAGGGGAGTGACATAGAGCATACATTTCAGGTATGTAGTGTAGATATCTGTACTCCTGGAGGCGCTTATCACAAAACACGTGCGATAGAAGCTACTCTGCAATGCAAAGTTTGGGAAGCTTTTCAGCGCCATCTCTCCATTGATGTGAAACTATTAGTAGTGGGAAATTTAAAATTTTTCGTTAAAATGAATCTGAAGACATTTCTTGTGAATAGCATCTTTGGATGCTGAACGTCAATTACCTGAGGAATAGTGATGACGAAGAGGAGCTTGAAGAACAGGAACACTTTGAGAATGATGAAAATTCAGTTCTCCAAATGACGAAAAAGGGAAGATTAGAGTGATGTTATTTTTTTTATTCCAATATTGTGAAAATTGTTCAGAATAATATAATTTAAAAACAAATTGGTATTTACGTAGGTACCTAAATTGTTACCAAATTGTTCATACATCTACCAACAATTATATGAAACCTAAGTAACTAATTAATTTCGAATAAAAAAAATTTTCAAAACCCTCGTGGAGATCGAAGGGCCGCGTATTTTTGTGTAGCAGATCAGTATTCTATTTGCCAGTTTTGACTCCGCCATCAATAAGATCTGGAGGCTACCACATTCTCTTTGTCGATACCCACTTCTGACGCATCCATAGTCATATAAATGTTTAGTGAGTTTCGCCAAAATCCCTCCACAAAGTAGTATTAAATTTTTGACGCACTTCTCATAGCTGGAGTTTCTATTGGTGACACGAAAAAGAGAGACCACGATTCGAACTTTACGCAACTTTAAACCTCGTGACAAAATTCGCAGCGAAAGGGTGCCCGAAGTAGACTACCCCTCGAAGATGCGTGCTTTGCAAAAGGTGCGCTTCGGAAAAAAAACAAATTCCGTAGTTCGTGCGCGCGTTTACAAGATCTTTTCAACGACACCAGTTTGAAAACAATCGGACCAAATACTGAAAAATCACCACGTTTTTATAACACGCTCGGGGATGGCGCCCAGATGTCGCCTACCCCACATCATGTGGCCCCGTCCCTAAAGTTGTTAATTATTATTATTTTTGTATTTGAAAAAAAAAGTTTATTGCCAAAAAAACGAATATTTCGGTAACCACTTTATAATGAAAAAAATTGTCGTTATGAATCATAAAAATAGTATAATACCAAGGGACTAAAGTGTGTTTTAATCCCGAGGGTGCAGATTGTTAGTTGAGGGAAACAGGCACCCGAGGGAATAGGACGCACTTTAGTCTTGTGGTATATACGCTATTTTTTGTACTGCGGTAATCAGCTACAGCAATTTCAATGTTAAAGTGCAAATTTGGAAGAAAAATTTGTTTGATTGTAGGATTAATATACCTTGTAATGTCAAATTGTGGCCGTATAATGATTTGCGGAAATAACCATTAAAAAACAAAAACTTTTGCCCAAAATTGACTTCATACGATTTTCGCCCCTATTCACCCTCCCCAAAAACTTAATCCCGCTCCCCTCGTCATGTATTTATTAAGCGCCAAAGCAAAGCGATGCAAGCTTTTTAGAGGAGTCGATGGTGTCCGTCCGTCCGTCCGTGAACACGATAACTGTCGAACGCTTGGACCGATTCGGTTCAAACTTTGCACAGTTGACATATATACCACATGTAACAAGCCTATTGAAAATGGGTCAAACCATATTACCCCGTAGGATCACACCGAGGTGCCCCGTCGCTTTTTTCAATGCGCTTTTTTTTGTATTTGTTATGGACCGTTTTACCATATCTACTTGGCAAAGCTCCGTTAACAATTTATTTTCCTTTGTAAAAAGTTCAATTGGCCTGGATTACAATATAAAATCGATGTTCCGTAAAGAGGTCTCCTGATGCTTTCCAGGAGTAGAGCCTTCTTTTATGGCTCTCAAGCCAAAATAAATTTGGTGCATTAAAACACAATTAAAAAGACATATTTTAACCAACTTCAACAAAAGTCAAGTGTAAAGGTAGATATACGTTCCGAACGCTTTCTCTTTTTCTTCTATTTTTGTGGTACTGCACACATTCAAATATTCTACAACACAAATGCATGATTCAAAGTACCACTTACCTTATTTGTAACAACTCAGTAAACAATGTTTACGAAGTGGTCAGAAAGTCATACCTAATTTCGTACTTAAAAAACCTTTTTTTTTAATGAAAACCTCTACCCTTTGTTGACCAATTGATTCCACTCTGAAAAATAAGGGTCGTTATACTTATAGTAGGATTACCAACCGTCCTGTTTTCACAGGACATGTCCTGGTTTTTTGGGTAGTTTTTACGTCCTGGGGGGTATTAAAGTGCCCCATTAAGGTCCTGTGTTTTAAAATGAATAAACATTTTACTAACATTACAAAAACATTAACTAAAAATCCACACAGAAGAACAATTTCTTTTGCCCAAATTTTGTTTACACCTAAGTATATACGTTTTCGAAGATTTTAAAACAAATTATAAACATTTTTTTTTATACACTACTATCCATCTTGGAGTGTCCAAACAAAATGTCCCTACCTTCAAATCCTGGATTTCAAAATTTGGTAATGACAACTCTAACGTACTCGTTAAGGAATGCAATCCCGCAGCAAAATCTCAATCCCGGTATTTGCGGGATTGTTAGACGAGTTGTTAGATGTTAATCCCGCGGGATCCCGGTATTTGCGGAATCTCGCAAAACTTTAAATAAATTGGCAAATAAGCAATGGGCCTTCATTTTTTATTTCTGATCCACAAAGTACATTAAAAATAAAAAGACCCGTGTGTCCTCAATATTTATTTGCGAGTAAAATAAATTATTGAAAAGCTGTGTTTTTAGTCCGAATTTGAAACGCTTCAGACTAAATACGTCACAAACCTACAACCAATCACGTAGAAGTGAGCTGGCAACCTTACGCGAGGGTCTGACGTTTGTCACATTTGACGTTTTGAGAGGGATGTTTAACTGCATCTAGCACGAAAGTGACAAGTGCCTGTGACAGATGACGCAAGTTATAAATGCCATTCTCCTGCAATATTGCCAAGTCGTTATGTCATCTGAATGGTTCTAGGAGCTGATTGGTCGGGCTTATTACGTCACAGAGCCCGCCACAATCATATCGTTTTGAATAAACCTTTAAAACCGCACATGTTCATTATTTTTTTGCTAATCAGCCTCTATTTTTAAATAAACTTTTACTGTCCAAAAAAATGTTTTATGGTTTCAGGTACACGCTTATTAAATTAGAACTGCGGAATTCAACTATACTGTAAACCCCCATTATCTGCGGTTAATTTCTGTATTAAAATAAATCGCTAATTATCACAATATTTAACAAAAAAGTACCTTCGGCCTAACTTAGAACTCAAAAAAACCTTACCTGTAAAGCACAAAAAGTCTTCTAAAGTGCCTCAAAAATCATAGTACATTTTTAAAGAAAAAAGTTTAACAATTATTTAAAAAATAATTCGCCGTTATCAGTTTCATTAACAAAGTAAACAGAGTCGTCTCCTTCGTCGACAAATTCCTCAGTCCCGCAAATCCCGCGGGATCCCGCTGCATTTATGTGCGGGATTGGGACAGGTGAGGATGAGGAATAAAGTATTAGTGTCAATTTAATCTACTAAATGAATATTCTAAATACCCGTTCAAAATGTTTTTCAGCATTTAAACATGGTCTGAATCCCCTTAAAAATATCAGAGCATGTAATATTTCCACCTAATTTTTCGATTTTTGGAGAATTTTAATGGTGTTTTAATGCACCAAATTTATTTTTACTTGCTTAATCGTGCTCTACGCCTCCGAAAATATAGGAATAGACATATGGCCAAAATCAGAAGAATTCTTAAAAATTTGGCGTTGTTTTGGACGCCATCTCGAATAACTCATTTCCGGTTGAAATTTGGAGTTGGCAAACGACATTTCCGGATTCAGCGGGGTCGAATTAGGGGGCAACGGTTTTAACTATTACATGAAAAGCTTCTTGCATTTGGATTTTCGCACACACCGAATACCGAATGTATTCTTTCAAAACCGTTTTTAAACGTAAAGTGTGTTTGCTGGGATCCCTGCCCGTCCTTACTAATTATTTATTCTTCTAAATCTTTCGTATAGTTTTTCTATTTCTTGATCATCCTGACCACTTGTCGGCATATATGACTAGTATTGTACTTGGTATCGCATCTATTTTCATTACTATACCTTGATCTTCACTATAATAGAATGTGAAATTACTCTTCGTGGAAATCTGATTAAGAAGATCTTTTACTTCCTGCGTATCCATTTTTAGCGCATTTCCACAAAAATTTAAAAAAAATGCGCTATTGTGGCCACTTTGTCCGTCCGTCCGTCCGCTAACTTTGCGACGCTACTAGTTTTTTATCTTAAGAGCTATTGTTCTACTTTTTCGCTATTTGGTTCGTTATGGTGTCGAGTCTTGTACCAAGGAAGGAATTTTTTCTGTACCGCTTACAAAAAAAGTTATTGTAAAAAAAACAAAAAACCGTTTTTCACATGTTCCAGAATTTTTCACTTTTGCCGTTTATTAACGATCCTAGAGATCGTTTATAATTTTGCATTGCTATCTGTCGCCTGCCGGTTGGTCTCTCCGTCTGTTCCTTTGTCTGTCTGTCCATCTATCTGTCCGCGTGAACGATAACTTTGTTTAGAAATGTTCGATCGCTTTTACATCTCCGTTAGTTATGAACTGAATTGCATGAAATTCAATATGGGCATAGCTTTAGCCATTTAATACGCAATGCCAAAAGTTGAATCGAATCGATTCAAAATTCACAGTGCCCTTTTCGCATCTCGACCATTTGTAAACCGAATTGCAAACTTTTTTACTTATAAAAGTATTTGAATGAAATTTGATACATAGGCACTTGGAATAAAGGAAAATCAAACGCCAATTTCAAAATTTGGTTTTGCGCATGCGCAGCGCCAACTTTTTTATTTATGGAAGAATTTAAACGAAATTTGATACATAGGCACTTGGGATAAAGGAAAATCAAACGCCAATTTCAAAATTTGGTTTTGCGCATGCGCATTGCGCAGTGCCAACTTTTTTTATTTATGGAAGAATTTAAACGAAATTTGATACATAGGCACTTGGGATAAAGGAAAATCAAACGCCAATTTCAAAATTTGGTTTTGCGCATGCGCAGTGCCAAGTTTTTAGCGCATTTTTGCAAAAAAATTTTTTTGTAAAAAGTAGCTTTTAATCTCACTTTGGCTGGCTGGCTGACTGGCTGGCTGGCTGGTTGGCTGGCAGTAAATGCGCGCCCGTAGAAAAACGCTTGTAAAAAGACAAGGAGTGTACATGTAACTATCGGGGCCGTGTAATTAAGAACGTTAGGGATGGGGCTACAAGATTTGGAGTCGACGACATCTGAACGCCATCCCCGAGCGTATTATACTAACCTGGAGATTTTTCAGTTTTTATCTATCTTCTTCTACAGTTTTTCTCCGATTGGTTTCAAAATGTCGTCGGGAAGATCTTGTCAACGCGCACAACTCCTGCGTCGCGGAATTTTGTTTTTTTTTCCTAGGGGCGACATAAACCACCTTTTGCGCGGCGCGCTTCGAGGGGTAGCCGACTTTGGGCGCCCAAAAGTTTCTTACAGCGCGAATCGCGGTCTCTCTTTCTCGTGTCACTAATAGAAGGTCGAGCTATGTGAAGTACCCAAAAGTTGAATACGATTTTATGCCGGCATTTTAGCGAAATCTACAAAAAGGTGAATTACGAATGAACGGGACGTCGGAACTGTGTATCGACAAAGGGAATGTGGTAACCCCCGACGAGATCTTACTGATGGTGGAGTCGAAACTTCAAATCCGAATTGTTGCGGGTGATCAGAAGTGGGTGTCGACAAAGGGAATATGGTAACCCCAAAGGATTTTAATGATGGTGGAGTCAAAACTTCAAACGCGAATTGCGAGTGCACGGTAAGTGAGAAAATGGTACCGACAAAGTGAACGTGGTAGCTTTCGGCAAGATCTTATTGATGGTGGAGTCAATATTGGCTAATAAAACACTGATCTGCCACACAAAAATGCGCTGAAGTCCCTTCGATCTCACACGAGGACTTTGATCATTTTTTATTTATGGAAGAATTTAAACGAAATTTGATACATAGGCACTTGGGATAAAGGAAAATCAAACGCCAGTTTCAAAATTTTATTTTGCGCATGCGCAGTGCCAACTTTTTTATCTATGGAACTATTTAAGTGAAATTTGATACTTAGGCGCTTGGAACAAAGGAAAATCTAACATTAGTTTTAAAATTTAGGTTTGCGCATGCGCAGTTCCAACTTTCTTATTTAGAAAAGCATTGAAATGAAATTCTTCTCATAAACTGAAATTGAAGTACCACGTCAACAATGGATTGCCCATGTGCAACGCTATCTTTTATATTTGTGGCCGGATTTTTACGATTTTAACAGAAGTTGCATCTTACAAATGGGAAATGAATGCAAGTGGAAATGCGCTTTATGTAAATCGTTTACGATTACTTTTTAACTTGTTACTTATTTCTTATTTCTGCGCAAATGTAAACATTGCTAGGTACTTTATTATGGTAGTGGACTGGACTATACAGGGTGTAAAAATATATGTAGAAAATTAGGTGGTTTTTTTCGAGCACAAAATGTTTCGTTTCGGAGCTGTGTTCGCAAAAGTTCCATATTGGTGTTTTTTAGTTAGATTAGACGTTAGAAGTTCATTATTTTCTTTTATTAAGAAATCAATGGTAGTATATAAAACGATTTGATTTTTCATGCGCTTTTATTATATCAACAGCATAGCATAAACAGGGTATCTATAGAGTTATGCGAAGGGTCAGTTTTGATTTAATTTGAAACTAATGCAAGTCGATTCAAACAGATATGATATTATATTTGGGTAAATATTTGCTGTATACCCATCGTTAGCCATACTCAGCTAGGAAAAAGGTGAAACCCTGTGTAACGTCATTCGAAATGTATCAATCTAGAGTAAACTAAATCGTATTCGTATTTAATCAATGTCATTTAGGAATGGATGGAACATCGCACCGATTTCCACAACCACGAAATCTATTTCCCGGGCAGACGTTCCCACCTAATTCACGTTTTTGATTCATACACCGCACGGACCTACAAATCATCCCGGAAACGCAATACGACGCTTTGTTGTCACGCCTCATCTTAACCTCGACCAATTCATCGAACATTGCGTGTTTCCAACTAAAACCGTTCGTCACTCAAGTTTGCGATTTTCTATCATTTTTTTGCAGTCCGCTAAGTTCGATCCGTTGTCACATTCTTCAAAAGACGTTACATTCAATTTCGAGTCAATCGAATACGGCGGGGTAATCCAATTTTACAGTATCTTCTATCGAATTAAATTCGAGCTTCTTTTGGAGGTCGCATTTTTAACCCTTCCACTTTTGGATGGATGCCTTAGAATTTACTTTACTTTCAGCGTGCATTAGATACACGTACGTTGCTATTCAACTGCCAAGGAGCTTTTCCATGTAGGTAATTTTGTAGACATCAATATAAATTGCGTTTAGCTGCCTTTATTGTATTTGCACTGCTATTGGGTAACTTAAATAAGATTAACTAACTTATTCCATAGCACGAATAACACCTACATTTGTAGTCGACCAATTTTAATTGCGTGACTAGGCATCATGACAGTTTGATCAGTGATTACAATATACAATGTTGTAACTGACCACATCATATCACCCTTACGTAAGTTCTTCAGGAAATTACCCCAAACTTTCAAGTACCCTCAGATTCAGTTCGTCAAATATCAAAAGTTAATCGTGCGGTGAAGGGGGTTAGGGGTAAGTATCCAATTTTCACAGATCTGAATGCAGACGTCTTCATCACAATTAAAATTCGATCCTTGTGCCCAATATCGAAATCTTTGTTCAAGACGCAACTCTACCTTTCGCTTGTCAAAAGTCAATATCTACCCTTTATTAGAGGCATGAGCAAACTCGATTTTGGTTTGAGGCAATTAGATACTCGTCTCCCGGCCCCAAATCCCGCAAGTAACAAATAGACACCTAATATACAGTCACGGATCGATGAATTTTGCTAACTAGTAGAAAGTGAAGCAGGGTGAAATCCCAGTAATCTTTGTTTTTGTAAGCAAATTTTAAATTTAAAGATCATAATTTGGCCTAAATTAAATAAACACGATTTCATAATCCGCTCTGGGACTGTTGTACAACTTAAATATTACCTCGCAAGTTGTTCATACAAAAATTTATTACGAATGGCTCGAGTTGTGTTTTAATTAAAAATAAATTACAGTTTGCGGCTCTTTTCTAAAGAGAACGACTCCAACAATTAATATTGTCAGTAGTGTGGTTTTAGTATTAAATTATGCATAGCAAGAGATTGTATCATTAGTTCTTTTCAAATTTAATTAAAGTGGATTGCGATGGATAATCCGTCTGTAAAAGAACGAAGTTGCTGTACAATATTATTTCGCCATCACAATGCACTATAGTAAACTGCACTGTCGTCTCATGTACTATTCTATATAGGTATACAGTGCGAATCTACAACTTGGAATAAATTCAGTAAATCAAAGAACCTTTTGTGGAAATATGCTCGGGTACGTCGATTAATTGCGCTCTTTTTCAGGTAAAAAAAATTGTATACCGTCTCACGTGAAACTTTACTTATTACTGATTGCTTGTTACAGTTAGAAAATGTATCCACGGCCAACTCAACTATTTCTTAAAAAAGCTGGATTTGTTAACCTCTCTGCTTCCCTTTCTGTCTCCTCCTCCTCTTGGCTGCTTGTACTTCCGTCTGATTCTTCCTCCACCTCCAGTACTCGTCTACTTTCTTTCTTCATTTTGTCTCTGCTGCACTCTTCCCATCTCCCTATGGAAACCCCCAGGCCGCCACCGTTTGGTCTATAGTGGTGTTCCATAGTAAGCAGGGCAAGCAGCTTCCTTTTATTTGTCCCTTGTACTTGGCTACCATCATGTTGTTGTTCTGTACCCTGGCTACTATCCTGGTTACTTCCACTCCTTCTCGGCGTGGCACTCCTCCCGGATACCATGCTCAGACTATATTCGTTTGGGACGGCGGGTCCTCTCGCTTCCTCGTACTCCCCAGCACCATTGTTCTTCGGTGTTAGTCCTCTTCATGATTACTACCCCGAACAGGCAGTCCCAATCCTTATTTATCTTGAGGCATTCTAGGATGTACTCGTTTGCGCTACCTTCAGAAATTCCTCTGTTTATCCAAACTACCTGGTTAATTGTACTCCGTGGCCTGCGTCCCTCTATTCTATCTTTTCCCCGTTAGTTTAATTTAATTCTAGTACTTAGCTTCGCCCTCTTTGTCTTGTTGATTTGATTTCTACACTGTCTAGACCTCCTCGCAATTTAATTAAATCCTCGCGCGTTATTCGTGTCTTGATAAAGACAAATTCCGCTTGGGCTTCGAATGTAAGTCTGAATTAAGCCTGGACTAGCCTCGCGTTTCAAAGTTAACGAGTTCTTTACGAAAGTAAACAAAGTAAACTCGCTAAGCACATCTGCACTCTTTGCGGGCCCGAACTCCACTCCCAGTTGGATCATGTCACGAGATTTTGACCAAAGATTGAAGATGCGAAATTTGTTCCGCGGCTGATAACGAACAACCAAAAAGCCCACCAAGCCTAAGTTTGTCAGGAATTGCTTGAACGCCCACAAGAAGATTAAAACTTTTTATCGAGGATAACAGCTCGCAAAGTTCGTTCTAGTGTGAAGATAATTTTGACAGTTTTCTTTGATGTTCACGGTGTAGTTCACCACGAGTACCTCCCCCAAAGACCCAGAGTGAAACAGACCTACTACATTAAAGTTCTTAAACGACGTTATTCGACCAAAAATGTGGAGGAATCGTGACTGGTTTTTTCTTCACTCGTGCGTTTTTAGGCAAAACACTCGATCACCGTTCTTCCCCAAATATACTGTTATGTGGTGGGTCTCGAAACTCTACTTAGTATATCTTGGAAGGTTTTCAATTGGTCTTTTTTCCTTCGTTGTAATGAAGTCCCTAGAGCTATTCTGGGGTGATTAAGAAAGGACAATAATTGTCCACGGCTGATAACGTGTGTAAATTATTTTTTCACCAACCAATTTCACTACCCTTACTTCTTTTGCTCGATCCTTAGAACGACGCATACACATCCTCCAACGACTCGCTTCACATCACGACGTAGGTCCTATCACTAGACAGGTTTGTTACTTGACGATCATATGACCTTCAGTTGGTTTTGGCGGGAGTTTTGATTTTTGATTTTAAGTCGCGCAGTCGCTTCTCGGCTGGACCTGAGTTATTACAAGTTGTAGGAGTCACAAAGCCGATTTAGGAAAAGGCCACATATTTACTATTAAACAAATGGTGGAGAAGACTTTAGAGAAAAAGAAAAAAAGTATATTTTGCATTTTTGGATTTAAAAACGATGCAAAAAATTAATATGGTAGAGCCTAAAAAGAAAAGGAGTTAGTGTCCAGTTCAGAAGGGCGACAAACAGTGTGTATGTAGACAATAAAGACTAGACAAAGACGGGCAATTATGCAATCTGATACGTTTAAAGTGGAAGACGATCTAAGACAAGGTGGGATACTATAAGTCCTACATTATTTACAATGATTATGGCCGCAAGGGCTAGTAGCAAAAGTACAATTAAGACCAGCTGAAATAAGTGAGAGTGTATTCGCGTGTAGATTTAATGATACTTACTAGCCTATTATTAACCTTTTTTATTTTTTCGGCAGATTTTGAATCATTATTAACCAGTAGTCAATAATCAGAATTGTGATACTGTCTATTTTAGAGATCATAACCTGAATTTTTGTTCTGTCGAACGGTTCCCTCTTAACCATATAATCTGTTAATTTCGAGAACTTCAAAATCATATATTGCTGTGGCCCCACGTCGCGCGCCAAATAAATATTGCTGTCTTTTTAATTATCACTCTTTCTCGGAACATGCAGCTTTTGCTATAGTGAACAATCTCGATAACAATTTAATTTTTATTTATTTTAAGACTCTCGGAGGCATTGAACACTTTTCACAACCGTTGAAACAACTTCAGTTAACTTTCTTCTGCACAGAAATGTTGTGAAAATGACGAACTGCATCTTCAATCGATCAAATCGGGCGAACTCCTTGAAAAAAAGTAGCGTAAAGAGACGTACACTCTTTTTCAACCGTCGCGAACCCAGCCTGCTTTTTTTTATCGTCTACCGTATATAAGAGAACACCACTTTCATTCTAGATTAAATTCCTTCCTCCGGTATTTACAAATAATGCGCCAATTATAATTAGATTAGAAAACGATGGCTTCGAAGGAAAGCACTTGAAGTCCCCTCTTCTTTTTCAAGAGACTCGCGCACATTGCATTATTTTGTCTGCGCCAGATGTGCATTTTCGTTGAAATTAATTAACTTTCGTCCGATTCTTATCGCAAATGACCAGATGTACTCTTTTATGTTTAACACGTACAAAATTTACAACAACCAAAAGAAAGTAAACAAATTAACACCTAATTTCCCCGTTAGAAAAAAGTCTACGGCTCCGTTAAGTTGGAAAGTGGATAATTTTGAAAGGTGTGCGGATAATTCGCGCCCGGATAATTCGCTCCCAGGACATACTGATCCCGGAAAAAATACATTTTCATAGTAAAAAATTGCTCGCTAACAAATACCGCTATCTTAAGTGAAGGATTACCTTCACTCAACGCTTAAAATTAAGTAGATGGCATTTTACAAACAACAAAACTGCACTTTACGCTTTAGTTTTCGGATTTCGAAGCGACAACCTTCTTCAAATGGCGAATTTGCATAATTAACGAACGAAATGTCAAAGTACACCTTGGAAAGGTAATTACGTCGAGTAATAAATTTGTATTTAAATTTATACTCTGAAACCGCGGGTAATAAATAATGAGGGGTAATTTTTTTACCTTTACCAAGAAATGTGCAGAACTCGACGTTTAGACGATTTTTCTCTTTCCAAGTTGGAGGATTTTCAGCCACAGATCTACCTTTGTTATTCAAACAACGCCGCTTTGACGGTTTCGTATATCTATAAAACGCAGCCCCCTCTATTTAGGCATAACAATCAGCAAATGCGAGAGAGAAATTTGGACAAATTTTAATCGGTTTGGGTTCAGGGTTGCACTTCTAATTAACTTAGTTGGGGCTTTTCAAACTTTTTAGCTTTGGTGACATGCCGAGTTTGTGTAATTAATTTTGTTTTTTGGGCGAAGTTTTGATGATTGACGTTTCACATCACGAAGCAAGGAAAAACACAAATGAAGCGTGGTGAAATTGGTATGATGAATGGAAGTTTACCTTTCCCAACTAAGACGTCTTGGAACGTTCGTATCGTCGACGAGCGCCTGCTGTTTGCTGCCTTGATTTAAAAGGCGCGTTAATTTATACAGTCCCGTGCCGCTCGTGCTGGGACTCGATATCCTGTACGCCCTTGCAGCAACGACGTGAGGAGCTGGAACCCTGCAACAATAATTACTGTTACTACAGATAAGCTTCCACTCTATGTAAATTTCGCAATCTTGTCGCACTATAAATTGGTAGTAGAAATCGTGTATCTATTGTGTTTATTCAGGCGTCGATACTGAAAGGAGCTCGCTCGTGGAAAGCTTATGGAAAAAATGCGAACGTGAGCCTCTTCGAAAAAATAAAAACATTTGTATTACGACACCGCAACCCTCCTTAAAGATATAATATCCAAAATCGTGCGATGAAAGCAAACGGTGAAAGCTCTCAGTATAGAATAAGAGCACTTTCGTATTTCAGGATGCCTTTGAAACCCATAAATATTAAACGTCTTCAGTTTACATAAATTCGCCGATTGTTGACCTATGCCGAATTTATTTACCAGCTACAAAAAGTGGTCTATATGCTTTAGCATTTCATAGGTCTGTTGCTCGGATCCCATTATTGTTGAAGCAAATCCGTGAACATATTGCACATTGTTGGAAGTAACTGTAATTACATGGTAATAGATTAGTTGTGCATCCCAGGTAGTAACGTAATTTAAAGCTCAACGTATCGTATGACTCCATTTGCGTTTAGTTGATAAAATGAAAGATCTGCTTTTATCTGTGACACTGTTTCAACATTTTGTGAAGGTAATTTTTATAACATACGATACTGTAGAGAAGTTTTTGATGACTTTGATCTTGTGATTGTGAAGTAACAGTTATATTTACGGTTATCATGCAGTTCACCATAATGTTGAACAATTGTGTTTCGAGTTTTTAACATTTGGAATGTTTATGGTTTCGGGTGTGGGGACCAAATTATGAGTTTTGTTTAAGCAGAAAAGATAACGGTGCCGCATCAAGTGACGATTGTACTCTATACTCGACCGTGATCTATACGTGAAGGAGAAGTCGCGGATACTATCGATATGGTACTTAGTTAATAGTGCTCAATTGTTTTGTTAATTTCAATCTAAAACTCTCGCACATCTCCTTTGATGGTGGCACCATGTTTTATGCTTATTATACCGTTTTACATATATTTTTTCTTTCAAATTTGGATTTTAAATTAAAATTGATATAGCGGATTACAGGAGTACAAAAAAATAATGCATATACCACAAGACTAAAGTTCGTCCTAATCCTGTCCTTTAGTCCCTTGGTATATAATATATTATTATTACTTGTATTATAACTTAACATGGGCAATACAATAAACATGGCACATTAAACTAGTTCATCAGAAGGCCGAAGTTTATTTATTTATTTATTGTCCTTCTCTTGTCCTGGGTCCTCAACACTCAACGGGCTTTCGCCCAATTACAGAGTGACCCGCATAATGCTTTTTAGAGGTGCCTCTGCAGAACGTCTTAAGATATTATTTTGATGAGCAATTCCTTGAATATTGTTAGTTTTGTGCTGCGCTTTAGGAGAAAAAATAGCATGTTAGCGCCCGTTTCAGAAAGAATAAATGGCAGGACCAAAATGACCGGGACCGAAAAGGCCAGGACCAAAATGGCCGAGATCGAAACGGCGGGACCTTAATGGCGAAATCTATATGTCATGGACCGTTGCATAATGGTATATTTATCGATGTTTGCTTTTGTGGTAGATGAGTAGTAGGGAGGCAGATCTTTACGCTTAAATATTTTAAGGCTGCCTGGTAAACATTCCAAATCTACGCTATATAATGCTTTAAGTATAAAAATCGTTTGTAGATATATCTCGTCTAGACGTTCCTACCGCCCTTAGAGAGTACCTTCCTACGATACTCGGTTCTGAAGCTATTTGTACTGAAAGTTTTGACATAACCAGTATATGTGTCTCGTTCAGACGTTGCACTTGTCCTTTATGAGTACCTACCCTCTATCGACACTTCATTTTTAAGATATCCGCTTTGAATTCACTAATCGTTTTGACTTCAGCAATAGATATATCTTTTCCAGACGTCCCAATTTCCGTTTGTGAATATCTCCCTCCGATATTTCGCTCTTGAGATATCAGGAATTATAACCGATCACGATAAGCGGCCGAGGAGAAGGACTGTGGTTGGTGAACATGAATTTCTTTCGTTGAGACCTCCCATCAAAGTACCATGAAGGACCAGCCCCTCCTCCCCGCAACTCTCCAATTTGATAAGGCGAAACGAGGAAGGGCGGTAGATCGGTAGTTGGTAGAAAAAAAGAGTTCCTTCGTTGAATCTTATAATTACATCCAGTGTCATGAATGGTAAAATCAATTTCTAACATCCCCACGCAATTTTTTTTATTCATCTGCGTACTCGCTTGAGGTTTAAGGAATATTTATTAACACAGAAACCCAATTTTGAAAGGGATCGGACGTTTCTATGCAAATTTATAGTGCATACGGGTGACAGACGGATAGACAGACAGCAATACAAAATTATAAACGATATCGAGGATCGTTAATAAGTAATAGCAAAGAATCAATGAACGATAAAAAATATGGATGCATGCAAGATGCAAGTATAAAATGTAATTATTGCAATTACAATATTGTAATCAGTAATTGAATAGAAATTTTGTAAAGTACCTAATCAATTACTGTAAATACTTTTATGAAAAAGTAATTTGGAATCAGTACCTATATATCTATTTTGATGATATTTTAGTGAACATTATTAGTTTCTTTATCATTAAACATAATTAAAGGTTGCCAAATGAAATTAAAACAAAAATTATTAGTACAAAATTCATAAATTGTTATTAGAAAAATTAGTTAGCAAAAAAAATAAAATGCAAAGGTACGTTTCCAATAGAAAATGTATTTAATGAGCACAAGTAAATATAAATATACAATAAATGCAAATAATCAATGATCCATGTTACAATCGCTTGCATAATGCATATAGCGAAATACATATAAGTTAGATTTGTTGCAATTACAATTACTATCTTTGGAAATTTGCATTAATTAAGATCTATGGTAGACATATATCTATGGATAAATTCTGATAAAACACAACTTCCAGCAATTGATTATAATTTATTCGGAATGAAGAGAGAGAGAGATGGGAACCTGTATCTAAATCTGCATAGCATTGTCGAACCATTACTAAGTAAATGCAAAAAAAGCTAACTTGTATGTATTTCGTTATGCAAGTGCATAAATAGCGATTGTAAAAATATCATTGATTATTTGCATTTGTTTCATGTATATTTATATTTGCTTTTGCTCATTAAATAAATTTTCTATTGGATACGTACGTACCTTGGCAATTGGCATTTTATTTCTTTCACTAATTGTTCTATTAACAATTTATGAATTATTTATTTATTTATTTTTATTTAATTATGTTTGATTATTAAAAAAACTAATAATTGTCACTAAAATAATCATCAAAATAGATGGTAGGTATATGGGCCAACTGGCTAAATTTATGGGAATGGTTTAATTTTAGAGGTACCAATTTTTCTTTTTACAACGGTGAGACATACCGGGTGGTGCCTAGCGCGACGCTACATAGGGATTTCAATGGTAATTTCTTTATAGTCAATTACTAGCTCCCCTAATTATTTTAGAGCAAAAGTCTTAAATAAGTTTTTTTTAGAGAAAAAAATACTGAATCTGTTCATGCTATTACTCATAATTTTCCGTTTTTCATATCCGTAGAAATCGACAAAATAAAAAGGTTCATTTTACAATAAATCAAATATGCCTTGGAATTACCTAAAAAAACAGCATCACGTTTCATTATTTGCCTTTGGCGTATATTAAATTTATACTTGTTTATAAATTAGTTAAAGAACTGCAAGTGCAATAACGTTCAAAATGTCCGTCAAAACCATCAGGAAAACGACAATACATTCAACGTTTTGGCTGCAGTAGCGGAAAATCCGAATACAAGTTTAGGAACAAATCTTCTTCAAATCAGTTTTTTTTTCTTGGATTATGTAGGTACTCTGATTCCGGAAAATGATAAACAAAAAATATCTGATGCAGATGCACCATACATTCTCTAAAAAAACATTACCCAATTGCCGCTTTTTCTTGCATCGGATAGTTGTAACAGAATTAAATATGAAAATTGTTCGACGTTAAACAACGAAAACTAGATGCGATGCGTTTGTAGTTTGTTAAAAGATTCCAAAGCATCACTGATTTATTAAAATGTAATTTTTTATTTTGTCGATTTCTACGATTTTGAAAAATGGAAAATTATAACTAAAAGTATGAACAGATGCAGTATTTTTTTCTCTAAAAGAAACTTATTTAGACTTTTGCTCTAAAATAATTAGGAGAGCTAGTAATTGACTAAAGAAATTACCATTGAAATCCCTATGCTGCGTTGCGCTAGGCACCACCCTGTATATTAGGATGTAAAAAAGCCCTGATTGCCATCTCAAAGTGGTAGCTAATAGAAATGGCGGCAAATCCAAGATGGCGGAGTTTTGTAAAATCAACTATATCTCTAGAACTATTGGTCCGACTTCATCATTTTCTTTAATGAAAGCTTTTGTGTGTGCTACAATATTGTCATAACTACTTTTTCGATAAAATCAACGATTAGTAACTAATGCATGAAGTAAACTAACGGAAATTTCTTTAACTCTTAATATTTAATGAAAACTAAATCAACCCCTTCGTTACTTTCAAAAGTTTCATATACGCTAAAATCTGCTACCTACTTCCTCCTCTTCTTCAGTGACGTTTGTACACTTTAAGCTTTAAGTTATTAGCATTACATAGTAATGGTAGTTGTCACGATTTTGAAGAAGAGCAGCTTTGTGATTCTACTTGAGGTGATATGGAAGAAAAACTTAGGGTTATCTTTCATCTTCTTTGCTACTTCCGGAATAGAATCTCTTTGACGTACAATTTTCCAGTATATTTTTTGTTTTCACATAATCTGCCAAATTATCTGGCACAATATACACCTTTCCATCAATATTAACAAATTCTTTGCTTACGTTATAGATAAAAGCCGTAGGTATTTGATCGTATTTATTGCAAGACAGTCAGCCTTGTCAGTTGTAAAGTTCCTGTTTAAAGTTAAGCGGAAGCGTGTTTCACGTTTTACGAAGTGCTGTGTTTATCGAGCAGGCGTCGCTTATGTGAAGCCATTCTTTAAGGTTTTCCCAGAAGCTTTTCCACCATTAAAGAGCCAATTTTACATCTGCAATTACAACGAACCCAGTGTCATCCAAATCGAGATACAAGTTTAATTAAATTAGAGAAGTGAAGTTATAGAAACATAATCCGCACCTCGATCCGCACATCATTTGGTATTTGATCTGGTCTTAACATGCCTCTTCAGCTACAATATATCTGTAGACGTAACTACAATGATTTTTGTATTTCGTTTTTCTATGTAATTTCACGAAGTTTCTGATCAGTGTTAAGGTGAAGAACCTGAAGTAATGGTTCCATAGATCGGCTTTCCTTCTTATATTTATATTGAATCCGTAGGCCTGATTCGTTTCAAACGCTTTTGGATTGGGTGTTATGAGTTTGAACTTTCACTATCAGAAGAAGCATATATTTTTGCATATTTTTAACATCTTCTTGATGTTTGGAAGCACTTATTTTATTTAATTTTAATTCAATTTGTTGATCAGCTAAAGCTGTGAATACTTATATGCAATATGCATATCGTTTATTTTTTGATATTCTTTGCATTATACTTGCATATATTGCATATTTTAAGATGTATTTAAATTTTTGTTAGATTTAATCGGTTTTGATTTGAATTTTTAATACTTTTTTGGGGGTTTTTACAACGAACGCGATCATGAAACATACTTTAATAGCTGGAAGGAAGATTTATTGCTTTAATTGATGTTTAATTTAATCATTTCCAAACTATTTTATCTTTCTCTTTCTCTACGGTGTTGATGGGTGATATAGTGGGAGGTTTGGAAATTGCTCCCAATATTTTGTCGTTTTCTAATGCACCTATTGCTTTTGTTGATGTAGAGAGAAGTTTCTCTGATTAGTGCTTATAAATTAATCCTTAGCGACAGGAGGCAATCATTTCGTGCAGAAAACTTAGAGTAAACATCTTATTGCTAGTGTTTATCGTAATTCCTTTGTATTAGAAATTATACAACATATATAATTTTGCATATATGTACATATACGTCAAAACTGTTTGCATATTTTCCACAAATATTCTGTATATATATGCGCATATTTTACCATGTATTGTTTATTAATACAGGTAGTTAAGAAAATTCGGAAAAAAAAAACATTTTTTTAAATTACTTATTAACAATTGATTTTATTGAAAACGTACTTATAACAATATTTAAGCACATACAAAGAGCTTTCATTACAAAAAAAGAATAATGAAATTGGATCAATAATTCCAGAGATATAGTTGATTTTATAAAACTCAACATCCTCAATCTTTGATTGGTCGCTATTTCTATTAGCTACCGTTTTGAGATGGCAATCATGGCTTTTTGGCATCCTAATAAACCTGTATAACCACTGTAAATAGGAAAATTGGTGCCACCAAATTACACAGTCATCGTCATGTTGATTGGTCCATGGACTAAGATACAGTGAGTTTTTTTTAAATGCGAACATAGGAGTTTGCATGCAATGTAATTTCCCTATGTTCGATTTAAAAAAAAACACATCAATCTATGAGGTGTGCGCGGTTCACATTCCCAAATCGCGCAACTTGTGTGACTATGAACAGCAACTCTATAGTCTTTATAATGAAGAGCACTCGGTAAGATTTTTTTAAATAAGCCATGTGAGCCCATAGCAACTTTAGGATACATTTTTCTTAAATTTACGATAACTTGACCTCACAGGACACGCACTGACACCACAACTCATTGTGAACCAACCTTCAATTATTTGTGGGTCATGTGCACCTGGTATTCTACTAATTTGATCTATTCAAAACATAAATGAAGAAAATAAGAAAATAAATACCGAAAACATTTACAATAAATGTTCAAAGTGTCCTCCTTGACATTCTAAGCAATAATCTAACCGATTTCGTAATTAAATTGGACGGCGGTACGGTATTTTAAAAAATGTGACAGCTGTCAATTGTATCTACTACTCATTTGAACTACTCAATAGATTGATGTGTTTTTTTTTAATCGAACATAGGGAAATTACATTGCATGCAAACTCCTATGTTCGCATTTTAAAAAAATTCACTGTATATAACATGCACTCAAACAAGTTACTCGCGTTGGAGGAGGAGGGGGTATGAAACAAAACCAATAGGGATACCGGCAACATCCGGATCATTAATTTACAAGCTTTTCTGAACTGGAATCAATTGGCAGAATGCGGTCCCGGGATTTTGCACATTCAAGTCCCTCTATATTATGGCTTTAGAAAACAGGATACAAAAATGTTGAATTAATGTGGAAGTTATGTTGTTTGAAGAACTTTTGAAATTCATTTGCATACATCTTGAACGTTTTGAATTATCTTGAAGCAGGAAATTACGGCCGTTTCACAAAGATTGTTGTTTTGTATAGCGCAAAGTTGCTGAAGTTTATATGCAGTACAAAAACTGTTATTTTTCCGCACCTCTGAAGTGAGGTGAGGAGTTTTATGTTCTTTTTATAACTCATTGTATTTGTATTCGAAGTGTTTAAAACAATAGCGCGTGCTTTGGACCACAGGCCAACGTCAGATTATGACAGTATGGCAAAATTATTTGTTGTAGAACATTACGGATATTTATATGAATAAGTGCGTGATATAGCAATGAATATACAAAACTACCCAAGTAAGTTGCTCTTAAAATTCTTACCTTAAGAGTACGGTGCCATCCGCTCCACGTTCAGGTCCATAATTTCCCGAACCGCAAAGTCGACTAATCGCCGATTTTCTTCGCGTCTCGACCATTGAGGAATCGTCCCACACCTTCGCCGAATGACATCTTGGTGTTAGGCTAACTCTGTGGGCAGCCAAATATGATGGTGGCGACTGTACTTCTGTAACAATTTTGTCCACATTGAAGCAAAACTGGAAATTGCCATCTCAACGGACGGATATTAAATTTGGTAGATAAATGAAATTTTGTTATTGCTCATTACGGTGCATTCGCTTTTCATTGTCACAACTTATGTTTCCTTCCGTCATTCATGTTCCTTCGTGTTCACGCGATCGCGTCTGTGTAGGGGTGGGTTTTAATTCTTTATCAAATGAAATTGTTGAGCATTCATAACTAATTCGGCCTAACCGAAATGGTTGCGTGTCCCCGAAGCTCATTTCATGAATATTAATTTTCCACTTCAGTTAATTTGAATTGGCATTGTACCGAAAAGCAATTTATCGTCTCATTATTACCGAGTACAAGTTCCTCTAAACAATATTTTCTAAATTTAAGCGGATTTCGTGAGGTAATTAATCAAAGACGAATCTTCGCTTACCTTGGTTATAGTTTCCAAGTTGCGCTTGTAGAATACTCACTCCAGGTACGACAATGGCCGGAAGTGTTCGCGAACGTAGTAAAGGTGGAGGTTTCTTGGCCGTTCTTCCTGCTGACTCTAATCCAGCACATGATGCTCTTTGATCGATGCGTACCGATGCGGTTGTCAAATGCGAGCTGTAACAAGGATAATAGTAATCAATGTTTTATTTCAGTACGTGGTCGCGACAAGAACAAATTACAACATGTACAAACGGCAAAGAACCCCCAGCCTGTGAAACAAACGGAACGCCCTTCACCAATAACGTCATTTATTTATAAACAGTTCAAAGTTCCAGTATCTTTGGCGACTACCTCCAAATATCGAGCGAAGGAAAGACCCCAATCAGCGTTTGCAGGGGTTTGACTGTTGTCTTCTTAACTGCTTAGTAACTTATACTTTCAGAATAGGCCTACGCACTCCAGTGAGGGAAGGAAGATGGATATAAAACACACCACTATGTTAACCAACCTAGCTGCATCGTATTACGAGAAGTTTCATCTGAACCAAGGCACTAACGACCGTAGTAATAATGTTCACATTTTCCCGCCTTCTAATGTGAACGTTTTATATTACAGATGCAAAATCAAAAGTTAGGCCATGGACCGGAAAAGGTCGATTGAACGAAAATGTCATTAACGCAGCGTTAAACAAATTGAAAATACTCGAAAGCGCAACCGATAATCGGAATCGTAATGATTCGGATTTTGTGTGCATAAAAAAAAGTGGTTTGTGCAGCGACTCCGATGACTCGTTCAGCACTTCTCAATTTGATAATCTCGAATTCGAGGGAGATTACCACCCATTTCGCTGCAAGTCACTACACAATCGCCGAACACCGGAAAAAACCGAGAGATCCACCAGTTTTACCGTCAACAACACGATCGAAGTCGCCACCTTGACCGATTTTGAGGGTACCACTAAGACACCCGCAAAGTCCGCGATACCAATCAAACGTGGGACGACCAAAACCACCGGCCCTCAAAGTCTCGAGCAGAAAATCAAACACATAGTCGACGAAGTGAGCGGGCTCGAGGACGAAATTGCAAACTTCTCGGGCCTGGTTTCCGACGACAGAGATTACATCTTCATGGAAGAGGTCATGATGCGCAATTTGATTAAGTTGGACAACCTCAATATTGACAATATGGATTCGAGAATGCTTCGAAAGCAAGCTATACAACTTATCCAAAAGTTGATGAACCGCCTGCAACAGAAGTTGCACGATAATATAGATTTGGATATAAGCCAAAGTCAGAAAGTCAAGTGTTAGACATAGGTATATTGCATGAAGACATTGTGCTGTCGAATAAATTCGTATTATTGTCAAAAAACGTTGGGCTACAAAAGAACAATTATATTAGATCTAATTCATTTCAAATTTCATCATCGCTTTCCACATTAACGTTTAAGAAACTTTTATTCTCTGTAAGTCTAGCGTCCAACATCTTCATGAACTTCTGGATGAACTGTACGGCTCTTTTTCTCTCCTGCCGCAACATAATGTTGTCGTTCGTGTCCAATTGGTCTAACTCGACCAAACCTGTCAAAAGCATCTCCTCCAAGTACTTGTAATCTCGATCGTCGGTCGAACATCCGGAAAAATGTTCAATGCGTTCGCGTAGGTTCTCGATACCGTTGGTGATCGTGTTTATACTTTTTAGTATCTCCGTTTCTCTCGATGCTTGCTTTTCAGGCGCATCGTTCGGCACGTTATCGCCTTTTAGGTACTTCTCGGTGTCGGTTTCTAGCAAACAAGATGAACGTTTGGGTATAAAGCGCGTCTGTATTAATCGCGAGATACCTGATGTGTGTAAGGATCCATTTTCAACGGCTACGTTTTCTTCCAGCTCGTGTGAATTCCTACAGTCCATCGTTTGACATTACACAAAATTGTGTTTAGATGTAAAGCTGCTTTGATCGTGTTTTGCCGAAACGTTTTTTACAGTAACAATTTATTTAATCAATTCACAAGGTTATTTGATTGAAATTAGATATATGTTGGATACCACTGGGCAAGCCAAAGATGTGCTTTTCTGTGGCTTATGTTGATCTGGAAGAATGAAGGAAGTTTTGCGTAATGTACTGAACTGGCAAATCATTTTAAGATAATTAATTTTTTTTACCTACGGCTAGCTCAGTAATAACAATGTTTTTTATGCTCCGCGGAAGTTTTAACCCTTATCTTCTTTTAAATCCTTCAAAATCTGATGTTTTGGTTTGATTGAACTCGTGAGCAATCCGCCTCCCGTACAACAAAATAATTCAATCCTGACTTTAAATTCCCGCTTCCAAGCAAACAATGACCCAGATCAAAACACCCTTCAATTCCAAACGGTCAATTACCAAAAACACTTAAAATGAACTTTAGGCACGAGTCAATAATATTAATCGTAATTGAGCATGAGACTTTACTCTTCGTCGTTAAAGGGATAGAATGAACACACGACTTGCATAATTTTACATAAATAAAATTTATCCTATAATCATATATGAAATTAAACAATAAAATACTATGTAACAGTAATTATTGGAATGCAGTGTCCGAATAAATCAATCCCGGTTTCGAGTTACAATATCCCGATACAGTCCGGACACACCAAACACTAATTGGTAAAAGGCTTTCTTCTAAAGTGACCGCAAAATCGGCTTCGAAATTTGACGGAAAAGCAGCCTCTAATTGCAGCAACTCCGTCTTGAACTTTTGCAAAGGGCCCCTTCTAAACGCGTCCTGCGGTATTTAAATAATCTTTCTTTCTGCTAATTCATCCCGATCTGATAACCAATTACAAACCCTTAGTAACTAAACAACCCAACCCATAGGCTGTCCCATAACGCGTGAATTCCCAGGTACCTACGCCACTCTTTACTCTTTACATTTCTACGAAATTAATTAAAACGCCACGTTAGTTCTAAACAATTACCGTAATCTTTTCTAGAATAAGCGAAAAGCTTAATAAATCACATCGGAGCTGTCACAAACGCATTAACGAAACATAATTGTTAGCGAATCATTTTCCTTTTACAATAAAATAAACAAGACTTTGACGACAAACCCGATTCGCAAAATTGTTTGTATTAGTTCGTAAATAATCCCAACGAAGCTGCTCACTGATCAGCATTCATTTTAATGACCATTTAATTAATGATTACACCAGCATTCATTTCAAATGCCTAGATCCAAACCTCAACGTCCTAATCTGACATTGTTTACACAGCAATAATTAGTTTGATTCATAAAAAGAAGTAAAAAAATGCAATGGCTATCTAGTAATCACGTGTCCATGCTAAATTTGATCCTTATCTAAGCTATCACTTGTTATACCTACTAATAACTTCCTGGTTCATTCTCCTGTTCAAAATATACTTACGCCTATGAATGGTAAACAAAATTTTCCAACCAAAGGTATTTATCATCATTTTTCAATTAATGGAACAAAATAACCAAAATCATCCGTGGTTTGGATTCGATTTTTATCAATAATTATAATAGTAGGGGAGCTAGCTCGAAATACACTGAAAGAGAGTGATCAAAGTTTTAACCGATCGAGTTATTGTTTAAATTTTTCTGTAATTATAAGATTATCTTATTATCTCATTATTATAAAATATCTTATAATTAAAGAAAAAATTTAAAAAAGAAGCAGTACATATCATTAGTCTGTAAAAAAAAGCTTCATTCATCCAATCGTAACCTAGTTATATCCGTAGAAAGTTCGTGAAAAACCGTAATAGAATTGTTGTTTAAATTCCTAGCCATACGCCGTTGTATACAACATTTTATTTAACGCACAATGCGTTATTCAATGACGTCACTTGCTTTTAACCAGCCGTTACTATTCGCGATCCGAAAAAATTCTTTGTTTATCACAATGAGCTTTTTTGAATCCGGTTTTTTATTTGAAAAACGATTCTCCGACTCAAAAATGTTCCTTCGCGTATATTTGACCACTTGTAAATAAAATACCACTCGGATAGATTGTCGACCGCGAATCATTTTTTTCCACACACCGGTGTTGGTACGTGATCGGTCGCGAAAGTAGCTCTTCAACTTCTCTAGCTATTTAAATATCACCCGTTAGAAGTCCTGAAACGGAATCTATGTTCTGAACGCAACGACCTCGACTAGCGACCTTTTCAAGCGAATAATAAACCTGCATTCTTGTTCCTTTATATCGCTTGTTATCGCCAGACATAATTTTGCTCATGTTCACTATGAAGTGGTATATTTGTACCTAAATGTTTCTATGTTAAAATAAATATTTAAAACCACGTTTTTGAAATTGAACGACGAGAAGTGAATTTTTGCTGACAAGTTACGTACGTTAGGTGACCATGGACCAAGGGGGAAACAATTAACGTGAACCAATTTGAATTAAAGTGAATTAATTTGAGTTATATAAAATGAGTTAATTTGAATTAACGTGCACTAATTTGAATCAACGTGAATCAATTTGAATTCAAGTGAATTAATTTAAATTAGAGTAACTTAAGTTGGATTTACGTTAATGAACTTGAATTAACGTGAATTTGTTTCTGTCCCAGTAATTCTCCAAACTTATCATTTCCGGCATCTAGTTTTTCCTCTGTTATCATTATTACTGCGTCATCAGTGTATGCCAGGGATCATATCTTCCTCCCTCCACCTTGATTCTGGTTTAATATTTTCGACCATTAAATATTCCTTGATTATGTGTAACAATTAAAGTCACATTTTGTTCATATCCCTCAACAATCTTAAAAAATGCGCTTCTAATCTCCTAGTCTTCAAATTTAAGTAATTTACGAATTCCCTTACATTCATTCAAAGTACATTGCTATTGGCGGGTTATAATAATAATAACAATGTTTATTTCCACCAAAAAAAACAGAAGAGGTGAAAAAAATATACATTAAAAAAATACAAATAATAAAAAAATGCAAACACAAATACTCGTATATATGTATATTTATTGTTCGTGCAACCATATTTTTCTTTTTATAAGCACTTTTTTCAAAACCAAAAATCACAATTAAATGAAAACTCGAAAAATTGCAGTTCCCTCCCATTAATTTATTTAAAATATCTTGACCACCAAAACCACCAAGAAAACAATTTAGGAATTGTGGAATATTGCAATTTCTGCAATATGCTGATCTTTTTTTCATTGATCTTCTTCTCCCTCCTATCCAAATCCTTCAACAGACTTTTAAAAAAAATGGCTCTTGCGTGGAAATTACTCATTGTCTATCATTATCAGAAGTTTGGTGCAAAAGTTATTAATGTAGTAGGTGTATGCAAGGGTATACAGGGTTGCATGTAACATAATGGAACACGGTTCTCCTGCTGAAACGGTTTTACGTATTGACTGGCGGTTTGGAGTATTTCAGTAAGGAATTGGTACGCATGTTTCGGATTGAAAAAGTAATTTCTTCATTGTCCCAATTTTGAATTTAAATGACACATCATTTTCATTCCGTCACATGCATATATTGCATAACAATGTCTCTGCAAATCAATATCTCAAACCGTTTCAGTAGGAGAGCATTGTTCCATTTTATAGCAACCCATTATGTTTAGTCGAAAGTCGAGCTTCATATAAAAATTCGGTTGATATTTACTACTTGTTATCCAGCCTCATAAATTAATGACATATCGATCTAAAACAGGCAGAACCTTGAAGTGTATTCGTGTGATTTTATGTACAGGGTGATACGTTACGAATAAAAAAAAAGTTTCAAGACAAAATTTACTGCTTTTCCAATGCAGTGGCTTACAAACTATTAGACAAACATTCTCCTTCGCTTTGTCTCGGCTGCTTATACTGAAACAAGAAATCTCGATCGCCATTACTATACAAAACTAGTATCTCTTACGTGTATTTGCACGATCCGTGGCTTAGATGACTGATTACTGTCGCCGATCTGCAGATTTGACTGTGAACTGTCTCCTTTATCTTCAACTTCACCTTCAGCATCTTCAATGATCGAGTAACTTTTAATACGCCTAGGACTCTCACCGCCAAATTCCAAGAATGTCTCAACCGTTGAAGAAGCCCGCTTCGGTTTGCGTATTCCTTCAAATTCTTCAATTCTGCTTCTGACCATTGCATGTGTCACTGGGAACTCATCTGAGCTCCTCTGATTTCTAAAGTTCACAGAATTCAGCACCCCCGCATTATTTTGCTGCTCAAGAATGTTCTCCCACTGCAACACGTACTTTAGCGACGAAGTTTTGGAGACTCGTCGCAATTTAAGTCGCAATTTCTCTTCGGCAAGTTCGCCCGCTTCCGCTTTCTTCTGCTCGACTTCGATATCGTCCAGCCGCTTCTTGTGGTGGCCGAGCCTTTCCAAGTGATGCCTCATTTGGTCTAAATGGTGAATTATCTCCGTCTGATGATCTTCGATTAGATTTTTAACCGACTTGTCCAGCGTAAGGGTATTCCATTCGTACTTGATGCTATCTTCCAACTCGTCTAGTTGGTATTTTAATTTGCTCTGCATGCGTGTAACGTTTCGTCTTTCCTTGAATGACATCTGAGTTATTTGCTGCGAATTTCATACGTACCAAATTTTGAAAAGTAATTATGTCACATATTTGATGTTTATATTAATCGTATTGACAGTGAATTTGCTAGTAACGCCATTATCCGCATACTTGATGTCCTTATCGCGGTTTAGATAATGGTAACTAAACATTACGGTACTGAAGGTAGGTACCTACGTGATGAATTTTATCAGGAGTAAATGGAAAGACGTCGTGGATTGATAATGGGTAAAGGAAAGATGTACTCCTTTTTGAAAGGGGAAGGGAAAGTTCTATTAGAGTGCCAATTTGAATGACCATTCATAATTCTAAATACTGATAAGGATACCTATTCAAATTTCAATGACCGATTATTTTGCTCCCACTTCTTTTTGTAAAATTCTTCAATGGATTTTTTCCTTTAAAATCAGTAGATGAAGATAATGAAATGTCATGAGATTCTTTAAAAAATATGTTGTTGAAGAGTTGTGCACAAACGTCTCGTTTTTTGTTAGATTAGATTAATTACATTCTGAAGCACGGTCATCCTTTCATTGAATCGGTACATTAGGTAGAGCAGTTTCAGGAGTAGATTTTCCAGTACATAACAGTGTAGAAAAAATGTCGTAGGGAAATTTGGAGGAAACAGCTTGTTTTATGATAAAAAAGAAGATAATGTTTTGGGCCTGTTAAGTTGAACCGTTTCCAAGATCTCACGATTTCTGAAAAAAAACACCTCTTTTTCAAGGGGATCGAAAATCTATTTTTTTTCATCGTACAGAGGTGCGCGGGGTAGCAAAATTCGTGAAGACTTATATTTTAATAAACAAAAATAAAAAACATATTCCTATAGCAAAAATTCAAGAAAATCGCCAAAAACTGAAAAAACAGTTTTAAGATATACACGGTTTTTGAGTTGATAAATCAACATGTTGGATGTTAATAAAGATTTTTTCGAAATCTGTCTTCTTGCTCCTCTTAAATATTCTCTTTTGTTATCTTATGCTCAACTGTTTTTATTAATACATCTTTATTATTTCTTTTTTCTGCATTTTCACCGCAAAAAAGCAATTCGAAATCAAATCGGATTATTTTGTTTCCTGATTTGTGAACAATTTCTTTTTGTTCACTGACTCTTCTTCCTGCCTGTTTTATAGCTGATGCAATTGCGTTGGGCCTGTTGATAAACATGCAAAATCTGCAATAAGAACGTTAGTTTTACCGGCTAAAGCAAATGATTTGAGATGTAAAACCCGGAATAAACTTTATGAGGATTTTATTCCTGTAAATTAACGATCAACAGGCCCACCAGAATCCCGTCAGCTTTAAAACAGGCAGGAAAAAGAGTTAGTGACCAAAAACAAAATTGTTCAGGAAGCAAGAGAATTCGATTTTACTTCGATTTGCTTTTATTGGGGTAAAAATGCAGAAAAAAGAAATAATAAAGATGTTTAATTAAGGTAGTTGGGCACTAGGAAACAAAAGAAAATATTTTAGCAACATTAAAGAGGAGAGAGATTTCAAATTTCAAAAACTTCCCACATAGCAGACCTATATACATTGCATATACCATGTACATTCCACGTGGGATATTGTATATCCATAGAATGTGGAAAAGTATGTCGCAAATGTCCGATGTATGTGCATGTTATATAAGTTTGGAAGACTTCACACAATACATAGTATATACGTTTTGGATGTCTTATGTATATGCATGTATATGCATCAGACATGCAATGTATATTGGTATACTGACAAATGGATATATCATGAATATTCCTGTAATATGCAAAAGATTTTCAATAGGATATTCTATGTATGTTGTATACATTCAGAATGGATGTTCTATTCAAATCCTTTCAAGTATTCAAATACTTTGTAATTAAATACTTTTATGGAAGCAGTATTTGTATTTGTAACTCAAATACTTTCACAAATATTTAGTCAATTTTGAAAGAAAATTCAAAGGGCTGTAACTTTTGAACTAGAAGCCCAATCTTGGAACTGTTTGAAATTATGGATTCTACAGGCCACATTCTATAAGAAATTTTTTTTTCCGCGTCGTTCTGAGACAATTTTTTTTCGGGCCTCAAAAAAAGGCAGTGTATAATCTTCCTTTTTTACCAAAAATCGACTGCACCAAAATTTCTCGGGAAAACACTTTTTCTTATTAATTTTGGTGCGTAGAATCCAAAACAATTCGTACTTTTTCGATCAGACTTCTCAATCAAAAGTTATAGACTAGAAAAGAAACCAATTTCGAAAGAAAATTCAAAGGGCTGTAACTTTTGAACTAGTAGCCCAATCTTGGAACTGTTTGAAATTATGGATTCTACAGGCCACATTCCATAAGAAAATTTTGTTTCAGGGTCGATCTGAGACAATTTTTTTTTCGGGCCTCAAAAAAAGGCAGTTAAAAAAATTCGACTACACCAAAATTTCTCGGGGAAACACTTTTTCTTATTAATTTTGGTGCGTAGAATCCAAAACAATTCGTACTATTTCGAACAGACTTCTCAATAAAAAGTTATACACTAGAAAAGAAACCAATTTCGAAAGAAATTTCAAAGGGCTGTAACTTTTGAACTAGTAGCCCAATCTTGGAACTGTTTGAAATTATTACTTTTACTCCCCTTAAATTTGTATATAACAATAGAAATATAAAAAAAGCTAACCCCATACAAAGTATAACTTGATTTTTTAAGTAGTATTAAGACTTTTACATTTTTAATGTATTTGAGTGACAAGTATTTGAATACTTTTCAAAGTAAGTTAACGAAATACTTTTCAAAGTATTAGAATACTTTTGAAAGTATTCGAATGCATTCTAAAGTATTTGAATACTTATTTTTTAAGTATTTGAATACTTTTCGATGTATCTGTATCTAGTATTCGCTTGTGCTGGACGTTAAAGTATTTAGTATTCAAATACCTTTGATTTGTGTAAAGTATTTACTATTTAGTATTCAAATACTTTTTGAAAGTATTCTGCCCAGCTCTGGTCTATACATTCATAAATAAATTCTTTTCACGGAGTGGAGCTTTTTGTTTATTAAGTCTCTTAGTGTACAATGGAAAATGTGCTTATGAAATGATTATTGTTTTATTTAACACGGTATTCTTGATTCATCTTGATCGTGTTCTTGTTGAACACTATAATAGCGAGAGTTCATAACAAATAGGTTGCTAACATACCTGCCATTTTTGTCCTTATATTAATTCCCATCCAGTCTTTACATCTCACTAACACATATTTGCAACTTTAGATCATGCACACACGAAATAAAAATCATTACTTTCACTGTCAAAATTAGACAAACACACTCATTAATAACTCGCAGAATAACACTCCTGATTTTAGAAAAATGAGCTGTATTTGCAATAGCACCTTACTATCTTCATCGCCGTAATTCACAGAAAATGAGACGCTAACGTTTGTAACGTCGGTAATACAGAACACGCATGTATCAAATCCAAAACGCATATACATAACATATAATCCCATGTATATACATAGCACATCCAAAATGTATATTTATAGAATATCCATACTGAACATAAAATACATATGCCTATCCTATAATGAATATACATAGTATATACATAAGATGGACAGGATATTCCCTGTACATTATGGATTTAAAATGTATATACATAAGATATCGAATGCTATGTGGGTTATTATTAGCGCGGATCCAATACGTTAATTTATTTGCAAAAAAAGCTATTTACCCACTGTCAAAATCGGTAGGTATATCTTCAATCTGTTCCCCCCGTTTTTCCCGCTTTTCTTAAAATTTTTCTATTGGAATAATATTTTTTATTTTTGATTATTAAATTGTAAGTCGTTACGAAAATTTTGTTACCCCGCGCACCTCTGTACGATGAAAACAAATAGATTTTTCATCCCTTTGAAAAAGAAGTTGATTTTGTTTCAGAAATCGTGAGATCTTGGAAACGGTTCAACTTTACTGGCCCAAAAAACTATCTTCTTTTTTATCATAAAACAAGCTATGTTTCCTCCAAATTTCAAACCCCTACCACATTTTTTCGCAAAAATAAGAATAAAAAACGAAAAAAACAGTGTTTCCGGTTTTTCTAGGAAAATTGGAGGTTATGTGAAAATAGTGCAGATACCAAAGTTGCTCATTTTTTTTTATCTCTATAAATTTTACATTTAACATTTTCGTCTAAAATTAATAGTTTTGCCACAATTTGCAAAACACCACTTTACACCCCTTTCAACCCCCGGGTTTTCACCCGCGGAAAAATTCAGCCGTTTTAATTATATTTTTCCAATTTCTATTCATTTCACCTGCCTGAAAACCCCGGTTTCGCCCGGTAACTAATTTTTTTTGAAAATAAATTATTTTAGAGCTATTTAGCCTTCAATATAATCGTTCTGGTTTTTGGCATAAAATTGAAAATGAGTTTGCGTTTTTGTCAATCCCACCATCAACACTCGTTACTAATCCCATTGAAAAGATAATGATCATTAAAAGAAAGAACGTTCGCAAATGCTTTAACCGTGTATTGGCATATTTCCGTTAAGGGCTGAAGGTACGATACATCTAATGAAATATTTATAATTTATTACAAACTGATAACTCCGAACCTGTATTGTAATTGGGTAATGTAATTAATATAGATAGGTACCTAAATTAGATTGAGGAATCGCTGCATAATCCGATTAAACTTTTCCTCAAAACGTCGGTACTCAGGTGTTGGACATTAAAGTTTTTAATGTTAGAAGACAGCATCTTCATGTGATATTGTGATGTAAATAAAATTTACGTAAAAAGAAAAATTGGGTTGCCTAGAATTTGGATTTATATTTAATTTTACATCACACTCGGTTGGCGCTTAAATAAATCCCCTTTCCATTGCATGAATCATTAAACCCACATTAAAATTAGTAGCCTCAAACCAAAATAAATCAGTGGGAAAAATGCCGCGCGCCTAACTCGAACTTGTCGCTCCAGATTTTATTGGGAAGCGTAGTATTTTTCGTTAGTATAGGAAATGCATATCTCTTCTCTTCCTGTGCGCGATTATTACGATTGACAGGAACTATGATAGACTACGCTAACGCAATGTCGCTGACAAAATGTAAGTAAATAAAAATAAGGCTAATGCGACAACCCTAATTTATTATTTCCAGAATGGAAAATGTGAGCAAAACGATTTACGATATAAACGAGGGGCTGATAGCTTTGCGTTCCGAAATACGAAAGGTTAACGGTAGGATGGATAAACATCGGCACGCCGTTATTTGCGGTCTGTTATTGGGCAATTTGGTTAAACTCGATAACATTAAAAGAAGCGCCGGTAGCGTAATGGCTCAACGAGAGGCTGACGTTGTTATTAATTATGCTAAGTATCTTAAAACGCTCATTGACGAAAAGAAGACTGAATAGACTTAGTAAGTTTAGTACCTACTTACTCTTGTGATACCTACCCTTAACTGCCTAATAAAATTTGCGATGTTCTAAATTCATTTTTCCAGGACCAAATAGGAGTACCTATACATGAGAGTCCATTTTTTATAAACAGACCGATCCAGTGTCATCCTCCTATCTGTGTATGTGGTTTTAACATTTCCTTCCTGCGAACAAAAACTGTGGTGTGAGAGTGAGATACCCTCTTGACTTTATACACGCGAGCACAGTGCACGAATATCTAATTGTCCCGAAAGAATTCGGTTCCGGTTCCATTAGAAAAAAAGTTATTGCACAGGTTCTCGAGAAGGAAGATAATCGTCGGCTTCTTTATTTTGACGCTGCAAAATTTCTTGACTGGAAGTAAATTTGAATGATTTTGATTTATAGGAGAACTTGCAGATCTCCCCTACTAATTTTAACATGGGAATTGTTTATGGTTTCGTAGGTATATCGTACCAGAGCCGTCCTTATAGGGTGGAGCGAGTGGAGCGGCCGCTCCAGGCCTCGCCCTTAGGAAAAGGCCTCGCGCAAAGCCTAAACTCGCGCCAAAAAATAAGTAAAAGTTTTGGTTGAATGAAAATAATATAATTATGTACAGATATGCGTGACTAAAATATGCAGGGTGTTCATTTGAAAATATTCCACCATATATATTTATCGAAAACCACTGATTAAAGGAAAAAACGCCGAAACACGTAAAAAAATGTGTCTTGTTAAGGGGGACAACCTTTTAACCAAAAACTACTTCATCCCCTTTCACCCTCTGCCCCCCAGGGCTATCCCTTAAAAATTTTAAATGATAAGTGGTATCGAGTAATAGCAAACAGGGGTACTTTTTGGTAATAGCTTGTTTGAAAGGTCTTTCGAAGTCCTTTATTTTGACGTTTGATTTTTAAAATCGCTAGATTCGTTTTCGAGAAAATTAGAACAATTTCCACTCTTTCGGCTAGTGTCAACCATTTTGGCAGTAAAATCTGAATCAATAAATTAATTTTCTCTATCCCAAGATTGTCACAAAGGACAGCAAATTTCTTCTTTCCAATAGCAACAAATAAGTGATGCAGCTCCACCAAGCAAACAAGTCCGGCGGAAAATTTGCAAACTAATTTCAGAAATTCGTGGCGAGAAAACTTTAAGCCTTTATACCTACAACGAAGGCGTAAAAAATACGACAGTGACAAATGTATAAATTAAATGTTTATGTTGAATCGGCTTGCTGCACCAATTTTATCCGTACGGCAAGAAAATAGAAAAAATCCTGTGCATTCCAAAGCCTGAAATATTATTAAAAGGGTCCCTGGTATACTTAGACAAAAAAAAAGCTACCAGTGTGTGCTGTGTGCATTTTTCCTTTGGGAAATGCTGTACAGAACTAGCTGCTGTTGCAACCAGCAAATCTACAGAATTCATAACTAAATTTAGGTAATGTGCTTGGTACAGTGACGGATTTAAATTTTTTGCGCCCCTACGCACACCGGCACCCCTCCAAAAATAATCTTAAAATTGCAGTACATTTTAAGATGCTACTAAAATTCACATTATAACTTGAAATTTTTAAAACTAATATGAAAAGAAATACAGTATAGGTACCTAAGATTAAGTTTTCACACACGTCAAAACTTGAATTGTCGATTATAGTTCTTACAGTTACAGTTTCTTTAAACTATCTACCAATTCCAATTTATTTCATAATTTTAATTAAAATTTTTTGTTATTTGTAACTTGTTAGGGGACTAAAACTTAAAATATTACCTAAAATAAATATAGTGCAAAAAATGCCACCCTCTAAAGCTGCCGCCCCTAGGCACGTGCCTAGTGTGCCTATATGTAAATCCGCCACTGGCCACGAAGATTCTCAAATCAGTGAAGAGGAAAGTGACGACGATACTGTTTAATTAGTTAATTTCCCGCAAACTGAACCGTCCATGCACATTTCACATGCCTTTTTAATTTCAATTTATTTTATTATAGTTAACCGCCTGGCCGCCAACGACACATTGCATATTGATTTGTATCGAATAAGTTTGTATTTACAATTATTGATTTATTTAATTTTGTATTGCGATAGGGAGTAAAGCTTTTTATTTCTCTGTTTATTTGCTCCAAACGACCAAGCCTTTGTACGCTACATATATTTAATTGGTCCTTTGAGCCGAATATGCAGGATGCTGTGTAGCTTCTGTATTTTTTTGTTAATTTTGTTGGTGTTTTGGAGTCCATGTCCGAACCCGGATTCGAACAAGGGACCCTTAACACCACAGTTCATCTTTAACTGAACAGCACCACACGGACCGGCTGAACAGCACCACACGGACCGGCTATCTTATTCTGACTTACCAGTAGAATACGGTCACTTATGAGGTTTCGTCGACCCCTTACTTGGCCATCCGCACATTGTTAAAATTGGCGAAAATCGGGAAATTCCAATTTCCCTTGGCTGCTCAAGCTATTCGCAACATGGATGATTTAATCTGTGAGGCTTCGTCAGTGGTGGATGCGCAAGAATTGATCCGTCAATTAATCGCGCTGTTTTCGTGGGGACATTTTGAATTTCGAAAATGGGCATCTAATTACCGTTTAAAATTGTGACGATCCATAGGGCCGAATGGGGTGCTTAACGAAACTTCGGAGAAATAACACCAAATCTCCCCATAACAATTCCAATAAATAAACTATTACCTGTCGATGAATTGCTCCATTTCTTGGAATTATAAGGGTGCAATAATTAAACTTGAATGTAGCAGTATACTTATAATTGTTAAATGTTTTCTTTAGGTAATCGATTTCGGCCCTAGGCCATCGTCAGACCTAGCGTCATAACAAATTTTTATGACGCTAGGTCTGACGATGGCCTAGGGCCGAAATCGATTACCTAAAGAAAACATTTAACAATTATAAGTATACTGCTACATTCAAGTTTAATTAAACTATTACCTACACGGGTTACACTGACATGTTTCGGAAAACAGCTTGCTTCCATTATCAAAGTGTATATTACACAGTACTAGAAGACTACAACATTTACGAGGAATTAAACTAATTAAACACGCATAAATGCAAAATTTTACATAGCGAAAATGGTATTATTACAACTTACAATTAAATTTAAATTTATTCGCCCCAAAGGGCCCCAACAAGACAGCTAATTTTCGCTATGCAAAATATTGCATATGTGTATTTAATTAGTTTAATTCCTCGTAGATGTTATTGTACTACCGTTGTGATATTCACAGTGGCGTTATTAAGGGTCAACAACGCCATAAGCCCTAACGGATTTTGCGCCCATATCAAACACAAGATTTTTGAATAGTCAATAATGAACCAACTTTTACGAAGTTATCAAGACAAAATAAAATACTGTAACGTAAATTTAATAATGTGATTTATTATTTACAAATAATTAATCATAAATTTATGACAGTCTTGAAATGAATTGAATTATAACAGTTAACATATTATTTATCACTTAAATATACACAAATTGTAACAGCGCAAACTATTTACTACTTCAGCGTTGAAATTGTAACTGACTGGAACACAATTCGATTTGCTTATGTAGCAAACGCCCCTGTTTCTCGACAGTTTTCCAAACGAGTATTATAAAACAAAACACGGTATATTTTTATCGCCGATGACTGATCTTTTATGGCGCCTCGATGTCTATCGGGATTTCTAAAATATTCACTAATTCAACTTTTTTCTTTTTAAAGGTACGTACAAATATACAGGATTTCCGGGGCGGAGCTATAAGTTTCAAACGAGCGAAGAAAAAATCTGAGAATTTCGGGATCAATAAAGGGCGAGATAACGGGTCATAAAAATTCCATTTTAGATGGTTTAGAACTTTCATACGCTGGGGAGTTTTGTTGGTGATTTGATAACGCCAAAATTTTGAAATTGCAGCCCTTGACCAGTTTCACCAAAAATACATTACCGATCTTACACCACTCGATTTTTTCTTGTGGGGGTTTGCAAAAAAGTGTATGAAACAAATCTATCTAGATATAATAAATGATTGTAGGGTTCAAAATTCCAATTATGTTTTGGGAATGTGTTTCTTTTTTAATAGCTTTCAAAATGGTTTGTGGTGAATTTTTCATCTGTGGCAGAGATGGGAATTTCCTTAGATCACTATCGAGCATTCTGCCGGCTACTCCGAATTAGGTTTTTCTGCAGTTTTCCTAATTCGTAAGGTAAATACTGGAGTTGTATAGAACAACTTAAGACCTTCTGCAGGGGCACCTCTAAAAAGCATTATGTTGAGGGCCTAGAACAAGAGGGACAATAAATAAATAAATAAATAAATAAATAAATAAATAAATAATTAAATAAATAAATAAATAAGTAAATAAATATATAAATAAATAAATAAACAAATAAATAAATAAATAAATAAATAAAAATCAGGTCAAACTCGACCCCCTACAAAGACTGTATTTATTATTATGTGCATTGTGGTTCAGAGGTTTCAATTATTGGAGTGGTGCTGGTGAATAACCTGCTCGATTGGATGGGGGATGCTGTCTCCATCTATGAACGTGTTAGAATGCTACGTATCTTCTCTCGCGCCCCTGCCTTGCGATACGTTGAACTTTTATGCGCATTTTGAATTTTTCGTATAAGTACCTAATGTTTTGTTCGCTCCTTTTTTTGTGCCCCTAAAATTCCAGCGCTCTAAGCCCGGTCTTTGTCGGCTTATAGGTTAATACGCCACTGGATATACATTTTGATAATGCAAGCAGCTGTCTTCCGAAACATGCCAGTGTAACCCGTGTAACAGTTTATTAACGAGCTCCTAGCGAGTTTATAATTTTGCGGTGTCTGTCCGTCCGCCCGTCCGTCCGTTAGCACGATAACTCATAAAAGAATGGACCGATTACGACGAAATTTTGCAGGTGGATTCAAAAAAATAAAGTGTTGCACGCCGTGGACAACGCATAACAGTTTTTAGTGATTGTGGCACTGTGTAGGGGCAAGCAGGAAGTTTAATCGCCTAATGAAACAAGGATCTGATTCAGAGTCCACCTCGTGGTCCTTTAATCCCCCTTTGGCTCCACTTTTTGGCGGGGTTTGGGCTTGACGTTAAACCGGTGAAACGTTGATGAATAGGGGTCCGTTAACTTGGCCCCCCCCACTGAGAGATTTAATAGTCGTATTATTTTGAAATGAATGCGCTCGTTATGCGCTCATATGCGCCACCGTTAATAACTCTTGCGCCATTATCGTTTTTTAGAAATCCGAAAAAACATTTGGGGGGGGGGGGGCAAGTGAACGGAATCCCCCAATACGCATTTTGCTACCGGTATTTGTGCCACTTGATACATCTGGTTATGAGCTCAATTGCGCCACTTGAATTAAAGCTAGCGCCATTACGGTTAAGCCATAAAAAATTTTTAAAAAGTGGAGGGTCTAACTTAGCGTTTTCAAAAGTTATTTCCGGAAGTGCGTCCATTTTGAAAATATTTTACATCGATTCGGCCTTCGGAGTAACTCCTAAACACAAATTTTTAAAAACCTACCTATTTTACTTTCCCAGAATCGTTTAACTAAAGCTCCCAAAAAAACACCCTGTATAGTGTTTCTGAAACACTATAATGGCGCCAAGATTTTTGTTTACGGCGCATTTTAGCGCATGATGAATGAAAGGTACGATGTAGTAGAAAAAAACATGTTTTAAAAAACGTAACTTTTGAAAACGTTAAGTTAGCCCCCCCACTTTTTGAAAATTTTTTATGGCTTAACCGTAATGGCGCTAGCTTTAATTCAAGTGGCGCAATTGAGCCATAACCAGATGTATCAAGTGGCACAAATACCGGTAGCAAAATGCGTTATGGGGGATTCCGTTCACTTGCCCCCCCTCCCCCCAAATATATTTAAGGAATATCCAAAAACAATAATGGCGCAAAAGATATCTTTTTACGGCGCATTTCAGCGCATACCTGAGAGTTCAATTTCGTATGAAAAGATGTTAAAAAAAAAGCAACTTTTAAAAAACGTTAAGTTGGCCCCCCCACTTTTTTGAAAATTTGTCACGGCTTAACCGTAATGGCGCTAGCTTTAATTCAAAGTGGCGCAATTGAAGCGCATAACCAAATGTATCAGGTGACCTAGTTACAAGGGACAAAATACGTACTGGGGGGGGGGGGCTACGTTCACTTGCCCCCCCCGCCCCCCCAAATGTTTTTTCGGATTTTCTAAAAAACGATAATGGCGCAAGAGTTATTAACGGTGGCGCATATGAGCGCATAACGAGCGCATTCCATTTCAAATAATACGACTATCAAATCTCTGCAGTGGGCGGGCCAAGTTAACGGACCCGATGAATAGGGAGTTGGCAATCAAATTTTTCCGCTTAGGAGACTTAAATACACTTTTTGATCAAATTGAGGTTCGCGTCCCTTGTGCCCTGTTAGTTCAGATCAGAATGATTTTACCAGTTTGACTCCGGGGAGATATCCTGACGCTGGAACCTTAATCTGCACCCCCCGATTCTGATTTGTCCCATTAATCAGTCACGTTTGTCGCGATGTCAGCTAATTCAGGAAATGTGGCAATCATTTTGCTCTCGTTGGAAAAATGAATATCTGCATAATCTTTTATCAGAAATTCACAGTTTTTCCGCGCAATCCATGCAACGATCGGGGACATTGGAAATATAATTGATCCGCGGGTAAATAATTGATTTTATTTGTGTTTTAATATGGCGTTATACGGTGTATCATTTTCCAGGTCTTCCGATCTATTGCGAAAATCAAGTGAATTTGTTGTTATTTTATTTATTTTAATTAGTTAACGCACGGCTCCCGCCACACACTTCATTTGATTTTATTTAATTTTTATTTGCGATAGGGAGTAAAAAGCTTCTGCAGATACTTTTCTGTTCATTTACCCCAAACGACCAGCCTTTGTACGCTAACAAAATAGTTATAGTTTGCTTATCAAAAAAGTACGGAAATTTGTATAATCAAAATAGTCATTACTACACTCGCCTATAGGTTTTCGAGCGTGTTGCATTTCCAGATGGATGCATAGGTTATTTGCAACCAAAATGGAATGACCCTCGTAACTAAATTCGAATCTATATTTAACATTTATCTACATTATACACTTTGTGTGTTTAACGTTAAGATAAAAGTTGTTTATCTCAAATTATGATTTACCGTCTAGCCGCGCATAATTTAATCTTTAGATATTTACAGGTTCGGCCACAAAAAACAGGTGAGTCCTTTAAAATAAATTGAAACCATTGTTCAATTTTAACTTTCAGGACCTAATCGCCGTAATATGGGCGGTAAAAAATTCAAGTCGCAGCTTCAAACGTAACAAAATCCATCTCCGAAAATCGGCCGGCAGCAGCCAAAGGGGACAGCTGTTTCAGAAGTCCAAGTTGAAGTTGAACCAAAATTCAGAGAAGATTAAGACGACGACAATCGCGACCAAATCCAAGGTGAGCTGAAGCGGTCGAGGAAAGAACTGGGCAGGCATTTCCGAGGTGGTCAAGGAATAAGCATCGGGAGAAGTAGCGAGGAATCTGCACAGGTACGGGAGACAAGACGAAATTTGACGAGAAGTTCAAGGTGCCGATTAAAGAAAGGTGCAGGTATGTGAAGCTCTTCCGGAGGTGGTCCAAAGTGCACGTTTCGCAGATTCCGGAAGTAGTGGAAGTCCCCAAACCGAATTGGTTGGCACCTCCTGAAAGTCCGAAAAATTACATCTGGCGTCCGATGTTACCGGCGAAGTGGTAGAAAATGGCGTCAAACTGAATCAGTTAACTACGCAACTCCCCTGAAGTCCCGAAAATTAAGTTTGGTGTAACAGGTGATGCCGCGTGGCGCCCTCGCTGAATATCGCAGGAAATGTTGAAAATACGTTGCCAACCCAGTCCGATTGCCCAAAGAAGAATTTGCGGAGATTAGAGCGCAGTTATGTAAATTCACGACAAGGTCTAAAACCAAATCTTCCGCTCAGCATCGATCGTCCGAAGAAAACGGAGTGGTGAGAACGTGCAAGAGTAGTGTGGAACAGACCAGCCAAGCTCGAACACGATCGACAATGTCCGCCATTTGGTTGACGAACTGGAGAATTCTATGAGAATATTTTCACGGCACGAAAGGCGACTTTGAGTATGATCAGATACATGACAGGCTTGTACAAGAATTATGGTTAGAACTGGCAATTTCGACACTGATGATAATCCCGTTCTTAAGCAAGAAAGAGATTTTAATCAAAGAATCCAAGGTACTGGTATTTTAGATCGCCTGGGTAGAACGCTTTTAACCAAATCAGGTCCATGGCAAACGAGGATAATATGATCCTCAGTAAACGCGCCACTTAGTGATTAACGCTTTTTTTTTGTACGTTTTCTAATTGAAATGCATGCTTTTCTTCTTTGATCGACTAATTATTTATATCACTGTTTGTGTGACTGTGGTGTAGTAGCAATAAACCCAAAAACAGATGTAGTATGTCGAAATTAGGTTAGATTAACAACCATGTAACAATGCCGTCTTTGCTAAAATCGCGACTTTTAAATCGTAGATAACAACCCTTTCAGTGGACACATTTCGTAATCCGACCCATTTAATTACGAAACCCTCAATAATCAGCGAGAAAAGCTTTGTAATTCCGACAAGCGTAAAAGTTTTTCAATTTCGAATGAGATTGAGAAGCGACAGTAGGTTTAAAAGTATTTTCGCTTCTTCTCCGCCCTCAAGTTTTTAATTTTCGTCATTAAATTAACGATGCGCGATGTTACTTGAAAACAAAGTTTAATCCCCTTCTCTCGGAAACAAAATTCTATCCGTTGATTTGAACTGATTCAGCGACGGAAGTGTCTCGTTCTACATTTTGGTTGCTTGCAAGTTTTGGCGAAATTTAGAATTAACCCTTCCTTAACTTTGACAACCGTGCAAATTACACATTTTAAATGTCCACTGGCGTGTTATTTCTAATAATTATTAGGGTGGCGGAAAATGGGTCACAATTTTCCATCGCATTTGCATTCGTGACTTTCTTTCTAAGGAACACACTACCTCAATTTTACATAAGAACGCATACTTAACCACCTTTTAACGTACAAAATGATTGCCAAATTTTGGAAAGTCGCACTACGACCACTGGCGCATGTCCACCAATTCTAATTAAAATCCATAATCCAATTGTTTTCTGAGTTGTTAACTCGAATGCCTTTTACTCTGCCTGAAATTACACAATTTTGCAAATTTGAAATGTGGCCCAGAGCACAACTTCTTAAACATTGGATTCTCATAAGGAATTACGATTAAATCACCCTAAATTTCTATATCAATTGAAAAAGTTATCAGTGTGGCTGATCCGTGAAGCCTATTCTTTTCTTTTGACCAGAACCCCCATGGTGCTAAAACATTCACATCAAAAAAAACAATACTTTCCTAGGGAAGTAGAATATTATCAATCTAACACGTACGCCCGAGTAAAGTGAAAATTCGATGACGATTTCCTGAAAAATTATACTAAAACGTGGCGATCAACCACTCAGAAAAAGTAAACGGAGCCGATAACCTTTCCTCAGTGCACTCATGAATTTTTACTGTAAGAATAAAATCATAAAAAATGATGACATAAGCTAACGCCAGGTACTGGCCCCGGGTTGCTAATTTTACGCGGTACTTCTTAGGATATGAGAATGTTTCATAGACAGTCTCGGAAAGTCGATTATTATCTCTATTATTTATAATGGCAATGTTTTTAATAAGCGGTGTGCTTATACACTGGTCCAAAATAATCTGGTGGATCTTGAAACTATAGAGATCAAAGATGGTAAGACTAGAGAAAAGTTACCCAATTAAAATGACGGTTACTTCGAAGATATGTTCAGAAAATTATTTGAAGCAGATACAAAAAACACAAACACAAATTTTTCCATTTTCCAGAAAACTTGTCCGATAGGTATCCTCGCATGATTGGGCGTTGTGTGCGAGTGCACCATTCTGCTGAACCACAGTTTTTCAACTTTTGTTTTTTTTGTGCGCCGTACATCGTTGTATTCGTAAGGGAAACATGCTACTCAATCAGCGTGTTTCTTTTTACGGGCCATATAAAAAATAAATTAATTATTTCTCCGAAACGAAACGTTTGTAATAAAATCTTTCATTGGTATAGTTCTTATAGTGGCAATGCACGAGTGTTTTTTATATGTTTTGAGCTATCTAGATCAGAACAAATAAAAACAAAAATCGGCAAATCCCGGTTTTTCTGGCTATCTTCGGAATAATCGGAACTTTTTGTTTTTTAAAACATGATAATTAATCTTCAAATGTGCAACTTTTTCTCTAATTTTGACTATCTTCCCGAGATCCCATGATTAGCACCCTTAATCTTGGACACGGCGCGTGTATAACAAATATTGATGCAATTTAAATAATGTCTTCTTTCGAATTTCGGCTTAGCCCTAATTAATGATCTTTCAACTTTTCTTCTAAATGGACACCCTGTTATATTTTAATTTATATGCGGACGCAGAATTGAAAAACTCCATACGAACGTTATAGCGTTCCGGATTTTTATACTTTCCCTTTACAAATGTGGGTTAGAAAAGTGGCAGAAACATGCCATAATGGTATTTTCTTGTAAAAATAAGCAGTGGTAGAGGGCGTTTACTTTGGTATACAATGAAAGAGTTTAAAAGTAACTGAATTCGTATGCAAAAATAAATGTCGCTTTTCATTATTGGGGTATAAGTGAAATAATATTTTTATTATCGTTGCCTACCTTTAATCATCGTTTATTATTCAAAACACTTTTGATTTTGGACATCCCTGGATTTAGGCGTTCAAAACAAACGCGTACTTTCGTACCAAAACAATCTTGTTTAGTCCGTTCGCAAAGTTTTTTTTTTTTTAGCTTACGCTGTTTAACGCTGCCTTGGCATTTAAATTTGTTCAAGTTTATAATTTTGTCCTCGACGGATTAAAATTATCATATGTACCGCTGTGTATGAATAGCGGCGACAGCACGTGCGAGGTGAATCTGTTTGCGTATTTGGACAGTATTCACACTCAAAATTTCGCGAACGGTCAACTAAATTATGTTGTGATTGCAAGAACACTAAAGGAAGTTAACCGTTTCGGTATAAACGAATTAATATAGGCAATTTTGCAAAGTAAGATCATTTAATAAATAGCGGACGAACTCTCCGAAACAGCGCGCATATTTATGAAAGTTGAAAAGTACTTGTCTTTGATCTAGTGGAATGCTGAGAGCCTGCTGAGTGCCTACTTAATCTGGTCGAACTGTTTTATCCAATTTTCCAACATATTTTGGGGTTTTCGAGCTCTAAATAAAGGCGAAATGCACCATACCACGGAACGCTGACTTTGTCCTAGGGGAATTTTCTCCTCTACGAGGGATTTTGAGATTGGTCGCTTACTTCCGCTAACTAATACCGGCCCAAGAGAAAAGGTATTGTGATGTTCTGTTTTTGGTGTAATTCAAGAACCTGTAAAGTATTACGTCGTTGTAAAAAAAATTAATTTGTCAAATTAAGTTTCTATATTGTATAATTATGTTTTGACGAGGTTTAACGAAGAGGGGAGGGGGTATTTCTTTTTGAATTACTATTCACCAAATACGGACATTACCCCAATCAATGGTAAGGGGATTAGAATCCTGGTATATGTAGATCACCAACAGAAGAAATTTTCATTTAGATATTTTTAATTCAAATAGGTAACTTAACCTTTAGGAAAATCTGAAGTTTTGGATTGACCAGATTCAGTAGTGAACTTTGGAATCAGATGCCCTAGATCAAAGAGCATTTAAACATCATTTTAAACATTTTAAAAGGAACAGTTTCAAGTTTGTAATTAACTGTTACAGCTTTTACTTGTGATTCACACTTTTTTTATCGCTTTTGGAACATTTAAAATTTTGGCAAAGTTTGCGAGGTGGCCGTTTATTACGTTTCTTTAAAAATGCATCGGGACAAAGTAAGCTGTGTGTGACAAATGACCAAAAAAAGCTTTCTACTTCGTAAGTAAAGAAGCAAACAATTGTATGCAAATGGTTTA
>NW_022170819.1:20335728-20339998 GCF_008802855.1 Photinus pyralis
ATATTTGATGTACTACAAAAATTACAACCCCCGCAATCGAAGATTACTATACATATAAGTCTGAATTTTCTTATAAAATTCATAATTTTAAAACCTGAGGGAGGTTTAACTTTAGAAACCAATTGAAGGGTTGCTTAAGGATCACTTATACATAATCGATTAACGAAACAGAAATATTTGATGTACTATAAAAATTACAACCCCCACAATCGAAGATTACTATACATATAAGTCTGAATTTCTTATAAAATTCATAATTTTAAAACCAAAGGGAGGTTTAACCTTAGAGAGCAATTGAAGGGTTGCTTAAGGATCACTTATACATAATCGATTAACGAAATAGAAATATTTGATGTACTACAAAAATTTCAACCCCCGCCATCGAGGATTACTATACATATAATTCTTTATTTCCATATAAAAATCCTTATTTTTAAAGAGAAAAAGGACTTTATCCTTAGATCGCAATTGGAGGGTTTCTTAGGCATAATTTATATATAATCGTTTAGCGAAATACAAATATTTGATGTACTACAAAAATTACAACCCTCGCAATCGAAGAATACTATACAATTTGTAAGATGCAACTTCTGTTAAAATTTCGTAAAAATCCGGTCACAAATAAGAAAGCATGAAGAACTCATTCTTTGACACGTCATTTCAATTTTATCTTATATGTAATTTATAAGCAATTGCAATTACTGAAGTATTATATAAGTTAGTGCGCATTTTGGCCCATGGTGGGCCAAGAGAAGACTGATCAGTGTCAATTTTTAAACCGCCCAGAGCCCACCGAGCTTCCTCCTAGCATCGCCAACGTCATTTCAGCAGACTATACAGAATGTTAAAATCTCCTTTCCAGCAATATGTTTGACACTGGGGGCGCTTCCGCCTCTTTTGCAGTCAGCTCGTTACTTGCTAGTATTACCACATGGTATTACGAACTATTGCAGATTCCACAGGTTTTCCACATACCATGACGAACCTTGATTGAATCTAATCAAATCGTTCAATTACAATTCAATTATAATTATCGCCCTTGATCACGTAACAAATTAATCGCGGGTGACATCGAGTAAGACGGAAAAAGGAGTTCACCTGAACTCACTGCAAAAATCCGGTTGGAACCCCCCTTAGTATCAAGGTAATACCAATAAACAATTGCGATATTCAAGGTTAATTAATGAAGTGTTACATTTTGTTATTCAGGATATGCGAATTTAAATTAAACCGCGCCGATCCGTTTCGAAAATAAATTCGCGTTTCGGGTAAACTCGAGCCAGTTGCAAAAGTGCGCTGCGGCGTGGAAAAATTGACAGGCGAGCGTTTCTAAATTAAATCAACAATCATTTCTATTGACTTTCTTTCACCGTTACGCAATGGCGCAGGTGTACCAACACAATTGACCCAATTTCCCATACAACATGAATCGGATTCGTACGAAACAATAGACATTTTGGGCATTTCTTAGGCTAATAAATTCTAATTGATATAATTAACATTTAAGTGAATGACATTATGTCACGCAAAAAAACCGGGGTATGCAAATTTGGGGCCTTGAGACCATTTTTGGGAGTCTCATCTCTCATCTCTGGACTCTTTACCGCTTTCATAATTTTGAAGATTGGAACTAATTTGGACCCAACTGACTGAGAAATACATTTCGTATTACTCAATTAGGGTTGGTGGTGTTATTATTGACTCAAATGTCAAAATTAAAATATGGATTAATTTGCATTTGGCAATTAATTTGTTTATATTTTGCCCACAAAAGGATAATAGAAACGCAGCTTCGGCTCTTGGTAAATTAACGATGTGTTATGCAGATACAAATTTAATTAGATTGCCTAACTGGACTCTGCTACTTTTTTTAATACAGTTCGTTTGCATAGAATTCAAATTCAAGGAGCCAACTGGTCAAGATCGTTTTTCACAAAATGTGTAATCAATCAACTTTCACCGCGTCTACGAAGGGAGAACACTGTCACTTTCAACGTCCGAATCGGATGGAGTGCATCAACAATGAATTTCTAATTACCATATTTTAATGACGAAAAAGTTACACTCGTCAACATTCATGAGTTAACCTTTCAGATTTACATATTTAAGGTTAACTATCACCAAATATTCATTCATCGATCGTTACCCATACATCTACGGTTTGTGAATTTAAAACTTCGATTAAAGTTAATTGTTCGTGATTTGTATGATCAATCGCAAAATTGAAGTCGTGAGAATGGGAAGAAAGGTAGAAATCTCGATGACCGTTTTTCACATCACGTAGGTACTAGTGTGAAATACTTTCTCAGAGTGCAAGGGTGAGCTAAAAGTCGTGGTAGGAAAATGAATTTCGACTTTTCCAAATGCGTGACTGTTTGAAGAAGAAATGTTCTGATCATACTGGGAAAGTATATGGACACCACCTTTTGATTGAGAAGTCTAATCGAAAAAGTACATTTTGTTATAGAATGTGGCCTGTAGAATCCATAATTTCTAACAGTTCCAAGATTGGGCTACTAGATCAAAAGTTATAGCTTTTTGAATTTTCTTTCGAAATTGGTTTCTAGTCTATAACTTTTGATTGAGAAGTCTAATCGAAAAAGCACGAATTGTTTTGGATTCTACGCACCAAAATTAATAACAAAAAGTGTTTTCACGAGAAATTTTGGTGTAGTCGATTTTTGGTATAAAAGGAAGGTAGTACACTGCCTTTTTTTGAGGCCCGAAGAAAAAATTGTCCCAGATCGACTGGGAAAAAACATTTTCTTATAGAATGTGGCTTGTAGAATCCATAATTTCAAACAGTTCCAAGATTGGGCTACTAGATCAAAAGTTATAGCCTTTTGAATTTTCTTTCGAAATTGGTTTCTATAGTCTATAACTTTTGATTGAGAAGTCTAATCAAAAAAGTACGAATTGTTTTGGATTCTACGCACCAAAATTAATAAGAAAAGGTGTTTTCGCGAGAAATTTTGGTGTAGTCGATTTTTGGTAAAAAAGGAAGGTTGTACACTGCCTTTTTTTGAGGCCCGAAAAAAAAAATTGTCTCAGATCGACCGGGAATAAAACATTTTCTTATAGAATGTGGCCTGTAGAATCCATAATTTCAAACAGTTCCAAGATTGGGCTACTAGTTCCAAAGTTACAGCCTTTTGAATTTTCTTTCGAAATTGGTTTCTAGTCTATAACTTTTGATTGAGAAGTCTAATCGAAAAAGTACGAATTGTTTTGGATTCTACGCACCAAAATTAATAAGAAAAAGTGTTTTCGCGAGAAATTTTGGTGTAGTCGATTTTTGGTAAAAAAGGAAGGTTGTACACTGCCTTTTTTTAAGGCCCGAAAAAAAAAATTGTCTCAGATCGACCGGGAAAAAACATTTTCTTATAGAATGTGGCCTGTAGAATCCATAATTTCAAACAGTTCCAAGATTGGGCTACTAGATCAAAAGTTATAGCCTTTTGAATTTTCTTTCGAAATTGGTTTCTATAGTCTATAACTTTTGATTGAGAAGTCTAATCAAAAAAGTACGAATTGTTTTGGATTCTACGCACCAAAATTAGTACGAAAAAGTGTTTTCCCGAGAAATTTTGGTGCAGTCGTTTTTGGTAAAAAAGGAAGTGCCTTTTTTTTGAGGCCTGAAAAAAAATTGTCTCAGATCGACCGGGAAAAAAGTTTTTCTGATAGAATTTGGCCTGTAGAAACCATAATTTCAAACAGTTCCAAGATTGGACTACTAGATCAAAAGTTATAGCCTTTTGAATTTTTGGTCGAAATTGGTTTCTAGGCTATAACTTTTGATTGAGAGGTCTAATCGAAAAAGTACGACTCGTTTTGGATTCTACGCACCAAAATTAGTACGAAAAAGTGTTTTCCCGAGAAATTTTGGTGCAGTCGTTTTGGGTAAAAAAGGAAGTGTATACACTGCCTTTTTTTTGAGGCCTGAAAAAAAATTGTCTCAGATCGACCGGGAAAAAACATTTTCTTATAGAATGTGGCCCGTAGAATCCATAATTTCAAACAGTTCCAAGATTGGGCCACTAGATCAAAAGTTACAGCCCTTTGAAATTTTTCTCGAATTTCGTTTTTTACCCCTAACTTTTGATTGAGAAGTCTAATCAAAAAAGTACGAATCGTTTTGGATTCTACGCACCAAAATTAATACGAAAAAGTGTTTTCCCGAGAAATTTTGGTGCAGTCGATTTTTGGTAAAAAAGGAAGGTTGTACACTGCCTTTTTTTGAGGCCCTCAAAAAAAATTGTCTCAGATTGAC
>NW_022170819.1:20340098-20343063 GCF_008802855.1 Photinus pyralis
CTGTCATAGTACCACCGTTTTTCTCCTGATCTACCTAATGCCTACCTAATTTCCTCAGTTCTTCGATTCCCCTACATTCCTCTTCAAATCATGCTGTTCTTGCCTAATCCGTTTCTTTTCTTAGTTCACTGTTAAGTTTTATACAGAATATTTTTCCTACGTCTGTCAAACGTTTAGCTTTCCTCTTTTTCTCTCCTCTTATTTGTCATTTTTGTTGTTATTCAAGGTTTCTTTATTGATCCCTTACTGAAACTGATGCACTTTTTATGAATTTTTTGGTTACACCTTCCTTTATGTTTTTCCAATGTTCCTCCATTCTTGTTCATTCTTTTCCAAATTCCATTTTCTACTATCAGCAGTCTTCCCCACTCTTTCCAGTCATATCTCTAAATTTACAAGAGAATGTGGTCGCTGAATATATCAACCCTTGGCAGCTCACACGTTTTTTTGGCTACGTTCTTAGATCAACGCTCTAGCGGTCTAAGATCGATTTGTTTCCTAGATAGGTCCCCTGATGTTTTCCAGCTGTAATGCCTCATTTTATTTTCAAACCACTCCCGTAACCTACCCCTCCTTTCATTCCAATCTCACGTCACAATCTTACAGCAACCCTGTCCTTCCTTACCAATTATTCCTCTAATTGAACATTTGTTGTTAGAACATTGATCTTGTTTAAAGCTTTTTTTGGGACTTATGGAAAATTTGGCGATTTCCCTCAAACAATAAAATTAGCATTCTTGGTTCAATCAGTAAACACTCACTTCACTTTCTCTTAGTCAGTGAATGGAAAACCTAAATTTGATATTGATGATCTTGTTAGTATAGTGACGTAACCTCTAATTGCTTAAACAGTAATTACTTAAATGAGTCCTGAAAGGGTTTTATTAACTACCGCTTCACCAAGCGCGGCACGTAGTAAAAACACATTTATTGTTATTTTTAGCGATTGCTATCGGCAACATTGTAAACAAAGTTAACACTTTATGGTGAGGATCCCTGAACAAATTTTTTAATACCTATTTTATTATGCCCCCTAAATGAGAAATGTGGGGGAATACGTCCCAATGCAGATGGAAACTTCATCAGCAAAAGTAGCCTGCTATTCAGTCAGATTCTCTGTGAATCCTTATTTTCAACCACGACAGTTCGGTTTTGCTACTAAAGGCGAGTGCGAAGCTTTAATGAAGTCTATAAGGACATTAAACTGTAATCATACTAAAACTCTACTAATAATTTGGACATTGCTAACGCATTCAATTCTAGTGACCGTGGAACAAAGCTGACGCAAGTGAAGTGTAAATCACCGAATTTATTTCCTTCATTCAACCAAGCATATTCTACTCAGTCGACACTCTCTTATGGTTCCAGGTCTATTGCACCCTATATAAGTCTGAATTTTCTTATAAAATTCGTAATTTTAAAGGGAAGAAGAACTTTATCCTTAGATCGCAATTGGAGGGTTTCTTAGGGATCATTTATACATAATTGATTAACGAAACAGAAATATTTGATGTACTACAAAAATTACAACCCCCGCAATCGAGGATTACTATACATATAAGTCTGAATTTTCTTATAAAATTCATAATTTTAAAACCAGAGGGAGGTTTAACCTTAGAGACCAATTGAAGGGTTGCTTACGGATCACTTATACATAATCGATTAACGAAACAGAAATATTTGATGTACTACAAAAATTACAACCCTCGCAATCGAAGGTTACTATACATATAAGTCTGAATGTTCTTGTAAAATTCGTAATTTTAAAGGAAAGAGGAACTTTATCCTTAGATCGCAATTGAAGGGTTTCCTAGGGATCACTTATACATAATCGATTCACGAAACAGAAATATTTGATGTACTACAAAAATTACAACCCTCGCAATCGAAAGTTACTATACATATAAGTCCGAATTTTCTTATAAAATTCATAATTTTAAAACCAAAGGGACGTTTAACCTTAGAGAGAAATTGAAGGGTTGCTTAAGGATCACTTATACATAATCGATTAACCAAACATAAATATTTGATTTACTACAAAAATTACAACCCCCGGAATCGAGGATTACTATACATATAAGTCTGAATTTTCTTATAAAATTCATAATTTTAAAACCAAAAGGAGGTTTAACCTTAGAGACCAGTTGAAGGGTTGCTTAAGGATCACTTATACATAATTGATTAACGAAACAGAAATATTTGATGTACTACAAAAATTACAACCCCCGCAATCGAGGATTACTATACATATAAGTCTGAATTTCCTTATAAAATTTATAATTTTAAAACCAGAGGGAGGTTTAACCTTAGAGACCAATTGAAGGGTTGCTTACGGATCACTTATACATAATCGATTAACGAAACAGAAATATTTGATGTACTACAAAAATTACAACCCTCGCAATCGAAGGTTACTATACATATAAGTCTGAATGTTCTTGTAAAATTCGTAATTTTAAAGGAAAGAGGAACTTTATCCTTAGATCGCAATTGAAGGGTTTCCTAGGGATCACTTATACATAATCGATTCACGAAACAGAAATATTTGATGTACTACAAAAATTACAACCCTCGCAATCGAAAGTTACTATACATATAAGTCCGAATTTTCTTATAAAATTCATAATTTTAAAACCAAAGGGACGTTTAACCTTAGAGAGAAATTGAAGGGTTGCTTAAGGATCACTTATACATAATCGATTAACCAAACATAAATATTTGATTTACTACAAAAATTACAACCCCCGGAATCGAGGATTACTATACATATAAGTCTGAATTTTCTTATAAAATTCATAATTTTAAAACCAAAAGGAGGTTTAACCTTAGAGACCAGTTGAAGGGTTGCTTAAGGATCACTTATACATAATTGATTAACGAAACAGAAATATTTGATGTACTACAAAAATTACAACCCTCGCAATCGAAGATTACTATACATATAAGTCTGAATTCTCTTATAAAA
>NW_022170819.1:20343163-20414543 GCF_008802855.1 Photinus pyralis
AAATTTTCGCATGTTTTAATATCCTATGTCCTATTCCCAAGGAAGACTAATCCAACAAACCAAAAATCACTAAAATCGGTCCAGTCGTTCTTCAGTGACTGATAAGACTGCAAACACATTTCGGTCTTACTGTTTTATATATAAAACAACGTCAATTTTCCCATTTTCCGAACAAATTTTCGCATGTTTTAATATCCTATGTCCTATTCCCAAGGAAGACTAATCCAACAAACCAAAAATCACTAAAATCGGTCCAGTCGTTCTTCAGTGACTGATAAGATTGCAAACACATTTCGGTCTTACTGTTTTATATATAAAACGACGTCAATTTTCCCATTTTCCGATCAAATTTTCGCATGTTTTTATATCCTATGTTTTATTCCCAGGGAAGACTAATCCAACAAACCAAAAATCACTAAAATCGGTCCAGTCGTTCTTCAGTGACTGATAAGACTGCAAACACATTTCGGTCTTACTGTTTTATATATAAAACAACGTCAATTTTCCCATTTTCCGAACAAATTTTCGCATGTTTTAATATCCTATGTCCTATTCCCAAGGAAGACTAACCCAACAAACCAAAAATCACTAAAATCGGTCCAGTCGTTCTTCAGTGAGTGGTAAGATTGCAAACACATTTCCGTCTTACTGTTTTATATATAAAACGACGTCAATTTTCCCATTTTCCGATCAAATTTTCGCATGTTTTGATATCCTATGTCCTATTCCCAAGGAAGACTAATCCAACAAACCAACAATCACTAAAATCTGTCCAGTCGTTCTTCAGTGACTGATAAGATTGCAAACACATTTCGGTCTTACTGTTTTATATATAAAACGACGTCAATTTTCCCATTTTCCGATCAAATTTTCGCATGTTTTTATATCCTATGTTTTATTCCCAGGGAAGACTAATCCAACAAACCAAAAATCACTAAAATCGGTCCAGTCGTTCTTCAGTGACTGATAAGATTGCAAACACATTTCCGTCTTACTGTTTTATATATATCAAAAGACGTCAATTTTCCCATTTTCCGATCAAATTTTCGCATGTTTTTATATCCTATGTTTTATTCCCAGGGAAGACTAATCCAACAGACCAAAAATCACTAAAATCGGTCCAGTCGTTCTTCAGCGATAAGACTGTCTTAAATATATAAAAAGACGTCAATTTTCCCATTTTCTGGTAAAATTTACCATTTATTCAATTAATAATTCTAATAAGTTCGCGATAGTCGATAAATAATTTTTTTATGATACGTTCTCCCCAAAATACTTCAAGCCGGGCCCCACGTTGTTGATACTTCACGCGGTTCTTTTCACATTTGCTTACGTTTATTAATAATAATTCATTTATTATCCACAGTCAAGCAACGTCCTCTCCGTAACCTCTCGAAAACTTCGCTCGTTAATAAAAACGTCCATATTCCACATTTTCAAACTGTTTTCCCTATTTATTTCAATTTTTTCTCATCAAACATACTGATAACTACGTATTTTTCTAATTAGAAAAAAATTAGGAATTTATTGGTGCAAAGAAATATTATACATTCCATTTCTGTACCTGAGAGCCAAACTGTATTAACTCCATTTTTTTTCAAATCGGTATTAAGTTCTCTTCCTACTAAACGAGATTCGCTTTTTCACATGGAATATAGTATTAAGTCCTATATAATCTACTTTTGAAGTTGGCCAAAGTTAAACAGTATTATATCAATAACCTTTTCCGAGCAAAATAGTATTATGGAGTTAATATTGTTAAAGAAACTTACATGTGTGGACATAGTACAGTTTTCAGTGCGTTGATGTTGTGTAGAAGTGCACGTGTGTTTATTACTCTGCGAAAAAATGGCAAATAAGTCAAGAAAAATATTGGAAGTCGCTTTTTTACACCGTGCAATCATTAAAAATAATAAATAAATAATTTCAGAATACATTAGTATTTTATTGTCCATATTAACTCCATTTTCATTTTTCAAAAAAGTATTTAATACAGTTTGTCATTCGAAGTATTAGGGCCAAATGGTATTAACTCCATTTAATTGACTTTTTAATAACTTTCTTTGGCAAAAATAATGAACATTTTTGAAAATTAGAAAAGGGAAAATTTAAGGACATCCACATTTTATTTTTGAGTTTAATTTCTTTTTTAATAGTTATTAAATAAATATTTTGTATTAATTTTAATGTCTTATAAATTTTCAAATCGCTCTGCTGTAAAAATGTAATTTTTTTGAGCAAATACAGTTTGGCTTTCAGGTACAGATTTGAAAAAACATTAATGCTGTATATCATAAAAAGCAGGATAAAAAGTAAGCAGGCTATGGAAGATATAAAATATCCCCTTACTCAGTCAGAGACTATTTTTACATAACTTTTATTCTTTCTACTTTTTTGATACTGTATTTTTGGATTACAGTAGCAATACAAACTCCACATTTTTTTTATCAAGTTACTAAATTAACTGTTAATCTGGATAGATTTGGAATGAATATTTTTATATTTTTTGGTCTATTGATCTTCTGCATTACTACTTCAATACCATCGTATGGCCTACATACATTACTTCATTCATAAGAAATTTGCATTTAAATTTATTGAAGTTGACCCTTTATACTTTGGCACGGTTGAGGACCTATTCAAAGTTTCATTGTGACTTTCAATTGATTTTCCGTAAATAATTAATTTTGACACCAGATATACCCTCAAAGGTATCTGTTGGCATGAAAAATTTCTGGTGGTTTATAGTTCACTCAAAGATAATCCGTCAACAAAACCAAAATATATAATGTATCATACATTTTACAACCCTCTCAATCGAGGATCGTGAATTTCTAGAAAATTACGTGAGTTTAAAACGAGTAGGAAATTTACTCTTACAGGGACAATTGCAATGTTACTCATAAATTATTCCAACATAATGTATCAAAGAAGTAAAAGTGTCAGGTGTATTACAAAAGTTTCAACCCCTAAGGTCGCGGATTGCTATACATGTACAAGAAAGTTTTCTAATATAAATACATGTAATTTGCAAACGGTTTGGGCATTCATTTTTCAAACGCAATAGGAGGGTTCTTTGTAAACCATTTAAACATAATGGATGAATAAGAAACAGAAATATTTAAAGTACCACAAAACCCTATAATTGAGGATTGATATACACGTGAGAGAGAAATTCTAAAAAAATGAATTCAAGTTGGAGTGAAGTAATGGAAATTGACTGTCAACTCAAGCCAAGTATTTATATTTATTTTATACATATGTTACATTGACGTTTTCAATGAGTAGGCTAAGTAGATAAATAGATAGATGACATCTGTATTTCTTATTTCAAATGGGATGCGGAGCACGATATAAAATGACGTTTACAACATATGGCAAGTTTCTATAAAAACGTACGCGACGGTAGAACCTAAGCTTACTATTTTCGACGTCTAAATTAAATTGAGAACTGAATTATCATTTACATAAACACTACGTTTTGCTTAGTAACTAGAATTCACTATGTGAACCAGAAGAATGTTAGACATAAATCAATCGATTTTCATTGCAGCATTTCTATAAAATTCTGATAAGATTTTAGGATATGGAGAGAAAAAGATGATCACATTAACACATTCAGTCCAAGTGCGCCGTTTCACATCCGACTTACTGCGAGTGTTGAAAGGGCAGTCGCTACAAAGGGTCTCCTTCGTTAACTTCCCGGCAGCTTACGAAAAGGTTTTTCATAAGACTTTCAAGCCCGCCGAGTATGGGCTGTGCGACCTGGAAGATCTACTGGCGGAAATTCCCGATGGAACCGTAACTGTGGACGAAGTGAACACCATCGCTATACCAAAACGGGAGCAGACCGCCGAACAAGTTGAGCGCACAAACCAGTTCAGATCCGAGGTTTGCCCATATCAACATTACTTAAACTTACTTGGCAATTGCAGATAGAGGAATTTTTGTGTCAGTCGCCGTACTGCTCCATACTATTCGATAAGTTCATACCGGCCTATCACAGACACTTTGCGCGTCAGTGCAAGGTCTCGGATTATGGTTTCACAAAGCTCGTGGAACTGTTCGAGGCCATTCCAGAGACGGTCGAGGTAAGTTCGGTCCCGTGGTACTTTGCCGTAATGTTTCTAACAGGTGGAGGAAGTGTCTGACACAGAACGTAGAGTGAAATTGAAGCTTCAGACCGCTTTGGAAGTCCTCGGTGGACAAATACGTTCCTTAATCTTGCAGTCTAATTTCTCTACCATTCTAATTAGTGAAATGGTCGATGTGTTTAAACAAACGCACGGGTATACTTTGAAAGCTCTGCCTTACCAATGTCAAGACTTGACAGAGTTAGTACTCAAACTAGACGATTTTATTCAGGTGAGTTGCTTCACGAGATTGAAGAAGAATTACAGGTGTCGTTGCAGGTCACTTACAGCAGATCAGCACCTCTGCTCAGTGTCGTAAACGTGGATAACCAAGTGTTGGAGATCCGAACTTGGACACTACTGAGACACCCCCCCTACAAATGTGGCCTGAGCAAATTTAAATATGAGTATCGCATAAGATTTTTGACTAACGCACCGATTCGTCAGCTGAAGGGCCTTACAGCAGCTGTTCGGGTACGGTCTGAGGTTATCTGCAATTAATTTTACCACGTTTGTAGATATCACAAGAGAATGATCAGCAAATCATTTCTCTGGGTCCTCTACACATTTTATGTGCTCAGTTATACCAAATACTGTACCGACGAAATGGGTCGGTTGAGCTGAATAAGATACCCGATTTATATTTCAAAGAGTACGGATCCGTTTTATCCGCGAGACGGTACAAAGTGAACTCTTTCGATAATTTGTTTCGACAAATTAAGTTTTTAGTTAACTTCCAAAAGAATGGCAACAAAACTTTCTTAGTACTAAATAAAAATCTGAGGAGTAAGTACTGGAGTAACCGTCGATTTGCTTACGTAACATTCTAGACTTTGGGGTTCCTGTACCAAGCGTGCCAAAGCAATCCGAACCTTGGCCACCATTACCCGCTCACGTTCATTTAAGCAACTTCATACACCGAGCGCCCCCAAAACCGGACACTCCACCACCTGAGGTACGCTACAATCGCGCATACCTCTATCCAGGGCCGGATTTACCATAAGGCCGTGCGGCAAATTTTTAGGGACGGAAAAAAACAAATTTGGGAAATAATTCTACAGTACTATCGTGGAAAAATCCCATTTCGACAAAATTATGTGAACTTTGTATTAAGAATGTGGAAAATTTGGAGCTTCTCCCGCAATTTTTCTTGTCGAAAACGCTTAATTGCCCTCTAGTCCATTTTTATCAATTTCATGATTGTACCAGGGGGGATTGACCCATTAATAACATCACGTAACCGTTTAAGCGTGAGGGTAGATAAAGTGATCGATCACTTTAACCGCTAGGGTAGATAAAATGAAACAGATGACTGTGCATTCTAATGACATTATTTTCATTCTTATTTCGAATATCAGCTCCATGATCACCTCCTGTTGGTGTAATGATGCGGAAATATTAATTAAAAACGAGTAAATTTCTCTAAAAAGTATCCCATAGGCGCAAAATATGTAGATTCGGCCCTGTCTATATCAACGTATGTTTTTTAGGGGAGCTGGAATCCCGCTTCGAATTATCCAAATGAAGACGTCGAGCCTTTCCACGTTTACCTGCCCGAATTAGAGCAGCCAAAGTGCGACGTTAACGACGGATTAATTTCGCCATCGGCTTTCGGTGTATTTTTTCCTTCGCAGCCCACTAAAAAGTACTGCGGTACCACCGAGTTTACTTCGGGAAAGAACGCCTTCCTAGATGATTCCGGTTACGGTGGATTTAGTAGTTTCGGTCGAGAAAGTCCGATCAATTCGGCGAACATCCCGTAAAGGGGGTGAACCTTCCAATGATTTTATTACTGTGATTTTTTAGGTATATGTTTGTGTCATATCATAAGTGTTATTTTATGAAAATGTAAACTATTATTGTAATTTATGTACGCATTTTGTATGATGCTCTTTTTAATGTTTTTGCACATTTATGAATAGAATTTATAATATTATCAAATAAATAAAGATGTTACCTTATTTCTTCAGTGGATTTATTCTAGCCTAAAATTACCGTAACCCGTCTACCATATCCTCCTGCACTCCTGCTTTCATAACTTTTGTGTTGTTCTTATTAATTCTTAGACCATTCTTTGTTTTCATTTCATCTATCTTTTCCAACAATATCTCAAAGTTCTTTTTCACTCTCAGCAAATACAATCATGTCATCCGCAAACCGTTAGTAAACAATCCTCTTCCCTCCGACCTTCATACCATATTTTCCCCTTTCCAATACATTTCCGCCATGTCTTTTACATAAAAGTTAAGCAGAGTATGTCATAAACAGCATCCCTGTCTAACTCCTCTTCCGATATCAAACCAATCACCCTTTTTATAGCCAACCCTGTCACATTCTATAAGAACATTTTTTTTCCGGGCCGATCTGAGACAATTTTTTTTTCGGGGCTCAAAAAAAGGCATGTATAACCTTCCTTCTTTACCAAAAATCGACTGCACCAATATTTCTCGGGAAAACACTTTTTCTTATTAATTTTGGTGCGTAGAATCCAAAACAATTCGTACGTACTTTTTCGATCAGACTTCTCAATCAAAAGTTATAGACTAGAAACCAATTTCGAAAGAAAATTCAAAGGGCTGTAACTTTTGAACTAGTAGCCCAATCTTGGAACTGTTTGAAATTATGGATTCTACAGGCCACATTCTATAAGAAAATTTTTTTCCGGGTCGATCTGAGACAATTTTTTTTTCGGGGCTCAAAAAAAGGCAGTGTATAACCTTCCTTTTTTACCAAAAATCGACTGCACCAAAATTTCTCGGGAAAACACTTTTTCCTATTAATTTCGGTGCGTAGAATCCAAAACGATTCGTACTTTTTCGACCAGACTTCTCAATCAAAAGTTATGGACTAGAAACCAATTTCGAAAAAAAATTCAAAGGACTGTAACTTTTAAACTAGTAGCCCAATCTTGGAACTGTTTAAAGTTATGGATTCTACAGGCCACATTATATAGGAAAATTTTTTTTCCGGGTCGATGTGAGACAATTTTGTTTCGGGCTTCAAAAATACACGGACAAACGGATGGTCAAAAATGGATCTGTTCCAAAATCGCTATAGGATTAATTTCAGAAAGGCGTGAACTGCAACAACAAAAATGTGCGAAATAATCAAATTCGCAGAGTTGCTAATGTATGGGGGTAAGCTGGTCGATAAATTCTGCAATCCCGCACCATTTACGTACGGGATTAATTAATCACGCAAGAAGACTGCGGGATCCCGGTATTTCGGGATCCCGCGATCCCGGTATTGCATTCCCTAATTGGCATTGATCCAGTCACAGGCGTAACTAAGGTATGGCAGGCATGGCGCGTGCCATGGGTACCATTCGAGGGAGGCGCGAAAAAGGCGTAGGTATTTGTAGATATAAATATTTAAAAGACTTTGAGAGTGGGACATTATTATTTATGAGTAACACTTTTGTTAAATGACCCCCTATATCGATGGACGGTCGGAGGGGGACGCAAGATCGATGTTTGCCATAGGGGCCATTTACCCACAATAAGCCCCTGGATCCAGTACATCCAAATTGTACTGTATGTGGGAAAAAAAACAAAATTTTGATTGTATAAATTTTAATGCATGGCGGCGGAACGAGTAGTTCTACTGTAATAGTGTAGTAGTTGCAACGTACAATCAGTCTTTCCACCTACCTGTAGACTTCCGGTCATACTATAGGAACTACTACGGCATAAATGATCTACCTACTACTTTTTTGCTCCAAATTATTAATTACTTTTTGAAAGCTTATCTATACATTATAGTAGTGCCATATGATCATATTAAACTATAATAATTTTCAATGGATTTGCGAGGCACACTACATAATAAAATGAACAGACAAATTTGTGCATGTGATCGTTTAATGAAGTTCCCTATAAAACATTATTGGTTCCCAACAGATTTTAAATCACGGCATTCACAAGTTATCTACTTTAGTTAAATCACACTTATATTAGATGCAACAGCAATTACACTGCGAGAAATACAACTTAATCTATCACTAATCATTAATATCATAGTCTTCCATACATTTACTAAGCATCCACCACCGATCTAAGAATCCAATATCGATAATATGATACCTCCAATCGAAATAAGACATTTTCAAGTGTTTACATATGGCCTCAGAATTCTTACAAGAGGCACTATAATAATCGACCCATATAATCGATGCGACACCGAAATTGAATCTTCTCACAACACCACTATTAAAGTAACCCTCGATTTGTTTCAGAGTTGAAGCGGTTTGTGTCTTTTGCATGCTCGGATGAACAAGTAACAGTTCATTTGCAGACCTACAAAGATAAGTCAATGGCTGTTAGAATTAATCCGTTACCTCACTTTACGAAGGTGTCACGATAATCAATGAAGTTAGGATTGTGCTTGACACAGTATGTTAGAGAACCTATGATTGTTAGGGTGCAAACGGCTTTGATTGGCTTTTCACGTATGTCTTTTCGAACGTCGATCACTACTTCTCTATAATCGTTGAACACATTTTTCCAGTATCTTATCCAGTTTTCAAACATGGTCCCTTTTGATTTTTCTTCAAGTCTAAGGGCCGCATTTTTGGTGGACTCGATGGTTTTCGCATTAAAACTTTTTAAATTTGTAATAATGTTTAGATTTCGAAAAAAATTGGACATCTTGCAAGGATGAGGAAAAGTGAGGTTAGAATGACATAGTTTATTTTACATTACAAAAATCACTGAAAAAATTACTTCTTAACGACTTGTATAACATCCTCATCTTGCATAATATGCGAAATACCGACGCGTTGAGGAGAATACTTGGTGCTGGTCCCCCAAACCAATGCGTACTTAAATGCTTCAGCCAAATTCCTATGAATCACATGACATACGTGCTCAACACTCGCACCTCTTCTTAATATAAGGCCATCACTAAAATCGGGAGGCTGCCCGGGTTTCTTAGTATACACACGTATCAGAGCCAGATACTCCCACAATGTTTCTAACAAGTAATCTAAATTCAACTTCATATTGCAACTAACTACGACACTATGCGGTTGTCGTGCAATTCGATCAACTTCCTCAATGGAAATTTGATCGATTTTATTATAAACATACAGACAAGGCAGGTAGACTCGATTGGCACAAATGACGTCAATTAATTCGTCGGCGGTGCAATCCTCACGAAACAGAACTTCGGCATTAAAGATTTTGTATTCGTGCAAGATCATCTGAACTAACTTTTCGTCGATCCTCGTGAGATTGCAAGTCGAATTAAACGAGAGACCGCCGCCTTTCTTAATTTTGAAGTAAATGTTCGGTTTCTGTTTGTTCAACCGAATCCCTACACTTTCCAACTCCTTCTCCAGTAACTGCCGCTGGATATCCTGCTTGGTCGCGTCGAGCATCATCAGAACTAGATCGGCGGTACGAGCCACCGCAATAACTTGCCTACCTGCAAGATTACATGCGTCTTAAGTCGATTGCATTTCATTTACATACCTCGTCCTTTGCCCTGAGCGGCTCCTTCGATAATTCCGGGCAAGTCGAGCAATTGGATGTTGGCACCATTATAATCGATTACACCCGGTATGCACGTCAAGGTGGTAAACTCGTAAGCGGCGGTCTCACTTTCAGTTTTTGTGAGTGTCGACAGTAACGTTGACTAGCAAGTACTATTAGAACCGTTAATCGAATTGAGTTTGTACTTACTTTGCCGACGGATGGGAAACCAATAAGTGCGACTCGAGCGTCTCCACTTTTCAAGACGTCGAACCCTTCGCCTTTATCACCTTTTTTCGATGGTTCTAGTAGCTGCGATCGGTACTTTGCTAGCTTCGCCTTCAGTAAGCCTAAGTGGTATTCGGTGGCTGAAATTAATTATTAAAAAAATTCCTCCGTTGGAATAGAGACTTTTACCCTTATTTTTTTGAGTTCGTGAGATTTCTTTTTCAATTTCTGATATTTTCTCCAAAATACCCATGTTTTTTTGGTTATGTTTTGTCTCTTTTTATTTGATTGATATGATCTGGCTTAATTGATAAAGACGCACAGAGATGGCGACACACGCTAAACTTTTCAAAAAATTTGATTTCTGCAGTTTCTGATTTAGTATATTTGTTTATTAAGCAAAGATCATAACAAGCAACAATAAAAAGCATGTAAAAATCGTCAAGAGCAAATTTATGGTCTCACGCAGAAAGAACAAAAAAATTGCCCTGCAGTAATATACAGGGTGAACGTCAAAAAATTGTGTGATAAAGGGAGCCAAAGCAAATACTTTTCTCACATAAACTGGGTCTACGATATCCCGAAACTCCTACCCCGTTACAATTACTGCGGAATTGGTTTCACAATCTTTGTCTTTGAATCGGTACAAAACCAAATTGGCAACACCGATTCCTGGAACCAACAAACTTTCATTACTGACAACGTCGCATCATCCCGGATCCCCCTCTTATGTTTTTAAAAATTTGCTGATTTGTTCTAGGATCCATCCCTGTGAGAAGTCTTTTGTGTTAAAAAGTTATAAACAATTCGAATTGTGACAATCAAAAGTCGTCAGTAACAAAATGGATCGTTTACTAAGATTAGGGGGTGGAATGCCGGGACTTTCGCAGGCTCCACCACCACAGGATGCCCCGGTTGTCGATACTGCCGAACAGGTATACATTTCTTCTTTGGCTTTGCTCAAGATGTTAAAACACGGGCGTGCCGGCGTTCCCATGGAAGTTATGGGATTAATGTTGGGTAAGTGAGGTTATGAGTGGTCTATGTAAATGACAAAGCATTTTATAGGAGAATTCGTCGATGATTACACGGTTCGCGTAATCGACGTCTTTGCCATGCCCCAAACCGGCACCGGTGTCAGTGTTGAAGCCGTCGATCCGGTCTTTCAAGCGCGGATGTTGGATATGTTACGACAAACAGGCCGACCTGAAATGGTGGTCGGCTGGTATCACTCTCATCCCGGATTTGGCTGTTGGCTGTCGGGGGTAGACATCAACACCCAACAGTCATTCGAAGCGCTTTCAGAGCGGGCCGTTGCCGTAGTGGTCGATCCAATCCAGTCTGTTAAAGGGAAAGTGGTGATAGACGCTTTCAGGTAAATACTTCCGCTTTAAGCTTCTTGCAGTTAAACATCAACTTCCAGGTTAATCAATCCAAATATGATGGTATTGGGACAAGAGCCGCGACAGACTACCTCAAATTTAGGTCACTTACAAAAACCATCGGTGCAAGCTTTAATTCACGGCCTGAACCGCCACTACTACTCCATAAGCATCAATTATCGCAAGAACGAATTAGAGCAAAAAATGTTATTAAATCTCCACAAGAAATCCTGGATGGACGGTTTGACCTTAGCAGATTACAGCGAGAACTGCGGAATAAATGAAAGAACCGTTTCTGATATGTTGGATCTCGCGAAGAACTACAATAAGGCACTAGAGGAAGAGGAAAAAATGACACCCGAGCAGTTGGCAATTAAAAATGTCGGCAAGCAGGATCCGAAAAGGCATTTGGAGGAAAAGGTGGATGTGTTGATGACAAATAATATCGTTCAGTGTCTAGGAGCGATGCTCGATACTGTTGTATTCAAATAATTCTTATTAAATGTAGGCTTTTTATATAGACAGTATTTATTTCTGATCTACACGAAGCGAAGTTTTTGTAATAATCATCTATACTTTATAATAAAAGTTGCTTTTTTTTATTTCGAGGGGAATTAAGCAATTTATTTCTCTCTCGGGGCCTCTCAAGTACTTTTATAAGCTCAAATCAGTAGTATCATTGAATAAGTAATCCTAGAATTACTTATTCAAAAGTACCTAGTATTTGTAGCTACTGGGAATTCTATTTATAAGCCAGAAATCATTGAATAATAAATGACTTGTATATTCTTACAGCAAAAAATTTTGGTAATTGTTTTCCAAATGACATTAATAACATCCAGTGTCTATTCCTGGTTGTAGGACGATCCCTAGACCTTTCTTCAAAGTCACTTGTAATTTCTACTTTTTTAAGAAAAAGTTACAGCATTTTTCAACTCTAATTTTATCTGTAGTCTATTCAAAAATTCAGTGTTATTACCTACTACAATATTAAACTCATTTTCTTTAATTTGTATGTAATATATTAATCATTATAAGTGTTCTCTTCAGTGCAACAATTTCTTAATAAACTTGGTATCCATTAAGTGAGAAAGAAAGGAGGACATTTTTTAACTTTTTTTGAAAGTAGAACTAATAACTATCATTGAAGACTTAATTACACAGACCTGTCTTTCTATCAAATTCAAAATTCTTAGAATGATATCAAAATTGATCTATTCCTAAGAATTAATACAATATCAATAGGTATGTACTTCCGTAGGTTCCAGGTCTAACTTCTGTAGGCTTAATCAATTTTGCATTTGTTTTATTAGAAAAATAGAATGGATTTTATATACAAAACATAATAAGTTAGATGATAATAATGCTATAAGAGCTACAGTTACAGCCTATAACCAAAGTGTGTTCTTGTATCATAAATTGCCAGATGATTATTGTTACCTACTATAACCACAATAACAGAGGTGAAATTTGTTTACAAAAAGTCCAGCGGAGGCAACCATTTCAATCACTAACTATGACACATTTTAACATGTACATTTAAATTTATCTTCCAACGACAGCTGAAGCTACACTGCTCACATTTGAATTGTCCTATAAACGGCCCTATATTTTCAGTAGTGTTTGCTTTGCACTTTGTTTTCTTCCTCACACGACAACGTTTCTTTTTCACAGGTGGTGGCATAATTGGAGATTGCCGTCGAATGGGCTCATCAAAACCGTGGCGCATCTTTACATGCGCGATTAAGTTTACCACCCAGTTTGTGGCGAAATTGCAGTTTTCACAATTAAACTTTTGCATTCCGTGACGCTCCCTAACATGTTTAATTAAGTATCCCTCCTTCTTCGCTGCGAAGTTGCACTGGTCACAAGGAAATTCCCTCGCACTTTGTCGACCCTTTCGTACTTTAGTATTGTACTTATGACGTCCTTGTATGTGTATGGTGAGAGAGTCTTTCACTTTTGTAGTGAAGTTGCATTGGTGACACTTAAATTCTTCTGGACCTGGACTTTCATCTTTAAAAGCAGAATGATCGTTTTTAAAAGTGTGCAAAGGTAATATATTTGTTGGAGCATGAAACCCAGTTATCTCTGGTATCAGGTTTATTGTCCATTCGTCTCCAGGACTAGGGTGATCGTTTTGAGTTGTGCTTGACGATATGGTAGTGTCATCTAATTGCAGTACACCACAATTATACTCTTCCTTTATGCGCACTTCTTGTGTATGAAAGGGGTGTACTCCATAATCACCCTCTACTTCCACCTATACAATTTTTAGGTAGATTTTTCTATAAAACAACTTAGTTTTTCTTACCTCTGTCGGTTCACGTTTAATAAGTATAGGCATATTTACAGACATACCTTCTCTATTATATTTAAACTTAAACAACAATAAAATTTAATAACAAAAAACGGAAAATCAACAATAAACATTGCACGTAGGTTAAAATGTCACTATATGACCTAACAATACCTTTGAACTACAAAACGTTACATCAGAACTACAATTCCGAAACGGCGAAACCATACAAGGTGTTTTAAACGAAACGGCTACAAATGCAGCAAAAATAGAATTTATTTTGTGCTTAAAAATCAGCATTTTCCTTTTTGCAGTTTACTTTCAATCCATTGATAGTTCTAATAGGAACAAAAATATGGAAAATGTCACCCTGTAGTGTGACGAAATACGGTCAACAGTGGTGTAGTATTGCGACACATTCTGGCAACAATGTAAGATATTTTCAAACTAAAGAATTTACAAACAACATCATCGTATTTCTTTTTAAAGATTTATAGATATTTGTAATAATCAACAGATTTGCTTTTTTACTAATTAAACAATTTCAATTAATAATTATTTAAGAATGGAATAACTGTAATTATATGTGCGCATGCGCACAACTTGCGCTGTCAAAAAAATTCGTTAACCCTCCACTTTTCGACGCAGCGGCCAAAAGTAAGTTAGCAGTTCAATAATTGGTAAAGCTCCAAGATCCCGCCAAAAATTGTTGTTATTTATATAAAATTCATCAATAAATTACCTCGTTGCTCATTATATTATTTTATTTGAAGTGATTTCTACTTATTTCATTAGTCATGTCTGGAATTGCTTCTGCTAGATTGGCAGAGGAAAGAAAAGCGTGGAGGAAAGAACATCCATTTGTAAGATTTATCTGTTGATTATGGTACCTTTAGCGTGATTTTCAGGGTTTCGTCGCTCGCCCATCGAAGAATCCGGATGGGACACTGAATCTGATGAACTGGGAGTGCTCGATACCTGGCAAGAAAGGGGTAAGTATCAACTGTACTGAATTAACCTCGATGTAATTGGTCCATTGTTTAGACTCCGTGGGAGGGTGGCAACTACAAACTTCGTATGATTTTCAAAGACGATTATCCCAGCAGTCCTCCGAAGTGCAAATTTGAACCGCCCCTCTTCCATCCGAACGTATATCCTTCTGGTACTGTATGCTTATCGTTGCTAGACGAGGAGAAAGATTGGCGTCCTGCTATTACAATTAAACAAATCCTGCTCGGTATTCAGGACTTATTAAACGAACCTAACGTCAAGGATCCCGCACAAGCTGAGGCTTACACTATCTACTGGTAATCGCCGGCATTTTCAATTGTACTGTCTTAACTTGACATTTCTTACAGTCAAAATCGGTTGGAGTATGAGAAACGCGTTCGTGCCCAAGCACGTGCCATGGGTCAACCTGATCTCGGTTAAATAATTTTTGGTCAATTTGGTGGCGCAGGTTTTAGATATTACTCTTAACAAACATTGATTGGTCCGTGTACTACATTGTAATAGTTTTAAGTTATCTTTCTTTAATTAAATTATATGTATCTAGTAGGGTATTTCCTTGTCACATCTTTATAATAAACGTTCTTAATTGTATTGTTCGTGTTTGGGAGTAATTAATAGGTCACTTATCTACTGAAGATCGGCAATAACACCTATTTGATACAGAACAAATTCTTGACGATAGTATTGAATATTCTTATACAGTGTTTTTTTTATTATTTATCTTGCTGTGAAAAGGACAAGTTATATTTTCAACATAAGACCCTTTTTAATATTAACACATTTTTTATTTTCTAATAACATAGCCTTTGAACAAAAATTCTTGGATATAAGTTTGCAAAATATACTGTCATTGTTAGTAATAAATATACGGTATTATAACTTATTTATTCATTAGCAAAACAACAACTGGCGTTCCCCCTAACGACCCCTTTCTATGTTTCAAATACCTTAAAACCTAATGGCACATCTCCCCTCTTTAATAAACGAAACAAAGGAACTATGGATAAGACTAAACCAAAGAATACTTAATAATTATTGCTGATTAGTGTGCTTAAACTAATTAAACTTCTTCACATAATTAAGCACGCTTTTTAACGGTACGTTGTTTAGGCATACTGGAAGCAAAGAATACTTCACTTTGCTGGAAGTTTCTATATCAGAGTTTGTCTCTATTTTGGGGCGTGTTATATATGCTGTATTCACTGAACAAAAAGGTTGTATAGATTTGTTAATAACTTTTATTGTAACGAGTAACGATTGACAATCATTGACCAATTTACAAAATTACAGAATAACAACTTATATATCTCTATGACAACGTCAGCGCACCCTTATACAATTATTAGAATAGCTTTATAGGTGCCCCCCCCCCTCCCAGTGGGTTCGGGGGTAGAATTGACTCACTCCCGTCCTGGAGATCGTAAGAGGCGGTCAATGGGCACTAAAGGCGACGAGTCCAGCCGCGACCCTTTAGTAACTTACCTAGCCATTTATTTATCCCACTCCAAATTATCCCATTTTCCTTGATTAATGCTGAAGGTATGCTGAAGGTCCCGACCTTTTGTTATGGATTCCGGCGGATGGTCCCGGCCAGTACCGGTCGGGAGCTAGGCGGGGGGGCAGGCCTCACCCGACCGTTATAAAGCGGCTGCTCGTTGCTTGGCGTTGTGGGTAGGTGACCAGGCCCCAACGCATCAGGTACAAACTTCTGGCATATATAGATAGAGAGGGTGGGCTTTTATCCCCGCTCCCTGTAACAGGTAATGAAAACGTACGAGGATAACTATTTTGGATTCTACGCCCCAAAATTAATAAGAAAAAGTGTTTTCCCGAGAAATTTTGGTATAGTCGATTTTTTGTAAAAAGGAAGGTTCTGCACTGCCTTTTTTTGAGCCCCGAAAAAAAAATTGTCTCAGATCGACCCGGAAAAAAAATTTTCTTATTGACTGTGGCCTATAGAATCCATAATTTCAAACAGTTCCAAGATTAGGTTACTAGTTCAAAAGTTACAGCCCTTTGAATTTTCTTTCGAAATTGGTTTCTAGTCTATCTATAACTTTTGATTGAGAAGTCTGATCGAAAAAGTACGAATTGATTTGGATTCTACGCCCCAAAATTAATAAGAAAAAGTGTTTTCCCGAGAAGTATTGGTGTAGTCGATTTTTTGTAAAAAAGGAAAGTTGTACACTGCCTTTTTTTTTGCCCGAAGCAAAAATTGTCTGAGATCGACCCGGTAAAAAATTTTCTTATTGACTGTGGCCTGTAGAATCCATAATTTCAAACAGTTCCAAGATTGGGCTATTAGTTCAAAAGTTACAGCCCTTTGAACTTTCTTTCGAAATTGGTTTCTAGTCTATAACTTTTGATTGAGAAGTCTCATCGAAAAAGTACGAATTGTTTTGGATTCTACGCATCAAAATTAATAAGAAAAAGTGTTTTCCCGAGAAATTTCGGTGCAGTCGATTTTTGGTAAAAAAGGAAGGTTGTACACTCTTCTTTTGAGCCCCGAAAAGAAAATTGTCTCAGATCGACCCGGAAAAAAATTTTCTTATAGAATGTGGCCTGTAGAATCCATAATTTCAAACAGTTCCAAGATTGGGCTACTATAGTTAAAAAGTTACAGGCTACGACGTAGATAAAAATGCTAAAAGACATAAATTGAGGGAATTTTCTCCTTTTTAATTTACAATAGAACCATTTTTTGCGCAAATAGCTTGCTTTGCCAGTTATAAGTTGCAAATCACTTATAAATACCTAACACTAGGTTTAGTGGTTTATTTTGAGGATTTCTGGTAGTTGCGGTGAAATTTTTTATTATTATACGTAATAAATCCCTATTTCCGGAAAAAGTAAGATACGTCGATCGGCATAACAGTTTGGGCGGATGACTCATTTTTTGGAATCAATATGCTAGGTACAAACGTCTTGTGGAGCACATTCAATTCAATGTGTCTACCTAAAAAACGTGCCAACCTTAATATATCCGCCGTTTCCCAAAGCTTTAGTTATAAGAGGAAGACACATTTTTGCCCGGTTTTTAATCAACCCTCTAGCAAGTCTGGAAACGGTCCTTAAAATTGAAATCGCTAAAGGGGGTTTAATCCATACAAGCTTGTATTATTGTATATATATACAGTTTAATAAAAATGCATTGTTTGTTTTTTGGTTAAATTACGATGGCCACCATCCGTGAAATAAGACATAAGTGAAACAAACGAATATGAATGTATAGTACTTGAATTTTGTGTATTATTTTTTCCTATAATATATTTTTCTTTACTCACGTTGGAACACCTAATAACCGAAAAAAACTGGAACCGGAACCCCTAAAACATAATTCTAGTTAAGTAGTGCGGAACCGGAAGCAGAGCTTTAACGTTTTTCAAAATTATTATTTACATCAACCAAGGCGAACAAGATTCCTCAAAGCTCAAAGCTAATTTGCCAAACTCTTTATCATCTGTGATTAACGACTTCAAATTGGTCGCAAAAAATTGCGAAACCTTTCTAAATTTAAAGAAAGCAGTGTTTAAAGTTGCCGAAAATATTGCAGGTTCCGCAAAGAAAATTAAATTTTCAGTGGATTCAAAGAAGTTAATATCAGATATTCCTGATTGCGATCATAGTGATCCCGAGTCAATATAGTTTATTGAATCCGCTGATAAAATTCCAAATATAGACACCTTAAGTTTCATGACCGCCCTCATGATTAAGGTAGATTCCCAAATTGCAGAATGGTGGTCTTCCGTGGCGTCGGATTGGTGCCGGATTAAACAGATGTTATTTAAAAAGTGCATTAATAGCGCAGATATCGCCATGATGTACCACAAGTTTGTTAATCAGGTTCAAAAACAAAATGAAACTTTTCAAGATTTTGCTTCAGATATTAAAATTAAAGCAGCCGCTTTAAATATTAATTATCCGGAAACTCAATTAGTTTCAATTATTTGTGCCCATTGCAACAAATCGACATTTGACTTTTTAAAATAGCTTCCAGAGCACACGATTCTTCAGGAATTAGAAACTACGGTGCAAAGAGTGGGAACTATAGCAAGGAGAGATACATCGTTAACATCTACAATTTCTATAGGTATCTACCCCACATATTGGCAACACTCCTGTTATGAAACCTCAGGTGAATCAAACATTACCTCGTAAATTTTGCAGGTATTGTAATACCTTATAGAAAATTGTTCGTCGTTCGAAGCTAAAACGTAAAAACAATGGGTTTTCAAAAAACTACAAAAATTACAACCCCCGCAATCGAAGATTACTATACATATAAATCTGAATTTTGTTATAAAATTCGTAATTTTAAAGGGAAGAGGAACTTTATCCTTAGATCGCAACGGGAGGGTTTCTTAGGGATCATTTATATATAACCGATTAGCGAAATACAAAAATTTGATGTACAACAAAAATTACAACCCCCACAATCGAAGATTACTATACATATAAATCTGAATTTTCTTATAAAATTCGTAATTTTAAAGGGAAAAGGAACATTATCCTTAGATCGCAACTGGAGGGTTTCTTATAGGGATCATTTATATATAATCGATTAGCGAAATACAAATATTTGATGTAGGTACTACAACAATTACAACCCCCGCCCTGACCCCCGCACTCGAGGATTACTATACATATAAGTCTGAATTTTCTTATAAAATTCGTAATTTTAAAGGGAAGAGGAACTTTATCCTTAGATCGCAATTGGAAAGTTTCTTAGGGATCATTTATATATAATTTTAGTCTCTTCTTCATTTTACAATGGAATGACTTTTTGAAGAAATAGCTTGCTTTGCCAAAGAGTGGAAGCTATAGCAAGGAGAGACACATCGTTAACATCTACAATTTCTATATCTACCCCAAATATTGGCAACACACCTGTTATGAAACCTCAGGTGAATCAAACATTACCTACCTCGTAAATTTTGCAGGTATTGTAAGAGAAATGATCACCTTATAGAAAATTTTTCGAAGCGCGTAAAAACAATGGGTTTTCAAAAAACAAATGAATGTTCCTAGTATGCCATTAATTAATATTGAAATATTTAATGTAAATGTCATAGGATTATTAGATTCAGGCGCAAATCGTAATTTTATGTCAGCAAAATTAGCAAATAGGTTAAATATGGAATGAAACGTAATCTCGATTTTTCTCAGTATCAAATTTCTTTCGGGTTCAAGGAAGGAGTTTCAATTCCGTTCAAATAATTCAAATCTTTTAAACATTATATTGCGAAGTTGAGTAAGTACCTATAAGCTTAATTCCATACAACAACGTACCTAAGCTCTTAGAAATTCAATCTTCATTTTCTGACGTTTTAACAAAGAGAACGGGTGCTGCCAGTAATTTTGAATACGAGATTAAGGCCATTTCGAATCAAGCCCTCTTCCTATTCCAAACCATTCAGTCATATTATCACCCACCACCTTCAGTGCTGACGCGTACAGGTTGATGATCAATCATTTTTCTCTCCAATCCACACACTTTCACAAAATCGAATGCCTTTTCCAGATCTACTAGGCACAAATTGATAGATGTGGGAGTCTTGGAGTTTCCAACTGACTTTGCTTGTTAGAATTGATTATTTGTGAAGTACGAGCCAAGGGTACTTATAATTCACCAGTTCTGGTACAAATCGACGAATTTGCCATTCACGTTGCACTTTGCTCGGGCGCCAATGTTTCTTTTGTGCAATTATAAACTTTTTACAATCTTTATAGTAACTTTGAAAACAATATTTTTGATTTTTAGTCTCTAAATGTACCTAAGTACACTAATAGTGTATGTCGAAGGTATCAAATATGATACATTAGCAAAATAGAACATGGGCTGATAACAACCTGACTCCTGAATATTGGGGATGGAATTAAGGGTCAACTTTTGCAAATTCGGTAATAAATAGACTGGCCATTAAAACGATATAACAGAAAGCTATTGACTCTTGGCCTCCTGCCAAATTTAGACCCTCGGGGCCTTCCGACAACATATTTATTAATTCCACAACGGAACGAAGGGACGAACTTTCGAATCTTTGGAAAATTAACTGAACTGTACATCATTTATCCAGATTAAACCATAAAAATCCATGACGTTTATCCCAAAAGAACCACCGTCTCAGAGTACGTGTTGTTGGGATTAAACCCACGTGCAATACGTCAGGCACGCAGTGATTTATTTTCGGTTGGAACACTATCTTCGTCCAATAAACTATTTGTTAATCCATAAGGATGGTGATAGCCTTGATAGAGCGAGGGTGTGGTGAACAAATTAGATCATTACCGAAAACCTTTCGGCACAATAAGAATAATTGCGTAAAAATGAGTGTAGGTGATTAAAATTGATGTAAAAGAGCAAGTTTATGAATAAAGGTATAACGGACAATGACCTTGGGCTCGCGCCAAAAATAAATTGTGTAGGAATTAATTAATGTACGCAACAAAATGACCTCTTAATAAAATTGATAGAAATCTCAGTAATGCGGTTCCTGATCATAAAGTGAGTGTGTAGCCACCACCGCGCCCAGGAGGAAAAATGTTTGTCATTCCAGATAAATCAATTTTTAGGGACAGTTTATAATCGGTGACTAATTATGTGTAAAGAACCTTTTACTTCTTAAGGTTCTTAAGGTATACCCTCACTGCAAGAAATGTTTAAAGTAGTGGGCAAGTGTGATTGCCTTTAGTATACTAAGACAAGACAGTACGAATTGTACACGCGTTGTTGATGATCGTCCGTTACTTTTACTTTCTTCCGTTCAATTTCGTTGTTCCACTTTTAGAGTGAATTTCCTAAATCGTTCCAGTTACCTTACGTAACTTTTAATTATTTAAGTGTGGCAGGTGAGAAGATTTTTTCCATTAATTCTAATGATTTGCACAAATTTGGATTAATTAAAACGTTGTTACGTAATGGCCAATCGGATTTTTGATAAACTTACGACAAGTGACTGGGAGGAACCGCAATAGTGCCGTTATTCGCGACAAAGGATGCGTAGTGAGACGGAAACATGTCTCTAGGAAACTACACCGCTCCGTATTTTGCTACCCCATCACCTCTAACGACGAACTTGTACCAACCGCAACCGTACCTGTATCCGACACCACAGCACCCTTTTCGCGGTGAAGAAGTTCCTCAGCACCAAGAACCCCTCAGACCGCCCACGTTTACAAAGGTTCAGAACGGTGGCGGCGGTGGAGGAACCACGAGGGTGCACGCCGTTGTGGATTACGACGCTGGCACAGATTACTACGATGAGCCGGTCGATGGGCAACAACCGCACATGCCTGTTACGCCAATACAGGGACCGATTTTTTTGAAAAATGGTACCGTCCCTGTCGTACCCCTGTACTCGTATCCTGTACTTAATAACGGAACATTTGTTCAGATACCGGTAAGTTAGACACGATAATTTATTGATTTCGATTAATCATCCGTCTACCCGATTTCACTATTTTCTTATTTGTCGCCAAAAATATATAAATAATTTAATGGTAAAATTTGAAATTAATAATTTTCTATTCGTGAAAGTTAGCATGAATGAAAATAAGTACTGGTTTGTTTGGTAGGTGTATAATCAAAATAAAAAATAATTAATTAGTCGCCTAATTACACGTTGAAAAAACCTAAGCAATTACGGTGCCATAGCACGTGCACATGAATTACATACCTGCAAGCACAAAAACTGTGATTGCCTTTTGTAGAGCTTCATCGAAACGGTAATTACACGGTCTCGAAAAAACTAGTGTAAAAAGAATGTAAAAGTGTTATGCAACATCTTTCTTTTGCTGTTATATCACTGTTGGTGTAAAAGGTGGAAATATGACTGTATATGACTGGCATCACCATAAAATATCATAAATGACCAAAATAATTAAATAATTAGGTAGATACAACTAGTATTATCGCAATGCCTGATGTGATCTGATTTTTTACCAAATTCTTCATTTTTTACTGTTTTTGGACTTAGTATCCCCTTCAGAAACCGATCCTGTAAGAAATCCAATCGACACGGTTTGCTCGTCTATCCACTCTCCTGCCAAAGGCAGCGTACGTATTATCGACTTCTGATATCCTTTCTCTTGAGCCAATAATCTAAGACCGTTCTTTATGCACCAATTTCGTTTGGAAAAATACTAAACATTTGATCTTGATTTATTCAAACTTTGTGTACTGCGTGGATTAAATCGGCGTCCATTTACGGAACTACAGTGGAATTTTTCATCCAGGAGGGATTAAACTGCAATGGGGGGACGAAAAGTGACAGTAACATTGAGATGTCGGACACAGTTTTGTAATTAATGGTTACCTTCAAATGTTCTTGCACCATATAATAGTCATTGAACCGTTTTTTTCCCTACAATGGTAAAAGGGTTTTGATTAAACCGTTTTACAGATATCTTTCTAGATTTGAGAGGCGTTATCTGGGGCGTTTTCTCTGGATAGCCTTTTGTATAACAGTCCTAAAATTAAACTTACTTTATTATTATATTAATATTCTTATTGTGTTCAACAAAATTTTCCTCCAAATTTGTTGTCGCTCTCAAGTTGGTTTGGGGCAGCAAACTGGGCCATCGGGATTAACACACACCATTTATAGCCTCTTCGTACATAATCCACGTGCTGACAAAGTAAATGCACCCTTACCTGTTTGTCCTAAAGATGGTAAAACCTATGATTGCTTCCTTTCTGCGCCACTGGAAAGTTGTTCAGATTTGGTCCAAATACAACATTAGAACAAATCAGATTTTTTTCTTCAAGAACTTTTTTGAAAAACATTTTCAGTCAAGATACTACAGATATAAACTGAAGTTTTAAAGTGGACCTATGGGCTATGGATTTCAAAAAACGTACATTGTATCGGTGTGTAAAGTTTCGTAATATTTTCCCAGTATTTGAGTATTGTAACTGTTAATTACATTACAAGAGTTGAAATCCTTTGTTTGTAATTAAACATAATTGGTCCTCTATAGCCCTAATAAAAATGTTATAATTAATTTTGACATTAAAGTGACACTTTTTAAAACCCCTTGACGTTGTCAAATGATTTACTTTTCACAACCAGGTGTGAAAAGTAAAATATTTCGCAACTGGTGATGAAAGGTATCACTTTAAATGTCAAAATAAGAAAAAATATTGTGTGGAACACGTTGGGAAACACTACTATCCGTAAGTCGCTTTTTATTGCGGTACTCGCTTCGCTTGTTTCCGCAAAAATCCAATCGTTACGAAAAATAGTGCTTTTCCCAACCCTGTTACACAAATAACTATTACCCACGGCTAGCTCTGTAATAAAATTTAAATGCCCCTTACCTTCAAAACTGACGCCCTGATTTGACTGCAGACGAATAAGTGCAAATTTCAAAATAATAATTGAATGTATTGACAAACTAAAGTCGATCCAGTTCCAGTCCCCTTTACATTTCTTCTGAATTAAAAAAGATCTTAATCATTAGATTTCTTTCCTATAAATAGAGAACGTACCACCCCTATCTCGTGGTCACGGTTCGTCCTATTTTCTCTTCTCTAAATTTGTTTACGCACTAAACTCCTCGCAATGTTTACACAAAATCTTTATATACACCTAGTATAATAATAAATAATATAAACAAATTTATATATATTGTCGTTAGTTTGCGTTAATATTTTCTATCAACAGTTATTATACGGGGCATTCGAGATACCAAAAACATAATACGCAATGCCAAAAGTTGTTTAAACGGGAAACGGAAACGGGGCTTTCTCCCAATCGCTCGCTCGCTCGATTTTTATGTCCAACCAGAATAGAACCACCGCACCGATTGCGATGTAATTGTGCACATGAATTCTTTATCAAATTTATAGATAGGAATTGCACGAATTTCAAAATTAATAGCTGACACCATACAATAGGCGACGCCAAAATTTGGGTTCGATAGATTCAAAATTCACTATGCCTTTTTGACTGCTGGGCCATTTCTGAAAATATTTAAAAGTGAAGGTTGAACCGATTAAGCTGAAATCTATCTATTCAGTGGTGGAGCCAAAATTTCAAACGCAATTTGCGGGTGAAAGGGATGTCGGAATTTGGTACCGGTACCAAACGCAAACTGTGATTCTCGACGATGCTACGAAAGTCAACAAATTAACTTAGTAATTTTTAATTAAAGAAAATGAAGATGTAACATTTCACTTTTCCATTTCCCAAGGGCAAGGAAATGTAATGTGATCGCGATGAAAAATAAATTTGGGATACAACCGGATTTATCCATTTCGCAGTTTGGCAATATTAGAATTCATTTCGACTATTTTTGGCAAAAAACGAAAGTTGGAAACTGTTGGTTTCAACAAGATAGTGCACTCGGGGATATAAAAGATGTAACCCAACTTTTGGCATTACGCATTATATGTTTTTGGTATCTTGAACGCCCTGTGTAATGACTGTTGATATAACATATCAACACAAACAAACTACAATATATTTTTTTTAGAGAATCTTGTATCCCGCACCTTTATACCGCACCCTTATGTCCTCGCACCCTTATGTCCACGCGCTCATATGTCTCGCGCCTTAACGGCCGCGTCCATTTTGGGCGATTTTGTAATAAATTTAGGTCATCTCTCGACCACATTTTCCAAAAATCTTGCCCCAATTTGGAGTAATGCTGCCAAATAAGCAGCAATTCTGCTATGTCTTTTCCGGAAATGATAAGATAATGGTTGGGTTATTAGGAACGTTAAACAAATCAAATCGGGAATCGAATCGACATAAACTGTAGCGGCTTTGAATTCAGGGTTGCTTCTATTTCGGTGAGTACAGTACATAAAACTTCAAATGAGAACACTGAATTTCCGATCACCCTTTTTAGGTGGAATTTGGTACTTTTTATGCCAGCTTCCCACAATCCGCCCTGCCCCGCCGAGAAACAAAACGTTAAAGAAATTAAATGATACCACCAGAAATTAAAAGAATGATTGCAGAGAAGACACGTGCTAGAGCAAATTGGCAACGTAGTCACCTGGGTAGTCAAACACTCGCCTATAAAAATGTGTACAATCAGTTAAAACCAAAACTTAGAGAAGTAAGAAATGAAAAATTTGAAGAATATATATCTAAACTGATAATTCTATATGGAAATTAATCAAAAACTCCAGGAAGCCTAAACTAAATGTACCACCAATAAGAAACAAGTAGAAATTGTACACAACCCTTGTGCAGATAAAGCGCATTTTTTTTAACCGCAATAGCTTTTGTTTTGACATCACCAATGGATATATTTCTTGCAGACTCAATCGCCCTCTTCTGACAATCGGTTCTTGAGGTATATCCCTCAAATAGCGTCAGATTATATTCATATTCACTTGTTTGAACTACAACAATGGCCAAACAAATGGAAAATTAAAGTGAATGAGAACAAATCGGTGCATGTAACATTTGTCCTCCGTAAACAATTATGTCCAGCAGATAATGTGCAGATACCACCAATACTCTTCGTATTGCCCTAAATCCCCACCACCTTGATTGATTGATCTGAATTCAATCGTATAGAAATTGTAGTTTTATTTCATTTTAAAATTCAACTTTGTTCATGGTGGCTACCATAAGCAATGATCAACTTTCCCATAAAGGTGATGTCCCTAAAACAACGTGCAGATTCGTCGAGGAAGAGAGGTTTATTCATTGATCAGTCTAAGCAACCCAATTTCGCAACCATACAAAATGAAACCGTATAATTAGCAGTCAGTTTTCTGCAAATTGTAACAAATTTTTCGCAATCGGTAATCTGGCAAAAAAAATTAATTAAGAAAGTCTCAAGGTGCCGACCGTAGCGTACCGAACTTAGTATAATAATTATAACAGAAATGCCGAAGTTATAGTTATATGTAAATTACAAAGTCACGAATCTTATTTACTACTTAATTAAGCCACGCACGATTTTTAAATTAATATTATGGACTGATAATCGGTACCTACAGGTTCTTTCCTTTTTGCTAATGGATTACTTCCTGCTGGAAAAGGAGTATCTTCTTTTTCATTGATTTCACCAAGAATTACCATTCCGTAGAACAACGGTCTTTGAGGGAGGACTGAAATTCGATGGCACAGAAACAAGCCTACCGCTGAAGGAAGGACCAGCAATCCTGTTGAAACATACTCGTGTAGGAAGGACTGCACAGTAAACTGAGTCGTCTCTATACTGATACAGAACATCCACCCGTAATGCGGTCCTTTACATCGCTAGATTTCCTGTGTGGACTGTCAACCCCGCATAAAACCCGACCCTTGGATATAGTTATAATTCATTTTGGAAGAAGAAATGCTTAGAAATTCAATTTGCATGAAGTGACTTTTCGAAAATTGAGGAAGGCGCTTTACGACGTCCCTCTAGGCCCTAGACAAGGTTTTGAATGTGCCTATGCTGTGAATATGTATAATATGCAACTTGAAAATTGTGTGTGTGTAACTATCCACTTTAGTTTTGCATAAAATGGACGTTGTGGAAAGATGGACTATAAAGAACTACTTTGGAGAAACCCGAGATACTTTCAATATTTTATACCTACACCATAATTGAGTTTCACACAGATGGAGAAGAAAGTTAAAATCGTAAATTTTTGAATGAAATTGCTTCGCTACCAACTTGTGACTGCAATATTTCAGTGATTTCAGCGATACCGTCAAATTGTAATTAAGATATTTGCTTGTGTTATCGTTTAAACAATTTTAACCCCATTATTCCTGCAGTGGTACTCATATCAATTTCCTTTATTTATAACGTTTGGAAACCATTGGTTATATTTATATTTTTCAATTAAATTACCGTTGATTTCAATTATTCTTCGAGTACCGTTATTGTTAATGTTCAACCCAATCAATTTCTTTATACCCTTTTTAGCTTCATGCTGGAAGGAGGATCTTTTATTTTACCTTATTCACCCTCAGTAAGTAAGCATCGAATGAGCTATAAATATTGGAAATCGATATCGTGAAATAAAAAGTTATGAGAGTTCAAAGTGCGCACTTTTCATCTGCTACACGAATTTTGGAAGTTGATGGTCATTTTTCTAAAAACTGTCCATAACAAGGTAGGTAAATTGAATGCTTTAGATTCTGCTATAAATGTACTTTCATTTTACAAAAGGAATTATTGATGTATATCGCTTAGTTGCTGAGAAAATAAATACTTTCGGTGGTCTAGTCGCGCGCGCGAAAATGAGTAAAATTCAACTTTAGCGGCCTATAACTTTTGTCAGGACCACGGGAAAATGTCGTAAAGCGAGATTCTGAAGGTTCAAACATTTCTGAACAAAATGGTGTGGGTCCCAATTCTTTCTACTCCGAAAAAATTTTTTGAACAATTTCGCGGCTCTCTCCGCTGCACTAATAAGCAAAACGTGTAAAAGGTAATGCAAATTGGAATTCTTGCACCGTGATTTTTTTAAATTGATATATTCAAAACCTTTCAGGAAACTGAAAAAAGTAACCTTTCATATAGCGCTAGCAGTTTGTCGAGTCATAATTTAGTGCTAAAGACTTTGCGAGTTTATTAAAAATTCAACATTTCAATTTCAACGTAGAAAATTAAGTTAAAGCCAAATAGCTTATTAGTACCTATAGATCGCTATAGTAGTTGCTAAATTAAAGAAATTTGATTTCAAAAAGGAAAAAAGTTCAACCCCTTTTATTGCGAAAGCCAGAAATAAAAACCTAAAGATGAATGAACTAAAACCTGTCAATAATTTAATTACAACGTACCAGTTTCTATATACACAAAAAATAAAAGAAACTATAATCTTAAATAATTTAACCCAAAGGGTGAATTTTAAGCCTTTAGGATTACATGTAGATAGTTGGGTGTCTTAAGGCCATCTTGAAATTTAATTGGTTGGATATAAAAGAAGTCAGTTTTGTTTTAAAGAGTTTGATCAGAGTTCAGTAAAGAAAATCAGCAAATTCATGGGTCATGGGTAAATTGTGAATGAAAATTTATAGGGGGATTGACGTTTTGGAAGTTTTTAAACTTGCAGTTAAAATAGAAACTGAAATTTGGTTTAAAGCCATAATCGACCATTGCTAATTGAAATAATAGTAATTATTTTCATAAAAGTCAAATGATACAGTACCGGCGAGGAAATGTTGAAGTACGGGGTGCCTTTAGGGCCGAGTACTTTAATTTTCGAGCCAAGTAGAGTCCCTTTACAGACGAGTTTTGTATTAAACTTTACCCGAAATCGTATTTTAATATAAAATTTAGGTGGGTAGAAAATTTTATTCATGTCAATCTGTCAGTGGTAATAGGAGTCATTATAGACATTACCAATGTGACAGGTGCGGGCGGAAAAGTGACAGGCGGCAGGAAAAGTGGTCTAATCTGCCTCTGTCATGGAAACTAAAATTTCCTAACATAAATGAAGGTTTCATGACAATTTTGGGTAAAATAGTTTTAAGATGGCGGTCCTTCCGGAAGTAGTGGAAGTTGGTGCCATCTTGGTTTTTTAAATAGAAACATACAGTTTTCTATTTTTTTAATTCTAAGTTCAAGGCAATTAAGGCGTACCTATCTGTCATATTTTAATGACATATGTCAATTTTTCTCTAAAAATTTGAAGATAGAAGGGTCCATTCAAAAATTCATATATCTTAAACCGTTCAAGATAAGTGAGTGCTCTTTTTTATAATTGAATCCTTAAAATGTAACGAATTTTTTGAGTTAATGCCGAAAGTCTTGAAAAAGTGCCCAGGACCGCTGCGATTTTTCGAAGATAGCAATCAAAAAGTGTCAAAAACTTCTGTTTTACAAATTGCAAGCACTATTTCTGCTGAAGTTAAATTTTTTCTAAAGCATTTTCGAGTTTTCTTGAAAAAATCAAAATGTTGGTTAAAGAAGGGACCTTGAACCACCTTTAATTGTAGTTCCAAGAAAAAAGCACAGCGAATTTAGAACAATCAGTGTTCCTCAAGAACAAATTTCGGGACCACTTCACAGCACGTTTACTCGTGTTCAGAAGGCTTAGGTTTCCGAAGATCTTGGGGACTTGATTCCACTGCGGGAGAGCTTGAAATTGATTGCATCTCTACGAACCATTACAAATCTGTCGTAAAGTAATTGAAAGGATCCCTAATGAGTCGAGGTTCATTAATTTATAACAAGGAAAATGACTTACATTTGTGATGAAAGAAATTTCCCAATGCCTTCTCTTCTCAGGGTGACTCATCTTAAATCATTTTCATTGCTATGGAAAGGATGTCATAATTAATTTGAGCGGGCTGTCATGAGACGATTTAATTAAGGTACCATGCAAGATCGCAACACACGTGGGTAGGTGCTCGTTTCCTTGTTACGTAACTTCATGCACTAAAAATCGTTAAATGTGTAACGACGCATTTTTTCCAGCAAATTAAAATTCCTCAAGCATCATCGTTTTGTGAAAGTGTTCGCGTTTCGCGTCATTAATTCCCGAGTATTGAAAATGAAGTGATTGTATTCAAGATCGAAAAGGACAATTACGGATAAAACCATAAACGTTCGTATAATAATTACTTAATATTGTACAATTTGTTCGGCGCATAATTGTGAAAAGTCACGTATAAGGTATGTGAGAAAAAGGCTTCGGCAACGTGCGACAATTAATACAGAAACAAAGGGAAACGACAATAATGGCGATACGAAGGTCGGGTCGTAGTGAAAGGACTTGACCCAAAGAAATCAGATTATATACATAAATACCTTGTCTTATACTTTAACGATAAATCACCGTTGAAAGTAAAACCTGTATAAGTACGCGATATTCTTTCGTGTCATTTTATGATGTCAATGTTTTTCGTTCTCATGTTAGGTTTCGAAACGTTGTGTAACTTCAAGAACCCCCAACTTGAAAAAGTCTCATTTCTCATTTTTTACGATAACTGGACAGAAGAATCACACGCTCTCATTTTAAGGGTTGAAATCCGTCCGGTTACACTTTTCCAGTGAGTTCTCTCCTGGCATCCAATGAAAGATTGGAATGAGATTCTGAACATCCCTGTCCTGACGTATTCGTTTCCTGATGCTTCCAAATCCTTCACTAAAATCTCCTTAGTTTAGTAGGTACTTCATGGGATCTTCGTCCGAATAATATTCACAAGTGCATTTTATGCAATAGTTCGAATTCGTTATTCGCCTGGCCTACTTTCAAGAGTAAAGATTCGCAAGAGCGCTTCGAAATTGTCAAGCGCCATTTGTGCCTCAATTGTTTGGCTCCTGGACATATTGTGACCAAATGCTCGTCACATCGGAAGTCCCAAGCGTCACACTTTGTTACATTTTTCGCTTGTCGCTTCAAGCTCCTTTTTGAATCAGTTTGTCAGTTTGTTTTAGATAAAATTTGTGGCAATCTCCCTAATGACACACTCGATCCACATATTCGCGTAGTATTACATTAGCTCTTCAACTACTGCTTGGAGCTGCTATTGATTATTACCTTCGTCTTCATCGTCGTTAGAACAGTTCTGGAACGTTGAGGAAGTTCCTTCCAAATTCTGGGTCGCCCTTGAAGAGGAACTTGCAGAGTCTTCCTTCAAAAATTCGCTATTTCGTGGAACCTCAAGTCGCTTTGGTTGTTCAAGATTTCCATACAGTCCACTTAATTGATCATTTACTACCAGCGCACAACACCGTACATAGATAACGGATACCAGCATTTTCGGAATGTTAGCTACCTTTCAAAAGGAGAGAAACAGGGAAATTTTTGGCAAGAACAAGCACACGCCGGAAATTCTGTCACCACGCTACGATGATAGTTATACGATTTCAATTCGCAGTACGTGTAGGGAAACGAAATGGGCATCGCAGATGCTCTAAGTGGTTTCGAACTGAGAAATTTAAAGGATCTGAAAAAGAATTCGAAGATTTAAAAGAATCTTAATTGGATAACGTAACAAATTATGATTATAGGTTGCTTAACACATAATAATAGTTCTCCTTACCGCATTCGGCTCTCGAGAGAGTTCTTCAGCTTAAATTAGGGACTAAATGCTAAGGTTGGTATGAGAGTATTAGCAGACCTGTTCCACCCGACTACTAAACGCAAAACTGGGAAACCACTGCTTGGAAGGATGAGGCCGTTTTGCCACTAGTAATAAGGGCGAAGACCAAGGGTTTAGGCAGAGTGTGATGGACACGTCCAATGCCTGGACCTGCGAAGATACACAGTATACACTGAGAAAAACGTAGAGGTTCAGTGATCCTGAATGAAGTTCAATGTTTTATTTCGAGTTTATCCCGAGGCTTCCACCGAGGTTTCCGCAATTAGCATAGTTTTGCCCGAATTGAAAATACGGACTAGCTCAATATAATGTTAAATACTAATTATTCGCCTATAAAAGTGAAAGATTCCTTTATACAGTTTTAATGACAGCGCGCAGAATATTAAAGGAGACATGCACACAAGACGAGCATCTCGCAATAGTTGCCAGAAATTTCTAATTTCCTTAATTTGCAAAGGTCGCCGATTAAACTAACCTTACGTATATGCATATAATATACGAAGACACCGCGTCAGTGAAAGCAATAATGACAGGAGACAGAAAAAAATGTACCCATGGAAACGCACCCCGCTTGCGAAATCGTTCTCTTTGTTATTAAATTTATTAGTTTATTGTCGGATGGAGAATGTAAGTAGGTACCGATTGTAACGCTCTACTTGTGCTCCACGTGATTTATAGGATCTATTAAGTTGCTCGATTACTAATCGTGTAATAATGTGCTTGTAGGTACTTAATTAATAACGTGTTGTTAAATTAGACATTTGATTTGTGTTTTATTCAGACTTTTGACAAGGACACTATATTTAAATTAATTGAAAACGCTCGAACTATTTCAGCCACTTCCTGAACGTATCAATCAAGGATCTAATTCGAATGAAGTTTTCGAGAGTAGTGCAAATGTCTTCATTGAACCTTTAGTGAACCTTGCGTTAGCTTAGATTTAATCATAATCTCCAAAAACCGACCTCTAACTTTTCACATCACGGAGAATGCCAATATCATTTCAAGTTAGGGTCAGTTCTTGGCCAACGGATTTTTCATTAGTTTGCGCGTTTCATCAATTCTCTTTTTCAGGAATATTGTAATGTCAACGTATTAACAAAATAAAAAAAACATTTTAAACCACAATAAGTCGTTATTTAAAAAATAAAACCAAAAACCTTCTGTGAAAAGGTTTTTTTCAGGTTATCTGTCAATCGAAACTGTAGTAGTTTACATTGCGACACGACAAATTTATCAACTTACTGTTTGCTACCGTTTTTATTACTGTATCGCGTTTTGCTACATTAGCCTATAAAAGATCCGTTACCTTCATAGAAGCATAACTTCCCACTGTGATATTGTGCGCTAAGGGTTGTATAACCCAAAAATGCCATCGGGTTTACCAAGAAAAAGTAAGCAACTTATTTCTAATCTTATTCGTTATTTTGAAGAAGAAAGAGATAATGATGGTCCACTTTATCAGTCGCAGTAAAAGAGGTTTAGCGAACAGTGCAAAATCGAGCAAACCCTTTAGCAAATCGTTTAGCTTAAATAATATGTAACTGTCAGAGTTGGTTTTATTATTTGTTAGCGAGAGGTTTAGGATTAATATACAGGGTTTTAATCCATTCTAGGGAATATTATAGTTTTTGATATGTTCGTAGGTAAAGCGGAATGTGGGTGGCTTTCATTTGAGATTAATATGCGGGGTATCTGGGAGATCTTGTGTACGTAGTTAAAGTGCAGTATAATTTCTCACAGCTATTTTGTATATTAAAGATTTGCAGGAAGGTGACATATCCTGGAATGTTTTCAATGGCTCTTTTTTTCTCTCTTATATTCAATAAAGTTCCTAGAGCTATTCTCGTGTGATTAAGAGAGGGCCGCCGTGATTTGAATTTTGATTTGATTGTTTTCATGTTATTATCGTCTTAATGAAATTTCACTTTGATTGAGAAGTCTGATCGAAAAAGTACGAATTGTTTTGGATTTTATGCACCAAAATTAATAAGAAAAAGTGTTTTCCCGAGAAATTTCGGTGCAGTCGATTTTTGGTAAAAAAAGGAAGGTTATACACTGCCTTTTTTTGAGGCTCGAAAAAAAAATTGTCTCAGATCGACCCGGAAAAAAATTTTTCTTATAGAATGTGGCCTGTAGAATCCACAATTTCAAACAGTTCCAAGATTGGGCTACTAGTTCAAAAGTTACAGCCCTTTGAATTTTCTTTCGAAATTGGTTTCTAGTCTATAACTTTGATTGAGAAGTCTGATCGAAAAAGTACGAATTGTTTTGGATTCTACGCACCAAAATTAATAAGAAAAAGTGTTTTCCCGAGAAATTTTGGTGCAGTCAATTTTTGGTAAAAAAGGAAGGTTATACACTGCCTTTTTTTGAGCCCCGAAAAAAAAATTGTCTCAGATCGACCCGCAAAAAAATTTTCTTATAGAATGTGGCCTGTAGAATCCATAATTTCAAACAGTTCCAAGATTGGGCTACTAGTTCAAAAGTTACAGCCCTTTGAATTTTTCTTCGAAATTGGTTTCTAGTCTATAACCTTTGATTGAGAAGTCTGATCGAAAAAGTACGAATTGATTTGGATTCTACGCACCCAAATTAATAAGAAAAAGTGTTTTCCCGAGAAATTTTGGCGTAGCCTATTTTTGGTAAAAAAGAAAGGTTATACACTGCCTTTTTTTGAGCCCCGAAAAAAAATTGTCTCAGATCGACCCGGAAAAAAAAATTTCTTATAGAATGTGGCCTGTAGAATCCATAATTTCAAACAGTTCTAAGATTGGGCTACTAGTTCAAAAGTTACAGCCCTTTGAATTTTCTTTCGAAATTGGTTTCTAGTCTATAACTTTTGATTGAGAAGTCTGATTGAAAAAGTACGAATTGTTTTGGGTTCTACGCACCAAAATTAATAAGAAAAAGTGTTTTCCCGAGAAATTTTGGTGCAGTCGATTTTTGGTAAAAAAGGAAGGTTACACTGCCTTTTTTTGAGCCCCGAAAAAAAAATTGTCTCAGATCGACCCGGAAAAAAAATTTTCTTATAGAATGTGGCGTGTAGAATCCATAATTTCAAACATTTCCAAGATTGGGCTACTAGTTCAAAAGTTACAGCCCTTTGAATTTTTTTTTGAAATTGGTTTCTAGTCTATAACGTTTGATTGAGAAGTCTGATTGAAAAAGTACGAATTGGTTTGGATTCTACGCACCCAAATTAATAAGAAAAAGTGTTTTCCCGAGAAATTTTGGTGTAGTCGATTTTTGGTAAAAAAGGAAGGTTATACACTGCTTTTTTTTGAGGCCCGAAAAAAAATTGTCTCAGATCGACCCGGAAAAATTTTTTCTTATAGAATGTGGCCTGTAGAATCCATAATTTCAAACAGTTCCAAGATTGGGCTACTAGTTCAAAAGTTACAGCTAGGGAATGCAATCCCGCAGCAAAATCTCAATCCCGGTATTTGCAGGATTGTTAGATGTTAATCCCGCGGGATCTCGGTATTTGCGGGATTCCGCAAAACTTTAAATAAATTTGCAAATAAGCAATTCTGTGCGGTTAACTTCTGTATTAAAATAAATCGCTAATTATCACAATATTTAACAAAAAAGTACTTTCAGCCTAACTTAGAACTCAAAAAAAAGGTGAACTTCTAAAGTGCCTCAAAAATCATAGTACATATTTAACGAAAAAAGTTTAACAATTATCTAAAAATTAACAACTCAGTTATGCGTTTCATTAACAATGTACACAGAGTCGTCCCTTTGATCGCCAAATTCCTCAGTCCCGCAAATCCCGCGGGATCCCGTTCGATTTATGTGCGGGATTAATCCCGCAAAAATGCTGCGGGATCCCGCGATCCCGGTATTGCATTCCCTAATATTTACATTCCACGCCTCATTAATATTCTATTAGCTGCTCTAATTCTTACGCAGATCTACGCTTAAGATTTGTACATTACTCGCATTAAAATTAACACTAAACAAACGTACCACGTACCAGACAATCTCCACTGGAATAGTAATACCTGAGGATTGAAGAAAGGAAAGCAATATCCGTTCTGGGAAAATAGGTGGGAGTCGAAATAATCCAATGGCTTCATTAGCGGGAGTTTCATTTTCTCGTTTGAAGAAATTAATCCTATAAATCAATCTCCTTTTATAGCTATATGTATGTGTGAAGTAATCGTCAATATATTTTAATAAATTAAGAAGAATGTCAAGAACTGGTTTCTTCATTTACCAAGGGAATTGACCGTCGGCTAAGTTCAAAATATTTGCATTGTTTTTGGTATTCTCTGGTATTCCCATTTGTATACAGCGTCACCCCCAAATGCGACTTTCGATCTAAAAAATATACCTAACTCAAGACCTTTACGCGGGGTCATCTCATAACTCGGTATTGCCTAATTCGCATTGCATATTAATAATTGTAGTTTTGGTTGGTTTGTCTTTATAAACCCATAGTTATAATTACAGAAATATTGATCGGCTAGAGCGAAAATAGCGATGAGTAGAGGTTAAAATAATTATAGATAATTATGATTTAATCAGCTAATAAATTTCCCATTTCGAAATGTGGAATTATTAATCCAAATGTGTCGAAAATATTACAGATGTGGACCTCAACCAACGAGTTACCGAAGGTTCTTCCTGAAATATCGGAATTGTAACTTTCCAATCAGGTGGGAGCGTTGTCGTCCGAAAATAACTTTGTCGTTAATTCTGATACTCTGATGGCGTGTATTTCTATATTGCTAATTGTGAGCATTTGACGATTTCACTTGCTTCTTCTATATACGTTGAACTGGACAAGAGAGTTTCAAGATGTCACTTGAAAGTTTCAAAGGCTATGGGGAAGAGCTCACATTGATGAATGACACAATTTCTGTCTTCCAAAATACCTAGCTATACAGTGCCGCTGGTCATCATCATCATTAGTTTTTTGCTCATGTAGATCCACCAATTTCCTTCTTCCTTCTATGGGAATATTATCGACTCCTGCTGCCTTCTCATCCTTCATTTCTTTTATGTCTGCCATTGTTTCTACTGATAGAATGCCATCCTCGATGTTATTTTCTACGCTTTCCACTGTATATTCTTTCACCGTATATTCTTTCCATCTTCCCAATACTTCTGTCTTTTGTCAACCACTTGTCATCCTTATTTTCTATTTCTATCCCTGTCATAGTACCACCGTTTTTCTCCTGATCTACCTAATGCCTACCTAATTTCCTCAGTTCTTCGATTCCCCTACATTCCTCTTCAAATCATGCTGTTCTTGCCTAATCCGTTTCTTTTCTTAGTTCACTGTTAAGTTTTATACAGAATATTTTTCCTACGTCTGTCAAACGTTTAGCTTTCCTCTTTTTCTCTCCTCTTATTTGTCATTTTTGTTGTTATTCAAGGTTTCTTTATTGATCCCTTACTGAAACTGATGCACTTTTTATGAATTTTTTGGTTACACCTTCCTTTATGTTTTTCCAATGTTCCTCCATTCTTGTTCATTCTTTTCCAAATTCCATTTTCTACTATCAGCAGTCTTCCCCACTCTTTCCAGTCATATCTCTAAATTTACAAGAGAATGTGGTCGCTGAATATATCAACCCTTGGCAGCTCACACGTTTTTTTGGCTACGTTCTTAGATCAACGCTCTAGCGGTCTAAGATCGATTTGTTTCCTAGATAGGTCCCCTGATGTTTTCCAGCTGTAATGCCTCATTTTATTTTCAAACCACTCCCGTAACCTACCCCTCCTTTCATTCCAATCTCACGTCACAATCTTACAGCAACCCTGTCCTTCCTTACCAATTATTCCTCTAATTGAACATTTGTTGTTAGAACATTGATCTTGTTTAAGGCTTTTTTTGGGACTTATGGAAAATTTGGCGATTTCCGTCAAACAATAAAATTAGCATTCTTGGTTCAATCAGTAAACACTCACTTCACTTTCTCTTAGTCAGTGAATGGAAAACCTAAATTTGATATTGATGATCTTGTTAGTATAGTGACGTAACCTCTAATTGCTTAAACAGTAATTACTTAAATGAGTCCTGAAAGGGTTTTATTAACTACCGCTTCACCAAGCGCGGCACGTAGTAAAAACACATTTATTGTTATTTTTAGCGATTGCTATCGGCAACATTGTAAACAAAGTTAACACTTTATGGGGAGGATCCCTGAACAAATTTTTTAATATTTTATTATGCCCCCTAAATGAGAAATGTGGGAGAATACGTTCCATTGCAGATGGAAACTTCATCAGCAAAAGTAGCCTGCAATTCAGTCAAATCCTCTGTGATTCCGTATTTTCAACCACGACAGTTCGGTTTTGCTACTAAAGGCGAGTGCGAAGCTTTAATGAAGCCTATAAAATATTTGGTGTACTACAAAAATTACAACCCTCGCAATCGAATATTACTATACATACAAGTCTGAATTTTCTTATAAAATTCGTAATTTTAAAGGGAAGAGGAACTTTATCCTTAGATCGCAATTGGAGGGTTTCCTAGGGATCACTTATACACAATCGATTAACGAAACAGAAATATTTGATGTACTACAAAAATTACAACCCCCGCAATCGAGGATTACTATACATATTAAGTCTGAATTTTCTTATAAAATTCGTAATTTTAAAACCAAAGGGAGGTTTAACCTTATAGAGCAATTGAAGGGTTGCTTAAGGATCATTTCTACATAATCGATTAACGAAACAGAAATATTTGATGTACTACAAAAATTACAACCCTCGCAATCGAAGATTACTATACATATAAGTCTGAATTTTCTTGTAAAATTCATAATTTTAAAACCAAAGGGAGGTTTAACCTTAGAGAGCAATTGAAGGGTTGCTTAAGGATCACTTATGCATTAACGAAACAGAAATATTTGAGGTACTACAAAAATTACAACCCCCGCAATCGAGGATTACTATACATATAAGTCTGAATTTTCTTATAAAATTCATAATTTTAAAACCAAATGGAGGTTTAACCTTAGAGACCAGTTGAAGGGTTGCTTAAGGATCACTTATACATAATTGATTAACGAAACAGAAATATTTGATGTACTACAAAAATTACAACCCTCGCAATCGAAGATTACTATACATATAAGTCAGAATTTTCTTATAAAATTTATAATTTTAAAACCAAAGGGACGTTTAACCTTAGAGAGCAATTGAGGGGTTGCTTAAGGATCACTTATACATAATCGATTAACGAAACAGGAATATTTGATGTACTACAAAAATTACAACATCCGCAATCGAGGATTACTATACATATAAGTCTGAATTTTCTTATAAAATTTATAATTTTAAACCCAAAGGGACGTTTAACCTTAGAGGCAATTGAAGGGTTGCTTAAGGATCACTTATACATAATTGATTAACCAAACAGAAATATTTGATGTACTACAAAAATTACAACCCACGCAATCGAGGATTACTATACATATAAGTCTGAATTCTCTTATAAAATTCATAATTTTAAAACCAGAGGGAGGTTTAACTTTAGAGACCAATTGAATGGTTACTTAAGGATCACTTATACATAATCGATGAACGAAAGAGAAATATTTGATGTACTACAAAAATTACAACCCTCGCAATCGAAGATTGCTATACATATAAGTCTGAATTTTCTTATAAAATTCGTAATTTTAAAGGGAAGAGGAACTTTATCCTTAGATCGCAATTGAAGGGTTGCTTAAGGATCACTTATACATAATCGATTAACCAAACATAAATATTTGATTTACTACAAAAATTACAACCCCCGCAATCGAGGATTACTATACATATAAGTCTGAATTTCCTTATAAAATTTATAATTTTAAAACCAGAGGGAGGTTTAACCTTAGAGAGCAATTGAAGGGTTGCTTAAGGATCGCTTATACATAATCCATTAACGAAACAGAAATATTTGATGTACTACAAAAATTACAACCCCCGCAATCGAAGATTACTATACATATAAGTCTGAATTTCCTTATAAAATTTATAATTTTAAACCCAGAGGGAGGTTTAACCTTAGAGAGCAATTGAAGGTTTGCTTAAGGATCACTTATACATAATCCATTAACGAAACAGAAATATTTGATGTACTACAAAAATTACAACCCCCGCAATCGAAGATTACTATACATATAAGTCTGAATTTTCTTATAAAATTCATAATTTTAAAACCTGAGGGAGGTTTAACTTTAGAAACCAATTGAAGGGTTGCTTAAGGATCACTTATACATAATCGATTAACGAAACAGAAATATTTGATGTACTACAAAAATTACAACCCCCGCAATCGAGGATTACTATACATATAAGTCTGAATTTCCTTATAAAATTTATAATTTTAAAACCAGAGGGAGGTTTAACCTTAGAGAGCAATTGAAGGGTTGCTTAAGGATCGCTTATACATAATCCATTAACGAAACAGAAATATTTGATGTACTACAAAAATTACAACCCCCGCAATCGAGGATTACTATACATATAAGTCTGAATTTTCTTATAAAATTTATAATTTTAAAACCAAAGGGACGTTTAACCTTAGAGAGCAATTGAGGGGTTGCTTAAGGATCACTTATACATAATCGATTAACGAAACAGGAATATTTGATGTACTACAAAAATTACAACATCCGCAATCGAGGATTACTATACATATAAGTCTGAATTTTCTTATAAAATTTATAATTTTAAACCCAAAGGGACGTTTAACCTTAGAGGCAATTGAAGGGTTGCTTAAGGATCACTTATACATAATTGATTAACCAAACAGAAATATTTGATGTACTACAAAAATTACAACCCACGCAATCGAGGATTACTATACATATAAGTCTGAATTCTCTTATAAAATTCATAATTTTAAAACCAGAGGGAGGTTTAACTTTAGAGACCAATTGAATGGTTACTTAAGGATCACTTATACATAATCGATGAACGAAAGAGAAATATTTGATGTACTACAAAAATTACAACCCTCGCAATCGAAGATTGCTATACATATAAGTCTGAATTTTCTTATAAAATTCGTAATTTTAAAAAGAGGAACTTTAACCTTAGAGACCAATTGAAGGGTTGCTTAAGGATCACTTATACATAATCGATTAACCAAACATAAATATTTGATTTACTACAAAAATTACAACCCCCGCAATCGAGGATTACTATACATATAAGTCTGAATTTCCTTATAAAATTTATAATTTTAAAACCAGAGGGAGGTTTAACCTTAGAGAGCAATTGAAGGGTTGCTTAAGGATCACTTATACATAATCCATTAACGAAACAGAAATATTTGATGTACTACAAAAATTACAACCCCCGCAATCGAAGATTACTATACATATAAGTCTGAATTTTCTTATAAAATTCATAATTTTAAAACCTGAGGGAGGTTTAACTTTAGAAACCAATTGAAGGGTTGCTTAAGGATCACTTATACATAATCGATTAACGAAACAGAAATATTTGATGTACTATAAAAATTACAACCCCCACAATCGAAGATTACTATACATATAAGTCTGAATTTCTTATAAAATTCATAATTTTAAAACCAAAGGGAGGTTTAACCTTAGAGAGCAATTGAAGGGTTGCTTAAGGATCACTTATACATAATCGATTAACGAAATAGAAATATTTGATGTACTACAAAAATTTCAACCCCCGCCATCGAGGATTACTATACATATAATTCTTTATTTCCATATAAAAATCCTTATTTTTAAAGAGAAAAAGGACTTTATCCTTAGATCGCAATTGGAGGGTTTCTTAGGCATAATTTATATATAATCGTTTAGCGAAATACAAATATTTGATGTACTACAAAAATTACAACCCTCGCAATCGAAGAATACTATACAATTTGTAAGATGCAACTTCTGTTAAAATTTCGTAAAAATCCGGTCACAAATAAGAAAGCATGAAGAACTCATTCTTTGACACGTCATTTCAATTTTATCTTATATGTAATTTATAAGCAATTGCAATTACTGAAGTATTATATAAGTTAGTGCGCATTTTGGCCCATGGTGGGCCAAGAGAAGACTGATCAGTGTCAATTTTTAAACCGCCCAGAGCCCACCGAGCTTCCTCCTAGCATCGCCAACGTCATTTCAGCAGACTATACAGAATGTTAAAATCTCCTTTCCAGCAATATGTTTGACACTGGGGGCGCTTCCGCCTCTTTTGCAGTCAGCTCGTTACTTGCTAGTATTACCACATGGTATTACGAACTATTGCAGATTCCACAGGTTTTCCACATACCATGACGAACCTTGATTGAATCTAATCAAATCGTTCAATTACAATTCAATTATAATTATCGCCCTTGATCACGTAACAAATTAATCGCGGGTGACATCGAGTAAGACGGAAAAAGGAGTTCACCTGAACTCACTGCAAAAATCCGGTTGGAACCCCCCTTAGTATCAAGGTAATACCAATAAACAATTGCGATATTCAAGGTTAATTAATGAAGTGTTACATTTTGTTATTCAGGATATGCGAATTTAAATTAAACCGCGCCGATCCGTTTCGAAAATAAATTCGCGTTTCGGGTAAACTCGAGCCAGTTGCAAAAGTGCGCTGCGGCGTGGAAAAATTGACAGGCGAGCGTTTCTAAATTAAATCAACAATCATTTCTATTGACTTTCTTTCACCGTTACGCAATGGCGCAGGTGTACCAACACAATTGACCCAATTTCCCATACAACATGAATCGGATTCGTACGAAACAATAGACATTTTGGGCATTTCTTAGGCTAATAAATTCTAATTGATATAATTAACATTTAAGTGAATGACATTATGTCACGCAAAAAAACCGGGGTATGCAAATTTGGGGCCTTGAGACCATTTTTGGGAGTCTCATCTCTCATCTCTGGACTCTTTACCGCTTTCATAATTTTGAAGATTGGAACTAATTTGGACCCAACTGACTGAGAAATACATTTCGTATTACTCAATTAGGGTTGGTGGTGTTATTATTGACTCAAATGTCAAAATTAAAATATGGATTAATTTGCATTTGGCAATTAATTTGTTTATATTTTGCCCACAAAAGGATAATAGAAACGCAGCTTCGGCTCTTGGTAAATTAACGATGTGTTATGCAGATACAAATTTAATTAGATTGCCTAACTGGACTCTGCTACTTTTTTTAATACAGTTCGTTTGCATAGAATTCAAATTCAAGGAGCCAACTGGTCAAGATCGTTTTTCACAAAATGTGTAATCAATCAACTTTCACCGCGTCTACGAAGGGAGAACACTGTCACTTTCAACGTCCGAATCGGATGGAGTGCATCAACAATGAATTTCTAATTACCATATTTTAATGACGAAAAAGTTACACTCGTCAACATTCATGAGTTAACCTTTCAGATTTACATATTTAAGGTTAACTATCACCAAATATTCATTCATCGATCGTTACCCATACATCTACGGTTTGTGAATTTAAAACTTCGATTAAAGTTAATTGTTCGTGATTTGTATGATCAATCGCAAAATTGAAGTCGTGAGAATGGGAAGAAAGGTAGAAATCTCGATGACCGTTTTTCACATCACGTAGGTACTAGTGTGAAATACTTTCTCAGAGTGCAAGGGTGAGCTAAAAGTCGTGGTAGGAAAATGAATTTCGACTTTTCCAAATGCGTGACTGTTTGAAGAAGAAATGTTCTGATCATACTGGGAAAGTATATGGACACCACCTTTTGATTGAGAAGTCTAATCGAAAAAGTACATTTTGTTATAGAATGTGGCCTGTAGAATCCATAATTTCTAACAGTTCCAAGATTGGGCTACTAGATCAAAAGTTATAGCTTTTTGAATTTTCTTTCGAAATTGGTTTCTAGTCTATAACTTTTGATTGAGAAGTCTAATCGAAAAAGCACGAATTGTTTTGGATTCTACGCACCAAAATTAATAACAAAAAGTGTTTTCACGAGAAATTTTGGTGTAGTCGATTTTTGGTATAAAAGGAAGGTAGTACACTGCCTTTTTTTGAGGCCCGAAGAAAAAATTGTCCCAGATCGACTGGGAAAAAACATTTTCTTATAGAATGTGGCTTGTAGAATCCATAATTTCAAACAGTTCCAAGATTGGGCTACTAGATCAAAAGTTATAGCCTTTTGAATTTTCTTTCGAAATTGGTTTCTATAGTCTATAACTTTTGATTGAGAAGTCTAATCAAAAAAGTACGAATTGTTTTGGATTCTACGCACCAAAATTAATAAGAAAAGGTGTTTTCGCGAGAAATTTTGGTGTAGTCGATTTTTGGTAAAAAAGGAAGGTTGTACACTGCCTTTTTTTAAGGCCCGAAAAAAAAATTGTCTCAGATCGACCGGGAAAAAACATTTTCTTATAGAATGTGGCCTGTAGAATCCATAATTTTAAACAGTTCCAAGATTGGGCTACTAGTTCAAAAGTTACAGCCCTTTGAATTTTCTTTCGAAATTGGTTTCTAGTCTATAACTTTTGATTGAGAAGTCTGATCAAAAAAGTACGAATTGATTTGGATTCTACGCACCCAAATTAATAAGAAAAAGTGTTTTCCCAAGAAATTTTGGTGTAGTCGATTTTTGGTAAAAAAGGAAGGTTATACACTGCCTTTTTTTGAGGCCCGAAAAAAAATTGTCTCAGATCGACCGGGAAAAAACATTTTCTTATAGAATGTGGCCTGTAGAATCCATAATTTCAAACAGTTCCAAGATTGGGCTACTAGATCAAAAGTTATAGCCTTTTGAATTTTCTTTCGAAATTGGTTTCTATTCTATAACTTCTGATTGAGAAGTCTAAAAAAGTGTTTTTGCGAGAAATTTTGGTGTAGTCGATTTTTGGTAAAAAAAAGGAAGGTTATACACAATAAGACTTTTACAACTCCTGATTCTTTCAACATGCTAACCTCTCACAATGTTGATCCCATACACTCTAGTGCAGCCGCAATTTCCTGACGATGCTGATATCATTTCTTCTCACCTAGATGAAAGTATAGAAGTCGGACAACGGTTTTGGATGCCTAACGCGGTTAACAGAATAAAAAAAGGAAATTGAAGTGGCGCCTGTCGCCTTACGTAAAAAAATTTACATGAAAAATAACTGGACCAACCAAAGAATTCCTGTTGGGAGCTCACATCCTGGTCTGACGAATTTTTCTTGGTGCTCAGATAAGGGATTTCGTAACGCCAAATTAAACGGACTATGTTTCAAAAAATCTAATGTAATGAACAATCGATGACTTATTCAAATCTACACCGCAAACGGTGTTTTTAATAAAACGAATTAGATTAAAAGCATCTTTCTGGGAATTTTATTCCGAATTCTTGTTTGCGAAAGAAATACCTGTAATTACTAATCCCATATGAATAATTAATACGTTTAATTCGCGGCCGGTAGCTATTTTGACAACCTGAATTGGTTAATGGATTTGCTTATGATCCAGTTCTGAATTATACACACCTCATTATATTCTTCACTTCGCAACCGAACCAATGGTTTGCGTTTTTTTAGTCATTTTCATAAATGTAGTATCTTGTAGCGAGGAAATCTGTTTTTTTTTACTATAACTGAAGCAAGTAATTACAAAACATTTATTTTGGTAGACAGTCAGCTAAATCCAATCATAGATTGAGCTCTCAAGAACGTAGCCTATAGGGTAGGATGAGGTGAGCACATACTCATAATAAACTTTTTGGGCCCTCTCCTGCGTTTATTTAAAAAACCATATGACACTGTATCTTTATTTGTAACGGTTTACTTACAGGCTCGTTTACAGGGGTTGAAAGTTTAATCTCTACGACACTGGTAAAAATTTTACTATAACAAATATTGTTTTTGTATTGAAATAATTATACCTATTAATAAACTTTATAGCTCAACAGCAAAGCCAATTATGGAGCAACATCACTTTTAATCTGACCTAGTAGGTATGTGCTAGTTAACGCATGTACACTAAACTTAAGAACATCAATAACATAAAAAAATCCATTCATAACCGAAAGTTAACAACATATAATTATGTAATGGCACGATTACAACAAAATCACTATTTTAAGTGAGTAGAAAGAAATTAATTAAATCAACAACTAGCAAAATCATCTCCAGCAGTTTGAGTAACCAACATTTTACGATCCAAGATCCATAAGTACCTTTGAAATAGGAATTGTTTTATAACGCCTATTCTATCATTAAATATAGTCTGGGAAATAAAGACTGATGAAAATGGACCATTTCCTGCATAGCAAGGAGTAGTTCAAATTTTGCATATCATGGAGGATCATCTGGTGGTTAAGAATCCATGTTTTCGACCTCTCACCCCTTGTGTTTCCTTCGTACCACCCCTAAAACGCCCGAAATTGGTTGGTATTTCTTTTTCAATCATATCTTTTTAAAGGTTCACTTTAGAAAAAAATATTGTGATTAGAAATTGTAGACCATGAAATATTACACAAATTTGATATTCTTTTTTGTTAAATATTTATTTAAAAATATATTTTGAAAAATACTATAATTCCTATTGATGTATTTTATACTTGATCTCTATAATTATAAGGGTCGTACGAGAAAATACATCGAATATAATGTTATGGTGCTATTAATTTCCGTACCCTGCACTCCTACGACAGGGGATGATAGGGATTCCAACCCCTAAGTGATGGTAGGTACTTGATGAATCACTGTGTGATTATGGCGCTTTCGACGACAATTATCAGATATTAAAACTGGTCTTACTCCCTTACCTATCTCGAGAAGAACATTCTGTTCAGACGGCAGGCTTACAAAAGCCAATCTTGGCAGCAGCTCAGAGGAGACAGGATAGCTGGGCAGAAACTATTATCGAGAGATTAACTGGTGTGTGTTTAGTAGCAGCCGACGCAATATACATACCATGCCGCATGCCAAAATCAGTTTTATGCAACCACAGAAAGAAGTGCTAGTAGTCAGCGCATAAATCCAGTAGACAAAGCGTTGGACTTTCCCGTTATCTCAGTTTTTCTTTCAAGAATTGTTAGAGCGGCTTTCGTCCAGACACCAGAACGGTGAAAAATCGTCTATGAAGAAAATATGAGAATAGTTTGTAATCGCAGAAACATCTAAAAACAATTCAATTATTTGTCTAAAGAACACCTTTAGGTCTTGGTGATAACTGGTATGAAAAAAGATCCTGTGTAAGAACGCTTGCGAGTGGTTAAAGAATCGCTGCATCGAGATCTCGTTTTTTTTTTCGGGCGGAAGAATGTATGACCCCCACTGAACTATAATATAATTATGACACCATAAGTTTAAGATATTTTTTCATACGACGCGACGTTTAATTATAGAGATAAAGTACAAAATTTTGTTAAAATACATAGAAATTTCAGAGTTCCCCAAAATATAAGCAACTTTGAGAATTACACAAAAAAGAAGTGTATATCAAAATTTGGATTCTTATCCACTAGATGACTGTCAATGACATTCATCGGAACTACTTCTCAATTTGCAACTTCAAAGTGTCAATTCCCTGGACTACAATATCTATATTATCGATATTCAAGAAATTGTACAGCCTAAATATTCTGATGAGGGGAAAGTTCATAATATGATAGTTAGTATTATGTCTTATACGTACTTCTTTAAACTAGTCTAGGTACATTGAATTGCAACAAAGACAGAAAATATTGATCATCAAGCTGATAATTTACAAGTTTGCTCAAGAAAAGTATAGATATGCATTTAAAAAGTGTCATGAGAGTTTTAATTTAAGTAGTCTACCAGTCAATATTATAAATCCCATCATTTTCGAGCACTCAGAGGACAGCTGCTGTAATACAATGCGATCAAAAATGAGTTGCTGTCGGGCACCTTTGGAATTTTTAATTACATGGGAAAACTTCCAAAGGCCACTGGACAGCAACTTATTTTCGATCGCCCGTTACTAAGTTTGTGTTGGTAACACGGGATTGTAACACTAAGGAGATTGGGGTTGAGGATCATCAATAAGAGCGACTTTTTATGTTCGGGAGTACCCCTGCTCTATTTAAAATAATTCCACAGTTATTGTACATGGGTTAATATATCGCTAAAGAATTACGCAAGGATGGCCGGAGTAAACCGCAGGGGAGTGTTATGGACAATTTAAAAGATGTTCTTTAAACCAAAAATATAAACAATAGTGAAGCTAATAAAATCGGGACTTACCCTTCCTTTTCAGCTACTCATCGTTTAATTCACTAATCAATATTTCCCTAGCTTAAGGAGTGCTTTGGCTAATTCTATTTGTACAACATTCAATTTTGCATTTTTTCACTTGTTGACTTTTATTGATTTTGTTTGGGCCTATAAAGCCCTGTGTTATACTCCTTCCCCCTTTAAGAAACAAAAGCTTGCTTCAGTAAGCTTTTGTTTAAGTTAAAATCAAATGATCGTCTACAGGGTGTAGCACCCTAGGATCATAAACGATACCGACAAAAGTCTTAGAGCAAAAGTTTACGCAATTATCGCCGGCATGTGTCTAAAATATCTATGAACACCAGGGGCGTGCTGTATTCCAGTGGCTTATTAAACTTGCATTTTTTTTAAATGGGACACCCCATATTTTATTACTGATTTGGAGAGTACTTGAAAAGTACTTATTTTTTATGTTATACCCCAAGTTTAACGATTTTTGAAATTTAATTTGAGAGATACTAAATTGTGCAGGCGGCTAATTTTTGGAAAGAGGCACTTTATCGAAAAAATAAAATTTTGGATTCGCCAAATGTCATATTTTTTCAAAATTTCAAAACGATCCTCCAGATCTTCACGCGTCCATCATTTGTATAATAATTTTTTGGTCCAATATAGTATAGGTACGTCGCTGAAAAATAATAGCAACATTTCATATATTTTTAAGAACGTGTTTACCAATTTTCAAAGCGATCGAGCGTTTCTAATATAATATAATATATAATAATATAAACAATTATTGTCATTGCTCACATGGACAGACAGACAAACGGACAGATAAGCAGACAGCAATGTAAAATTATAAACGATCTCGAGGATCGTTAGTTCGTAACTAATTTAGCAGAGTGCATTCTTTTGATCTCGATATTTCCTCCCAACATGCGCCCTGGCTTTTTGTGTGTACAAATTATGTAACGTTCCCGTTTATTATACATTTAAATTAAAATTCCCGCTAGATATTGATATATAAACTCAAGGTAACCAACAACAAGAATTTTGATAAAGGTAACTGGTAAGATCAAGGGGTTATCGAATGGAGAGAGAATTGACGAAAATGAGCGTATACGTAAGAAAAATGGCTGTTATAAATGAATGAATCCCAGAATATTCCTGTAATCCTGTAAAGAAATTCAAAATTAATTAAATTAATTGTTACATTTACTGCATACATAAACTAAGTACATAAGTAATTATATCATGGTCATTCTTTTATAATTCTCAAAATTCCGTTTCAGATTTTAGATTCATGCCATATGTGATATTTCAAATTATATGAAATACCTTTTAATTAAAAAAATAAACCCAATTACATTTGGTAAGAAGAAATGTATAAGCAAACTCTTAATGACACCTAGTTTATTTTAGGGTTTATTTCCTATCTATTAAGTTGTTAAAACACCAATTTGGATCATAAGATATAATCTACCCCTAAATTTACCAAGATTAAGAGTTTGACCCATACCTATTTACCTCTGGAGCCGGAATCCACAGAATCTCATCCAACACCTTCGTTTGATAACCATCGGTGAGTCCTAAAAACAACAAAATAGAAATCAAGTTGGATTAAGGTCAGAGAGACTGTTCATCATTTAAACTCACCTCATTAACCATCCAACAACACCAATCATATTGTGAAGTAATCACTAAATGCGTAATCTGTAAGAGATCTCCGGTAAAACCCCACAACATCTACTCAAACATTCACCTTAAAATTTCTAATTTCCTTAAAAAGAAGTTTATACTTAAATAAGAAAAATCATACTGATTAACTAGTGATTATCTTAATGAGCATTAAAGAACTAATTATTTGTATCAGTGGTTTATTTCATGTAGTTCTAGGACTGGGTTTTTAGTAATCGTACCCTAATTTATCCAACGCAACCCTGGCGCCCTAGTAATCCTTATATGCTCTCCGGTTTTGAGCCGAGCCAAGGGGTATCGGTCCAACATTGTATGAACCATTCCCAAATTATGTTTAGGTATCCATATCACGACCGTATTTGCGTTACCTCTTCATGAACCTATCGAATTAGTATTTTCGCCAATACGAAAAGGTTATAATTAGTCCTTAGTTTATACGTTGCATTTCTTTTTACTAATTTCGAGAATTGTTCTTTTTTTAGAAAGAAATTGTTTTCAATAATGACTTGGGTACAATTTACTCTTTAATTTATACGTTCCATTTCTTTTTATTAATTCTGAGAATTGCCCTTTTTTAGTTAAAAATTGTTTAAACAAGGAAAATTAAGTTGGGTACAAATTAGTCTTTAATTCATAGTTTTTGATGCAACTAATAAAATTTCAATCCGGAAAAGTGGGGGTGCTAACTTGAAAATCGGTTTTCCGGCGGAACTAAGCGGATACAAATTCTAATTTTGTGGGTACAAAATTATAGGCATTTGGCAAAGTGGGGGTGCCAATTTTCTCGACCTCGATTGTAGTTGAGTAGACTATTGCCTTTTTTGTGAGGTTTTTTAAAATTATGTTGTTGATTAAATCGTATCCAGGGGATTTTTTTTTATTGCTATAGCGTTTATATGTGTGTTGTTAATTCGTTTGGTGTCATCGAAGTCGTTTGGTATTGGTTGATGGGTTTCATTGTAACTGCACGTGGAAAATTTCGGTTATCTGAAATGATTGGAGTAAATGTTTGCTTCATTGATCAGTCTAACAGGCAACGATTAATGTGGTTTAAAATGATTTTTTTATGTTGGCATTACAATATTCCCCAAAAACCGAATTGACGACGTGCGACGTACTAAGGAAAATTCTACTTTATCATCACCATTTCTGGGCGTACCTTAGCCGACTTCGACACTTTATGATCAAATGCCCTACCCTTAAGTATCGATAATATTACCCCTTTTTTACTGTTGCATCCTACAGTTTTTAGTTTTAAAACAGTTTCTTCTGCAATTACTTTCATGTTTACTTTTGGTTTCGGTCTTTCTACTTCCTTGAGTGAAATTGAGAGGATCCATGTTGGGGAAAGCTTTCTGCGACACTAGGTTTGTGTCCTGGCAACATAAAGAAACCCTTGTTTCCTTCTTTGCAAATACATTCGATTACTACGCCTACACAAATACCAATCGCAACACAAGAATCTATCTTGCTACAGGATTTCTTGCGTGTTTTCTTGTTGACATATGCATATATACGTTGGCCTGTCTTGCAATACTTGCCTTAGTCTTGTTTTACTTTCGCATACATTAATCATATAGGTAATGAAAATGTAAGGTAAGGGTACAATAAACGCGATTTTCCTTTTTTAAAGATCCTCCAAACGATTTTGTTACCCTAATCCCACATCAAGATGATATCAATCATGCGAAATGCAAACGATTTACGCAAACAAATAGAAAAAGTTTGTAACCGGAATCTTGGGAAAAAATGAGTTCCTATTTCGGATCTAGACAATCGTGTGATTTCTTGTATTTTCCAGCAGCGGATGTAAACGATGACTAAGTGCGAAGGTGTAGAATTTGTTATATAGGATGAAAAAGTCTCGATTCGTAGGCATCCGAAAACAATCACGCCAGTCCGTAATTAGTGTTTGTTAGTGATGGTCGGTGACGATTGACTCAAAATGGAGCGCCAGCTCTTGATGGTACGTACAGCATAGGCCATAGGCCTTTTGGTAAAATACATTTCCGGAGGCACCAGTAGATCATTGCTTATAAATAGTCGATTACCTTCTACGGGTATAATTAGCATTGTTTGAATTTGAAATATGTGTTTGTTTACATTTACGTAATGTTCTACATTTTATTCAGTTTTTAAGCGCATTTTGTTCTACTAATCCAAGGCTGATACTTGAACTGTCATTTTTCGAAAAACCTCAGCCGATTAATTAGCGACGCCGTCACCTTTTACGCCAAATTATTACCAACACAATAGCTGACCATAAACTTAAAAATGTCAAGATCACTTTAGCGGTTCAAAGGTCGCGTTGTAGTCGACTTTTGTCTACCTGTAACCTTAAATTAATTAGTGTCGCCTTGCAGCGGCCAAGGGACCGAAACGGAGTGCGGAAATTGAATTATTTATAATCCCTGCTTTGGTCCGACGACTTTCTCTTCATGGCGAAGAAAACGCGAAACTGATGGATTTATCACGATACAACCTGAGCGACACCGCATGAATATATTGACAGGTCTGTGTTGCAAATTGGCTTATTTTATTACACGTTTGGAATACATATTAATGTATAACATTATTCATAACAACTGGTCATTAGCAGTTTAATTGCCAATCAACTGTAAGGTCTAATTTTGGCCCGAAACCTTTTCACTGAAAAACTTTGCACGCTAAGCCCGTCATTTAAATCTTCCTCCACGGTCCGATGATCTTCTCTTATACGAATGAAGTTTTGCCACTGTCCTTCCAGCCATACTGCTATGGGTGCAGAAGAACGAAGATCTGTTGGTCTAGCACCGTGTTGTTTCTTCATCCATTCTGCTAGTGGATCATTGCAATCAATCTTCAATATTACCATGCGTTTTGAATTACCAGTTTGATCATTTTGCATACATGTCGGACTCCCATAGTTGTTCTATCGACAGCAGATAATCTAAAGCCTAACTAAACCGAAAGTTGCAAATAAATACAGTCTTTGCTATTATTAAATTGGCATTTAAGAGAACTATGCATCTCATCCAAGACTTCATATTCTGCATGGGCGTTGTCGACTGATCTTAATTGAATGAGAGCACACCTTTCTAGTGTATCTACGTTTCTGATTCTAGCGGCTTATTATTTCTGTGCATAATCAAATCTAAATTGCGCACGTCAATTAGTGCGTTTTTTTAAATTTTTTTATTTGTATAAAGTAGTGGTCGATTAATTTTAGGATTTAAGTAATTTTAATATTCCTAAAGGAATCGGCCCGTGACAATTATTTGCATGAAGCAGATTTCGTATTGTACTTGTTGATAAGAATCGAACCCCAACAAAGGATTTTGGTTATTTTGCTTCATTGATTGGGAATTTTGCATTTAATTTCAGTGATACCATTCTTTTGTTTGGATTAAAATTTTGTTTAGTATTCAGAGGTGTCTGTATATTTGGAACAGGAGAATGCAGTAGTAATTTATTCCGTGGTAAAGATGAATTTTATATACCTAAGGGTGAAATTTAGCATTGACACGGGTTCACGAGATAGGTATTGCATTTTTTAATTTCTTTTTATAAGCCAAACCGATATTTTAATCAACTAACTTGGAAAGGCACATGGAATTTGATCGCTTTCAGTCAAACCAGCGCATTAGATTTTGAATCTCAGTTTTTCAGGGGAGATAAAGGGCCAAACTTCCGCAAGGTAACGGATGTAACAACATTGAGCTAGCCGTGGTTCAAATAAAGATTAATTCTCATTAACGTATCACCGGGGGATCTGTGGGTCACGTTTAACGGAAATCAGATGACCCTTTCTCTACAATGGGGATATGGAATACTCCCCATTAAACGGAAATCGAATCAGCCTTTATCTAAAATCATTCAATCTTACACACGGTTATCTCGTACACTCGGACCTTTTAAGTTTAGGACGTGGGACACAATTTGAAAGGATATTTTATAGCCTTGTTATTCAAATTTCCACGCAAAAGTGAGACGCAGACGAGTTCGGCACAAACCTAGGAATAGTAATGGTTTGATGGAGTAAGTCAGACCTTTAATCGGCCTAGGATTGTGCCGAACTCATCATCAGCGCGCTCGGCTCATTCGGTATTCAACGTGATAGTTTTAAAACATAGGCAGAGTAAAGGTCTGATTTACCCCTTCAGACCTTTTACTCTGCCTATGTTTTAAAACTATCACTTTTGCGGGCTAAATCAGACCTTTACTCTGTCTAGATTTAAAAACTGTCATTTTTACATACGTTCAGCGCCTTCGGGATTAAAATAGTAGTGTCATTACGTTTCCCACGCAAAAGTGATAGTTTTGAAACCAGCTTTGGCTTGCTCGGCACAAACCTAGGCAGTGTAAAGGTCTTATGGGGTAATTCAGAGCTCTACTCTGCCTAGGTGTGTTTGTTGGTTTCCAAACTGCAACTTTTGCCTATGTTCAGATCATTGGGGGTTAAAATAGCTGTGTTATTACATTTCCACGCAAAAGTGATAGTTTATAACCAGTGCCGAGCGAGTCTAATGGTGTAATCAGACCTTTATTCTGCCTAGGTTTGAAAACTGTCAGTTTTGCATACGTTCAGCCCATTCGAGATTAAAATAGCTGTGTTATTACATTTCCCACGTAAAAGTGATAGTTTTAAAACATAGGCAGAGTAAAGGTCTGAAGGGGTGTCAGACTTTTACTCTGCCTAGGTTTCACAATTTCCACTTTTGCATACGTTCGGCTCATTCGAGTCGCAGGCGAGTTCGGTCCAAAAGGCAGAGTAAAGGTGTGATTGGGGTAAATCAGACCTTTACTCTGCCTAGGCTTCAAAACTGTCACTTTTGCATATGTTCAGCTCATTCGGGATCAAAATAGATGTTTAGTTATTTATTACATTTCCACGCATAAGTGATAGTTACAAATCCAGACAGAGGAAAGGTCTGATGAGGTATTCCAGACCTCTACTCTGCCTAGGTTTGTATAAAACTGAGTTTTGTGCGTAAGAAAAGGCAAAAACGAAAGAAATATATTACGCACACAACAGGCGCCAGGAACAACTCTTCTTTGGACCAAAAAAAAACGGCATAACAACAGAATTCAAGAGAAATACACATATCAGTACCGACTGAGTCAACTTCAGCAGATGTGTCTTAGGTTCCGGAACTTACCTAAATTAAACAATTTAAAAGCGGTAAAATTAAAACGAAAACTACGCTACAAACAATTTTATAGGAAAAACAAACACTGAAATACAAATTCAAACGAAACAAACCTTCAGATTTACTTAATAAATTGAAATATTCTCATATACAGGGTGTCCCGTCATTATTTTTGGTTTTTAGACCGATGGAAAAATAGTTGCCCAATATTCTCTAAGGATAAAAAAGACTTTCGAACGCCCTATTAAATCTGGTAACATTGAACTTACTTGAATTGTTATAGATAATTTCCATATATGTACCACTTAAAAATCTTCCTGAAGGTCTTTAAAATTTCTGATACGTACTCCAGAAAAGTTGATGAAAAATCTCTGAAAGAGATTCTTTAAATAATCAATTTTTCATCGTTTTATAAACATTTTGAAAACCTTTGAAAAAAAGGGCTTACAGTTTTAAATCTTTAAAATGTGTATAAAAATCTGCTCCTGAATAATGTTAGAATTGCTATAATTAAGATCTTTTTGTTGTATAAGCTGTACACTAAGAAACCTTTTATATTTTAATCTGGCTAAGAACAACAGCCAAACGGAATATTCGCATAAATTGATTTAATGAAATAATTGACTTTCAAATAAAGTAAATAGGTGCACATTGCGATTGATGTGTCATATGTAGGTGAATAACTTTCTCCATGCCCACCAATCTTCTGGATTTGATTGAACTGGGAGTGTCCTCTTCTCCTTTATTTTTCGATTTTGATTTCATAACATTGATTTTACCGGGATGTAGATTATAGTTGTAGCGACGTGTAACTGGTCCAGATCTTGGTTTTTGAACGATCTTGTCGCTGCGGGGGGTAGAAAAAACATTTCTTCATTCAAATTAGTTTGCGGCGTATTACGTTGCAAACGCGTGTTCCAACATCCTGCTCTAATTCCCACACTTTGTGATTATAACGAGCTGAAAAGTTTTTCAATAGCATCCAAAAAAAAACAAATCGGTATAAATGGAAATTAAGTTACTGTATTTGAAATTGCCATTTATCATTATTAATGTCCATTTGATTAGGTTAACTCTAAAAAAAGGTTTAATTATAGCAGCGAATGGGGCACCTACGTATTATTATGTAAAGCATGTAGTGACCGGAAGCGTTACCCGGAACCTATAGGTTTGGGCGTGTCAAGGTTTCGATCGTTAACAATAAAACGTAAACATATTGTCAATTTGGTGCACGAGTACGTCACTAGACTGGGGTTGCGCAAGGGTCAGTCTTCGGGCCCAATCTATTCCGTCAAAGGGCATTTCAAACCGTGAGAATGATAGATCAAGATAGCGCACGTACGTAATGTAAAAAGGAGTGGAAGCTGTACGTTAATATTTAGAGTAGATGATGCTCTTCACTTTCATGCTGTTATTGCGTGCGTAAAAAGACCTTGAAACCATTTCATTTCTGTACCAGGCACTTCTCACTATTGCCATTCTTGTTACAGATTCTCTGGACGGCATTATCGGTGGCCTTAGGTTTAGAACTACGTGGAGAATACATCCGAGGAGTGCCATGCATAAAGAAACACGAGCAGTTGTTCTGTCCGACGGCCGGAAGTTCCTATCCATTGTAAACATGCGGGATCCTAACTTTCCCCGTACTGACCGCTGCATTTTTCAGGGGACGAATCGAGCTATTTATAGACGAAAATAAAGCGCTAATGCGACGCATGTACGGCGATTTCACGCTAAGTCCAGAATTCGAAGGTCCCGGCCCCGGTGGAGGTAGAAAGGCGAAAAGGTCTGCTAAACCCGGCGTGCCCGATTTGCATTCGACCCCCGGAGTCGATCCCGCTAAGGACGGGGACAGTGTCCACTTCCAAAATCTAGCGCGAGCTACTAGGCAAAATTTTAGAAATAACCAAAGTTCAGAGAATGGAAGGTGAGTTGGGTCCCCCTTCGAGCGCTTGGCGAACATTAATTTTGTTGCAGAATGGATGCCTGTGAGAGCAAGGTCGAGATCGTGACCCCGTACTGGGCATCGAATTCTGCCGGAAAAATTCGTGCAATCGTCAACACCCAGCACTTTGAACAGGCCATCCATCAAGAGGTTTGTTCGTAAGTCGCTACCCCGTTAGGTATGCAAATTTGCGTTTCTAATTGGTCGTTTTGCAGAAAAGTGAGAACGAAGAGGTGCACGAACGACTGTGGATGCGAGCAAAAGTATAAATGGCACCGACTATTAGCGTACGATCCAGATAACGACTGCAAGGGCATCTTTATGGATTGGTTCCTATTTCCATCGTGTTGCGTTTGCCGATGTAGTCCACTGTAACAGAAATGTGGTGCTGTATGTGATCTTATCATCAATAAGTTACCAAAACTGGAACTGTGCCAAAACTTATTCTCATTTCCATATACCTACTCATTGTTAATCATTAAGTTTTCTTTCGTATCTTCTAGAGCTGACGCCGCCCTTTAATTGTGCTATGTTACCCTCAGATTAGAGTTGATTATGACTGACGAGGAAAATTATGTAAAGTATTCTTATTAAAATATGTTTTTTTTTTTTATTTAGGAATGTGTGTATATTATAGGTTCATGTAATTTATCTGCCATTACTTGTACGTAATTTGGTAGTTTTGCAATAAAATCAATTTAATATATTACTTTTGATGTAAGGTGTGGACAGTTAAGACCAATTCTTAGTGAGAATCCGGTAATTTTTCACCTCGAACAAAAATATCTGTTCGACTCCAGGTCTGCTCCTGTGTAAAATTACACCCTTACCGTTTACGTGCGATGAGGACGCCTGGATGTTGATATTCCAGACAATGGTCTGCTTGACCTGGCCTTAGGGTCGCATTGTGGTGTTTTACAGTACTATGTCTTGAAGGAGTTATTTGTGCCTGACGTTCAACGAATTCATTTTTTTTTAAAGAATAATAGTACCCATGTATGCCAGTTTCCGGCTTTTGACTAATAGTTTTTACCCAAAATCGTCATGAAACCATGAAACCTTCATTTTCATGCCTACATTATGTGAGGAAAATTTAGTTTCCATGACAGCGGCAGGTCAGATTACTTTTCCTGCCACCTGTCACTTTACCGGCCGCACCTGTCACATTTCTAAATGTCTATAATGACTCAAAAGTTCTACAGGGTGTAAACGGAACAAGGGAACGCGATTTTTTCGGAAAATTGTTAGTGTCTTTCTAGTAAGCTACATAAATTAAATAATTAATGTAAATCAGAAAAACAATATTTTAATTTTCGGAGATATACATATTTTTGTCTTTTTTTAAATAGTACACCCTGTATATTTTCATACTATTTGGTAGGAAAAAATTTTTGCTTTAAAAAAGTTTCATAAGTTATACCTTCTTAAAATAAGTTTACTGCAAATTAAAGCTGGCTATGAAAACAAAATTTAATATTTGTATTAGTTTATTATTGTAACTTTGTGAAAAAGTATATTGAATTGATAACTTAGATTAGTATTTGTTGTAAAAACAAGGTTTTAAAAAAGCATTAAAAGCTTACAAAAACTTACACAAAATCCATAGTCTCCATCCTGGCGATTTTGCAAGAAGAGTTCACTTTTGCAATAATTTAATTCAGGAATATCGCACAAATCCACATTTTCTAAATAAAATTTTATGGACAGATGAAAGTCATTTATTTCTAATTTTCAAGTACGTTTTTCAACTAATGTGTGGCGTGGAATTGTTAATAACATTCTTCTGAGTCCATATTTTTATGAGAACTTCCCAAAGGTATTTGATTGATGAAAGTGAACTAAGGAATCTTGATGATATACCGTTAGCAGATCGGCGCGAAATTATATTTCAACAAGATGGTGCACCTGCGCACAAGTCAATAGATGTAACCAAGGCCGTAGCCAGGGGGGGGGGGATCACAGGGGATCAAACCCCACCCGAAATATCGACGTTGCCCGTAGCCTAGAGTCGAGTAGATAAGCCGATAAGCGGATAACTAGGCGATTAAATTTAGTATTATAATAAAATATTCTTTAACCCCCCCCCCCCAAATTTTTTTTCTAGCTACGGCCTTGGATGTAACAAACTATTTAAATCAAGAATTTCCAAATGTCTGGATTGGAACAAGAGGACCTATAATGTCGCCTGCAAAATGCAAGGTCTTCCTATCTATCGCCTTTAGATTTCTTTCGGTGGGGTGCCATCAAAAACAAAGTTTATGTTACGCACACTACTACACTTGAAAAATTAAAACATAGAATAAGACAAACTGTGAACGAGTTAAATAACAAAATTAATAATACAGTAAATCAACATTTGTTAAAAAGGTTCAATTTTTGTGTACGAGAACACGGTGAAAATTTTTAACAATTTTTTTATAGTGTTATCAATTACATTTGTAAATTAAAATGTTACATAACTCAATAATGTTGTTTTCATATCAAGCTTTAATTTCGAGTAAAACTATTTTAATATTTTCTTTAATATCTCGAATTCTATTAAGTTTAGCATGTATAATGTGTATGTTGGACTGTTGAAAGGAATGAACCAACAAAGGCTCCAACAAACTTAAAAGAAGACTCAGAAGAAGCATAGGAACTCGGCGCATTCGGGAAAGTTTGAAAAATCTAGGATCGTCTGGAGTTAAGGACCCTAAAGCATTGAATAAAAAATTGATGATATTAACATTATTAATGATGACTAGGCTGTCGAAGAATTGAAGAAATCGTAGCATTTAAAGAACTTGAGTCGTTAGTAGGTCGGTGGCCCTTCTTGAAACCTCCAGGCGATCCTTTCATTGCTCTAGCCATGTTATATCATAAAGAACTTCCTGGATCAAAAGATCTCTCAAAGATTAACCGAAACTAAAGGTTTTTGAGTTATTTTCTCTTCAAAATTTCGTTACAGAAAAATAATAATTGAGCGACATCAATGAAAGAATTGCTTTTTGCAACAATTTTCATTATTATGTTAATTTGTAGGTATAATAACAGATCTTGAAATTGAAGCTCATTTTTTATTGGACTATGCACAAATTTGGAAACCAGCAAGATTTAAATAAAAATCACGCCATTTGCAATTTCCTCTATTTAATTTAATAAAACGTTTTTATTTTCTCGACGTCATCGTGACCAAGATAAAGAATGCGAACGTTCAGTATAAAAGTCGTCTGGAACATTAGATAAGCCCGCTAGGTAAGTACGTCAGAAGTGGACAGCTGTACCTGTTATCTTCGGCGACGAAGTTGCAATAGGTTTAAATATGATCAGTTTAAATGCAGCTGTAGAAGTAATAGTGTGTGTCGTATTCAGTTTGTGATTTTATCCCAAAACGAAGAAGAAGCAGAGGTAGGTAATTTTCTTGTTACTCACATAATATGGTAACCCTTACGGCTTACACCATTGAATATCGTTAATTCAATGCATAGACCCAAAGTACGACAACTACTAATTAAAACGTTCGTTAGATACAGAATAATTCGATTTATTTCCGTATAAATTTGACAATTTTCGGCCTTTTTCAATACACAAATTGTTGGAAATCATATTTGCCAGTCTTAACACCTATTTATTACTCTTATTGTTAATTCCTTTGTACAAAATTGATGATCGGGTTCGTGAAATGAAATATTATATTTGCCCAAAGTTTAGTTTTATTGTGTAACTAACAGAACATTTCCTTTTCAAGTTTAAAATATTAATCAAGGACATAGTCATTAGGATAAGCAGGCTTTTAACAAATCTCTTAGGTCGGAATGGAGAAATACTAGGGGAAAGGTCTATCGGGAGAGGTATTCGGGACACTCCCGAGTCAAGAGTTCAAATTTTGGGTAAACCTAGACAATAATAGTATAAAGCTAATTTTTGGTACACATCATAATTGAGGGCTAAATAGTTATATACCTATTAACGGTCGTGGAAAGTCCTCATTCCGCAACCACCTTTTTTGGCCCCCCAAACCCTCTGTCCTTAATATTTTGGTGATTTTTTGGAACTTAACGGAAAACTGAAGCTGATAAAATTCCCCTTCTAATGACGTATTGCGAGCCCACATAGTACCACGTGGTACACACCAGTGGCGTATCTTTTGTGCCCCAAATTTAATTGAAATTTCTTGAAGGACACGTCGAATTTACTGATTTATTTACCAAGAACTATAAGCTTGGCGAAAAATATCGTTACAAATTTTTTTTGGTAGGTGATAAACTTGCAAATCTATTGATGTATAGAACGACTCCCCATAACCAGAGACCAGAAACCTGGTAATTTATTTTTATTTAGTTGCAAAACAACATCTTCAACCTCTTCCTCAAGAGTAGAATGTCCTAGGAGGAACCCATAATATTGTGCGAAATTAAAAAGATGGTTTATTATAAGACCAAAACGCTTCTAAACAATATTCTGTATTATGCTTTTACAATTTAAAAGTGCAGTATCTATAAAGAGCAATTGTTTTAAACGTGTTAGTCTTAAAATAACCTCCATTTTAATTACCCTGAATACTAAGTTTTTCCTAGAACACTTCCTGTACTGAAGTAAATATTCGCATTATTAGTGTAGGTGTATATTTCAAATGAATGTGGTTTTTAGCTAGACATACAGACAACAAAACTACATGGCATTTGAACAGATTTAAACAATTAAATATATGTAGACAATCAAAGGTGAAACTTACTGATAAAAGATTTATTTTGGAGCTCGTCCATTGATTTTTCCTCATGGCTGTACAAACCAGTTGTAGAGTATGCTAAAAAATAAGAACTATATCAAAAACAGTTTTAACGGGATGTGTGTATAGGTACCAGCTGACAACTTACACAGTGCCTCAAAAGGATTCCAATGCAAAAACTTTATGAACAATTAATTGGTTCCCCAAATTATTTTGTGCAATATTAGTATTCTCTTAATTTTCCATTTTTGCTCTTGGACTGGAATAAAATTGAAAACTCACACCTTTGATTGGTGGACAACAATTTTCTGTAAATTAAAACTATTACAGTTATTGCTTTAAAGTAATTAGCTGTTCAGAATTTTGCATTGAAATCAGTACGATGGGTTGTCTAAGTCATCAACTGATATCCAGTATACGCATAAAGGCATTTTGAAATTGTGACTCACCATATAACAAAAAAAATTATTATTGAATGCTTCTTTCTCTTCATGGACCATGCTCCATTCTGTTGAAACCAGTCTTTTGATTGAGAAGTGTGATCGAAAAAGTACGAATTGTTTTGGATTCTACGCACCAAAATTAATAAGAAAAAGTATTTTCCCGAGAAATTTTGGTGCAAGTCGATTTTTGGATAAAAAAGGAAGGTTATACACTGCCTTTTCTAGCCCCGAAAAAAAAATTGTCTCAGATCGAACCCGGAAAAAAATTTTCTTGTATAGAATGTGGCCTATAGAATCCATAATTTCAAACCAGTTCAAGATTGGGCTACTAGTTCAAAAGTTACAGCCCTTTGAATTTTTCTTTCGAAATTGGTTTCTACCTAGTCTATAACTTTGATTAGAAGTCTGATCGAAAAAGTACGAATTGTTTTGGATTCTACGACCAAAATTAATAAGAAAAAGTGTTTCCCGAGAAATTTGGTGCAGTCGATTTTTGGTAAAAAAAGAAGGTTATACACTGCCTTTTTCTGGGCCCCGAGAAAAAAATTGTCTCATATCGACCCAGAAAAAAATTTCTTTACTAGAATGTGCGCCTGTAGAATCCATAATTTCAAACAGTTCAAGATTGGGTACTAGTTCAAAAGTTAACCCTTTGCAATTTTCTTCGAAATTAAAATTGGTTTCTAGTCTATAACTTTTTATTGGGAATTCTGATCGAAAAAAAGTACGAATTGTTTTGGATTCTAGCACCAAAATAATAAAAAAAAAGTGTTTTCCCGAAAATTTTGGCGTGGCAGGTCGATTTTTGGTAAAAAAGGAACGTTATACACTTGCCTTTTTTTGAACCCCGAAAAAAAATTGAACGTAACTGAAAACTAAATCTAGAATATTAATACTCTTTACCAAATTAAATTGTTGAACGCTCGTTGGGGACGTTATTAATTCGAAATTTTAGAACGAAAAAATATCTTTATTCTTAGAGCGCAGTTGGAGGGTTGGTTATGGGTCATTTATACATAATTGACTAGGGAAATACAAATATTTGATGTTCTACAAAAATTACAACCCCCGCAATCGAGGAATACTATACATATAATTCTGAATTTTCTTATAAAATTCGTAATTTTAAAGGGAAAAGGGACTTTATCCTTAGATCGCAATTGGAGGGTTTCTCAGGAATCATTTATATATAATCGATTAGCGAAATACAAATATTTGATGTACATCAAAAATTACAACCCCCGCAATCGAGGAATACTATACATATAAGTGAATTTCCTTATAAAATTCGTAATTTTAAAACGAAAAGGAACTTTATCCTTAGATCGCAATTGGAGGGTTGTTTATGGACCACTTATACATAATCCATTAACGAAACAGACATATTTGATTTTCTACAAAAACTACAACCCCCGAAATCGAGGATTACTATACATATAAGTCTGGATTTTCTTATAAAATTCGTAATTTTAAAGGGAAAAGGAACTTTATCCTTAGATCGCAATTGGAGGGTTGTTTATGGACCACTTATACATAATCCATTAACGAAACAGACATATTTGATTTTCTACAAAAACTACAACCCCCGAAATCGAGGATTACTATACATATAAGTCTGGATTTTCTTATAAAATTCGTAATTTTAAAGGGAAAAGGAACTTTATCCTTAGATCGCAATTGGAGGGTTGTTTATGGACCACTTATACATAATCCATTAACGAAACAGACATATTTGATTTTCTACAAAAACTACAACCCCCGAAATCGAGGATTACTATACATATAAGTCTGGATTTTCTTATAAAATTCGTAATTTTAAAGGGAAAAGGAACTTTATCCTTAGATCGCAATTGGAGGGTTGTTTATGAACCATTTATACATAATCGATTAGCGAAATACAAATATTTGATGTACTACAAAAATTACAACCCCCGCAATCGAGGATTACTATACATATAGGTAAGTCTGACTTTTCTTATAAAATTCGTAATTTTTTAAGGGAAAAGGAACTTGTTGTTTATGGGTCATTTATACATAATCGATTAGCGAAATACAAATATTTGTTTTACTACAAAAATTACAACCCTCGCAATCGAGGATTAGGTACTATTCATATAAGTCTGAATTTTCTAATAAAATTGGTAATTTTAAAACGAATGGAGCTTTATCCTTAGAGTGTAATTAGAGGGTTGTTTATGGATCATTTATACATAATCGATTAACCAAACAGAAATATTTAATGTACTATCAAAATTACAACCCCCGCAATCGAGGATTACTATACATATGTCTGAATTTTCTTATAAAATTCGTAATTTTAAAGGGAAAAGGAACTTTAGCCTTAGAGCGCAATTGAAGGGTTGTTTATGGATCATTTATACATAATCGATTAACGAAATAAAAATATTTGATGTACTACAAAAATTACAACCCTCGCAATCGAGGGTTACTATACATATAAGTCTGAATTTGCTTTTAAAATTCGTAATTTTAAAACGAAAAGGAACTTTATCCTCAGAGCACAGTTGGAGGATTACTTATGGATCATTTATAGTTTACACTATGCCTATACTTATTGTCCCGTTACAGGACACCCCTACATAGAATGAGGTATTTCATCTATTAATGTAATCTTACATAAAAAATTTTCCTACTTTAAGTCAGATGTAACTATAGCACTTGTATTGTTTCAGGGTTTCCTTCTTGCAACTCATGGGAGCATCGCAGTGTGACATTCGGCGGTACTTTTGTTTGCCCTCCTGCTACGTTGATGTACACAGAGGTAGGTGGTAGATCTTAAGTTTACAAGTGCTTTTCTTACCTCTCCAAATCTTTGTGTAAGTTTACTAAAGTCATATCAAATCCATGTAAATTGATAATGTCGCAAATGAGTTCAGTTGCTAAGGGTTGAAAAAGAGCGTTCTCCATACTGGCAGTCGTCGCCATAATGAACAACAAAGTATTCGCATTGGAGATGTTAAAAATCAAACTGGTTTTTATATACGTTGGTTCTTTGGTCACTGTTGTATATTTTTAATATCATTTTGTATTTGCCGTTTTGGTACAGCCTCTAAAGTATAAAGGTATCTATACCTTCTAGTAATGGAAAACGCGTTGTATGTGGAAGCAAACTATGCTTCGGTTAATAATGTTTTACCACACGTCAACAAGACACACAAGTTTTTGAAAATGGTCTGACAATATAATAACTACTAAACTAAACTAAATAAAAAGGTAGCGCGAATGTGAGTAAACAAAACTGTTGTCTGCTTAGTGAAACCTTTGTCTTATCATTAAAAATTTCTACCGTCCGATCAACCACCGAGAAAATTTCTCATCTTATTTATCAAGATTCAATTTAATAAGAAAAGTGCAGTTTCCTGAAATTGTCAGCGAGTGTTCACAACCAGGTTACTAGTGGATTCTTAAAAAAAACTGTAAGTAAAATTTTTATTTTATTTATCGAACGTCTACGTGCGGGGTACTATGTCTAAACAATAAGTGTCTTTCTTGCAGAGATTCTGTTTTAATTGTCATTGACAATCAATTAATAATGCATTTATTCGAATCCTTTGTGCGACCCGGATAGTTTTCATGTCAAATTTGTTGTATTTATCTCAGATGAAAATTTGCAGGTAGATGCAAAACCGGTAGAATAAAACCTTCTTTCGAAACTTGATAGACCAATAAGTACAATATAAAAAACGGAATAAAGCTGTTTATTTACAAATATGTATTATTTGGCACTGCTAGTAAAAAAACAATTAATTAGACTAATTGCAAAATTATTATACATACATACACATATGAATCTAATTAATAAAATAAGGCATATTTTTACAAATTGAACCTCAAATTAGGGCAGTATACACATTTTGCAAGCGCAACTCTATATTTACTCATAGGTACCTACATTAATCAGCAAAATCGCTCTATTACAGTATAATAGCTCAGTCAGTACACTTAGTAAAGTAGAATAAATAAAGTCAACGGCTTAAATTACTTATAATTATTTCTAACTTCAATGACGACCGGTCCGGATGAATTGTTTAACCTCCGATCGTAAGAGTAAATTTGTTTGACGCCCGGATCACGATATCGGCTCTTGGTAATCGACTTGGTCTCTGTCGACTCGATGGTTTGGAAGCTACTCCCGTCTCTTGACGGTACCGTTTTCTTGCTGAAGCTCTGGACGGTATTTGTAATTGTGGGTCTTAGTGGGTCGTCATTACGCGTACTGGTGTGGTACGTCTCGGAGTAGTCATTGCTCGAGTTACTGCCCCGTCTTATAATAGCCCTGGTTGTCGGCGTGAGTGACGGTGCGAAGCTCTCCTTGAAATTCTTAACTACGTGCGTGTCTCGAAGTCGCGTGGGCGGCTCGTAGATGTCGCCGTTGTGCTGGCGTGTGGTCGTGCCGTTATGCCTCCAAGATTCGTGCTTTTCTTCTTCGTGCAGAGTTTTGTATAGTTCGGGGGCGCGTTGCTTCAAGTCGTTTAGGAACGTTCTCTTATTGTCACTAACTCCGTTTTTTACAAAACGGGATGTGCTCTTGTACTCGATGCCGTCTTCGGTTAGATCGCGCTGGCTACGGCTGATACTCGATATCAGTCCGGGACTTTTCAAACCGGAAGGTGAGGAGAGCTGCATTTTGTGCGAGGAACGGTACGGCGACTCCAAGTCGACGTTAAAGCTTTTGCTACGCGAGAGATTTGATTTGTAGGTTCGTACGGGTTTCGCGGGTGCTCCATTTGATAGGGGCTTATTTGGGGAGGAAACTGTGTTGATGAACGAGACGTTGATTGTGCTGTTGGATCGGTCGTTTTTTTCTAAACGTGTGGGCGGTTCGTGTCTTGACAAATGTCGGGGCAAGGTTTGGGAATTTCGATTTTCCGGGGTTGATGAATAGCCTAGGCGACTTGTTGACTTGCTGAATCGACCAAGAGTACTGTGTGACCTAGAATAATGATGTTGCATTAATATTTAACATTTCCGCATTTACTAATGTTTTAAAATTTTAAAATTGGGCCAAAGATTATAATATCTTCCAAATAAATATTCCAATTGCACATTTGGAAACGCGCACTTGCACTTTGAGTGCAATTTTATAGTAGGGAAATCCATGCTCCATTATTTAATCGGTATCAGATATCACAGAAAGGCTGTCTACAGGTTGTCAAAATTAGAGGGTTGAATTTTCCAATAAATTGTATGACTGTGCGGGTTGTAAAATTCCATAAGTGATTGATGGAATTAATGACCGTCTTTTATTCGTCATTTAATTTCTATAGCGCGTTGTCCTCTTAACAGCTTTAGGAAATCACGACTCCAGAAAGTCGCAGATGATAAGGGGTAATCTTGTTTCAATAGGGTTTTATTGCAAAAATTTATGACCCAAAAGTACACATTTTAAAGATACAATTCAGCACAATTACCGTAGGTTTTTTAAAACAACCTAGTTTTTTTACAGCGATCCTGATTGGCTTTTAAAGAAAAATGGTTAGTCATATTGGAAAGGCGTTAATTATTTAATAACGAATAAGGGAGATTAATCTGTAAGACAAATTTTAAGGCATTCGCGTTTGAGCTACCGATGCGACCAGTGCGTGCTCCATGGTAACCCGAGCCAGCAGCGTTTAGTCAAGAAGTAAATTTTATCTCTGGGCAATTTTCTGCGGGTAGTTATTCCGGGGAAGTTTTGAAAGGCATTCGGTCTAAGACTACCAAAAGAGAACCAGAGTTTTCCTAAAATCTTACAATTAAAAAATGGCGAAAACAATTGGAAGCAAAAATGGTTTAGCCGAAAGAATATTTCGCGTCGGAAAGTAATTGTTATCTGAATTTAAGCGTAAAGAAATTATTTGTGCTAATAAAACTAGAAAGGGATTTTAAAGGGAATTTGCGTGTTTAGTCGTGGAATCGCTTTCAATCGATAAACATTGGAAGTTAACGTCCAAAAAACTTCATCCTTGGGCTTCGACTCCCTGACAAACTCGCAGAAAAGCTATCCAGTCGAAATTTGATTTTACAGTGTATCATTCTATCAGTTCACATAGCAAAATAGTCGAGGAACTTAGAAATAAGGCGGTTACACAATAAGAAAAAAAAGGTTTATTTACATAGATCACCATACTCATATGTGGCCTAATAATAAAATTCAAAATTTCTCTTGTCACATTTTTTAGCTTGATCCAAGTGGCAATTGCGATCGCCGTTTTTTGGACATGCCAAAAGTTCATGCAGCTTTTAAAGAATAACATTTTCTCCGTCTGTATATCGTATGGATCTTGCTCAAATTTTTGATATGCATTTATTAGCCATACGAAAACGAAAAATAACGGGCCAGATTTAAACAAACAATTTTGGATCGCCGCAACGGCATCGAACTTTTTTCATTAAATTATTCGAAAGACTTTCATTTTCTGTGTACAACCTACAAAAATTCTGCTAGGTTATATTACAAAAAACGGCAAAGCCGTTATTTTGATTTCGTTAAAATTTTAGCATTAGGCATAAAGATTGTAATTAATTTTGGTGTCCAATCTCTGTTGAACTCGAAATGGGGTTGTATAATAATTATTAGAAAGTGAACACAGAACCTTCCCCATACACTTGGAATAATCTTTAATTGTAATGCGACATGTTTCGGCTAACAAGCCATCATCAGGCCTAAAATGTTATAGCATTGAGCAAGTTTAAAGATCGGGAGCTTCCCTTCAGGACTCTCGATCTTTAAACTTGCTCAATTCTTCGTCCCCGTCAGGGTCGATTAATTTTTAACTTGTATTATTAATATTTCGAAGCCGTTCGGATATTAAAACATCTTGTAAGTTTTATCACTCTTGTGAGACAAATTTGTAATCATACAACATTTTAGGCCTGATGATGGCTTGTTAGCCGAAACATGTCGCATTACAATTAAAGATTAATCCAAGTGTATGGGGAAGGTTTTGTGTTCACTTTCTAATAATTATAAAGACTGTAAGTAAGAATGTCAAAAACGTTTTTTTTTTAAATATATGGTTTGAGCTAGGAAGCTGTTCTGTCAAGTGGTTTTGTTAGACCTTGAAAGAATAAATTGCTCACATGCATTGCAACTGTGGAAGGTGTGTGCGTTGTTTATTTTATGGGGTTTTGTTTCTTAATGGGTTTCGGAAATTTTTCGAGCTAAGATATCTGGCGTTTATATCGTATTTCATCTTCTTAATTAACGCTATTTAGTTCCACTTGAAAATGCAGCACGAGATCATTCTTTGGATCATAAGAAGTAAGAATCATCAAACCTACGTCAAAAAATTACCTTTTGACTACAGGTCGCAACCTTGTGAGCTCATAAGAGCGCCTTCTGCCATTCAGTAATAGATAACAACACAATCAAACTAATAAAAGGGGTAGTGAATAGCGCGGCACTTAATATATTGCGAAAGCAATTCTAACGTTTAACCCTAGACAATCGAATATTAAACCGTAACTAATACTCAATCAGAATCAATAATTCAACTTACGTTAACTAACCAGAAGCAAAATTTTGACTCGACCACGGATTTATCCTACGATCGATGATTATATATATATATATATATAAAAGCATTAACGTGGCGTTATGCAAGAACAAACTGCTTTACGATGCACAAGCAACTAACTTTCTATACAACAGCAATGCAATCTAATTAATTTAGAATGTAAATCAGGTAGTATGAACAATTTTTTCGGAGTAAATAAAATAACGTAGGTAACTAAAAATTGCAGATATTGGCTTCGGGCAAAGTCGGTAACTTCAAAAACTAATTTACAAAGCAACGGTAACTAATATCAGTAAACAAATTAATATAAAGTATATGAAGCGTTGTTAAGCTAGTACAAATGAATATTTGGAGTAATCGTAGGTAATGTAGAATGTAGATCATAATCCAAAAGACAAAAGCACTTGAGGTAAGAAACCACGGTTTTCAGAATTTAGAATTAGTACCTTGGGGTAAATGCAAAAGGGGTTCCGTGAATGCATTCGCCATTCCAAATGCGTATCCAAAGAGAACTGTGCTCCAACTCTCCCAAGAAGTTTAATGTCATCCCTTCTTAGCCTGGTCAAAGTACACAAAATATCCGTAAAATGCAGCAAAAAGTAAAACCCTTTTGGAAATTCAAACTTAGGTAGTTAAAAGGATTGTGCTTAATATGAGAAAATCTTTACCAATTTATGTAAGCAATTTTTCGGAAGAACTTTGGTCGAAAATTTTGTTATTTGTTTTTTCACTCTAATTGTTTAAATAATGAAAATACAGAAAAATGTTCAAATCAAAAATTATAGCCAATGCATTTATCTATAAAATTTGTCTGAAGTTTTCTGATATCTTTTGAAATATACCAAATTTTCCTAAGAGTATTTTTAAACATAATCAATTTTCAAGTTTTTAATTTTAAGATAGTAAATAAACAATGACACGTAGAAACGTAGAGTTTTCATTTATTAATCATATAGAAATCAATCAGTATCATTCGTCTTCCGAGCTCAAATATAACTCAATATCATTTTCATCTTCACTGAAGTTATCCGCAAAATGTGAACCTTGAGTGTCTTGATTATCACCATTTGTAGTTGTTTGATCGTCGAAGTCATCATTATCTTCATCTTCGTCAATATCTACGCTGTTTTTCTTCTAAATTAGTACAATTTCCCGTTTGACAGTGACCACATGCAGGTGAACAAGGGAGCTTAGCTTTTCTACAGCCGCAAGCCTTTTTACAACCAGTTTTGCAGTTACAAAAGATCATATTTAAAATTTCAAGGGCTTGCTTCATTTTTATAGGCATTAAAATATCTTGTTTTTGCCAACCCCAGGATTCAGGAGAAATTTTAGAAGATAACCATTGTTGAATCTGATAATACACTCTAAAAACATGTTGTCTTGCAGCGTCCGATGTAGGTGAAAGAGTGGCCAAATTTACTGCTTTTTTTTAACAACATTATGTATCAACTAAGTTCATTTAGACTTTGAACTTTTGTTGGAGCTTTATATATATGTAAAAGGTATTTAACACCATTTTCAAAAATGAGATTTTTGTCGGCATTTTCTCGATAAAAATAATGAATAGGATCTCCCAACGTTTCGTTATTATTTTTTCAGTGCATCACAACCTTCAAATTATTAACTTTTAAATCAAGCCTTTAATAAACGGGACGTTCGCGCGCACCCACGAATCGACTTCTGCTGAAATCAATTATATCTCGTACACTTTTCAAGTTACAGAAAAACTTTTCAGGCAAATTTTGTAGATAAATGCATCAGCTACAAATTTTAATTGAAACTTTTTTCCGTATATTTAATATTTAAACAATTAGAGTGAAAAAACAAAAACAAAATTTTTCACTCCACAATTTTCCGGAAAATGGCATACCTATCTTCGTAAAGAATTTTTCATAATAAGCACAACTCTTTTGAATACTCAAATTTGAAATTTCAGGAGGTTTTTATTTTTTGTGAAGCTATATATGTACTTTGACCACGCTAGCTACAAGAAAAACAATATGGCATTAGAGTGCAATTGGAGGGTCGCTTAGGGATCATTTATACATAATCAATTAACGAAATACAAATATTTGATGTACTACAAAAATTACAACCCCCGCAATCGAGGACTATTATACATATAAGTGGAATTTTCTAATAAAATTGGTAATTTTAAAACGAAAAGGAACTTTGTCCTTAAAGTACAATTGGAGGGTTACTTAGGGATCATTTATATAAAATCGATTAACGAAATACAAATATTTGATGTA